>NW_026067984.1:231281-283425 GCF_014885135.2 Alexandromys fortis | reverse complement strand
AGGGTAATTTTTCATATTGAGAGATTTATAGACACATAAAAAAGAATTGTGCAATTATTCATAAATTTTTTTAGCAGTATATATTCTAATCAATATATTATTCTAAGCTTTCTATTTAACAATATTTTGTAAGTATTTAGAAAATAATAAAATACACATTTATTTTGTTAGTTATATCGATAATGATATAATCAGGGAATGTCTGTGAGCTGATAATCAGGTCAATTTCGAGAGTCTAGCTTTCACGTGAACTCTATAAAATGTGTCAGAATATCTTGTTCTGTGTTACAGATTATCAGACTTACTTCTCGTGATCATGAATTTGTCTCTAAACTAGTCCTTTTTTAGATCATTTATCCTCAGTAAAAATCAGCAATCATGTTGGCTATTGTTGACTGTTTCTTAACTTCTTTCTGCAATCTACATGCAATTTTTTAATAGCTCTTTTTATAAGTGTGTAGTCATTAAAATAATATTGAGTTTGAGCCGGGCGGTGGTGGCGCACGCCTTTAATCCCAGCACTCGGGAGGCAGAGGCAGGCGGATCTCTGTGAGTTCGAGGCCAGCCTGGTCTACAAGAGCTAGTTCGAGGACAGGAATCAAAAGCTACGGAGAAACCCTGTCTCGAAAAATCAAAAAAAAAAATATTGAGTTTGAACAAGTACTATTTATGTAATGTATGTCATATATATTGGCCATATTCACCCTCCCCTGTTCCCTCTCCTTAGTCATTCCTCCTCATCCCTCTCACACTGCTACCCCTGTCTCCTTCCTCCCCTACTCTCCCTCCATATTTCATATATGTTTATGTAAATGATATACATGTATATTGTTTTATATCTTAATAGTGAATTCTGCGACCCACAAAGAAGAGGAAATATTCTTTATCTGGCTTATTTTGATTAGTATTATTCCCAGTTGCATCCATTTTCCAATAAACAGTACAATTTCATTCTTCATAACTGAATATATCTTCCTCCTCCTTGCCTCACTCTCTCCATACACACACATACATCACTTTTTTCAGTATTCTATTGGTGACCATCCAGACTTTATTTTTTTTTTAAAGATTTATTTATTTATTATATATACAACATTCATTCCATGTATGTTTACATGCCAGAGGAGGGCACCAGATCTCATTATAGATGGCTGTGAGCCACCATGTGGTTGCTGGGAATTGAACTCAGGACCTCTGGAAAAACAGTCAGTGCTCTTAACCACTGAGCCATCTCTCCAGCCCCCATCCAGACTTTATACATATGATTTTATAATTTGTTATGTGAACAATACTACAGTAAACAGGGATGTACAGATGGCCCAGTGTTATGCTGACTTAGTTCCTTTATAGCATAACCTGAAGTGTTATACCTAGACTGCACAAATGTTCTACTTTAATATTTTGAAGAGCATCCATACGGATGCCTATAGTGACTGGACAGTTTGCATTCCATCAGTATCATCCAAGCATTCCTTTCCCCCTGCATCTTTAGTAGCATCAGTTTGTAGTCTTCCACAAAGGCCTTCAATTTGTTTGGGGTTAGGCGTTATAAAGTGATTTAGTGGATTACTTGTAAGTTCTCTTGTTCTATGGGGAAGTATATCAGTGTGTCTTGGGAAGTGTTAGTAAAAGTTGTTGGTTGGTTTTATGTAAGGGTCATAGTAGATTGCTGAGATGAAAGACCTTGGTTCTCTCCTATTAACACTGACAATCTATAGCTGTGCACTCAGAGGCTTGGATCAGCGAAAGAACAAGGGTTTGCAGGAAGTCCTTTGATCTCTGCTTACTGTCCCGTATTAGTGAACTCTCACAAGCTGAGGAACTGAACATTTCCATATCCACATATATATCACAGTGCTGGATTCTGTGAAAACTTTGGAAAAATATTAAAATATTTGAATAGGCTGCTTGTGTGTTTCAACTTCTTCTGAAGAGGCAAAGGAGACTTGACTAGGCTTTCTGGAGTCTTGCTTGCATGGTCATCAAAGGAATGGAGTTGGGGTGTGTTACTATGCAACGCCTGTCTTCTCAGAGCCCAGAGGATGGCCATGACTAGGGGACCAGAGTCAAGCAGACACCATTACCAGATCGCTCCTCTGACGATCTGACCCTTTTCGGTGACATGGAGAGCAAAACCTTCTACCCCTACCTGAGTGCCCTCTGACTCCCTTCTCAGAATCTATGTGGCCTGGGTGGCTTCCAAATCCACCAGGAAGAAAATTGGTTTTGCTGCATGGATTTAGGAATAGATCTGAAGGTACCATACACTATCTGAATACTTTAGTGTTTGAAACTAAATATAAATGTAAAGGGTTAAATTTATGGCTTTCAGTCATGAACAGTGATCAGGCTAAACACAGAAATGAGTGCTTCCTATTTATCTGTATGCTTATTTAGGGAAAACACAATGTTTTTCTAAAAATGATATTTTTACTTGCTTTAGTTTTCAGCAATATTTGCTGATTAAAGTCCTGTCTAGATTGACTTCTAAATCAGACCATGCATAAATGTATTCTCAGTGCTTACTGTTAATTGATATTGCTACAGCTGTATAAACCTCTGTTTTATAGAAAATAGATTTATAATGAATTGGAAAGAAGTTTGACTATGGTCTAGTACTGCTACAACGTACCCCCAAATTAAGCCAAGTGATCCTTTTATGTCTCACAGATGATTGGGGGAGATCTACTATCTTGTCGGGCAATAATATGTCAGGTACATTATGTGTTGACTGTGTTAGGAAGGGTGGGTCTTCTCACCTGAGCCCCATCAGAGATGGAAAACTCATGTGTCATAGTGAGAACTGGATGATAACCAGCACACTAAAATGTGTTTTCTTTGCATTTCTTCTTACTTCATGCAATGTTATGGTAACATTGGTTTATCAGTTACGAATCTCTGAAAGAAAATTTCATTAACCAGTAGTGATCTCTAACTGAGGTTATTTTACCAGCCCATTCTACGCCTAAAAGTTATTTACAAGCACTCTGCTAATTTCTTCATGGATTTCGATGTTGCTCTAGCTGTATTTTTATTAGATTCGAGTAAATTAAAAATTTTCTTGTTCATTAGTAGCCTTTGTAAATAAGTATTTCAGAATGGCTATTCCAAACTGTTTCTTGCCTTGATATTCTTATCCAAGTTCAATAAGTTCAATTAAGCATTGTGTGAATAATTTTAATACCCACATTTATTCTTTAAAGGCATGTCTGATGGTAGTGTTTAAGTGCTCAGCTCTCAAAACTCTTTAAAAAAGGAAGCCAATCTGTCCTTTGAGGTGAAATGCAGTTTCTGAAGCAGTTTGAAATGTAGACTCATTACCACACTATTTGAAACCACGGGGACAGAGAACAAGAGGGTTTCTTGTTTAGAAACAAAACAAAAATTAATCATTCTTGGGCTTCATCTAGCCTTCATCTGGAGAGGACTCTGAGATCAGGGATCGTTTATTTAATGTGTTCATCCTCAGCCATCTCCTCTATTAAGCTGATTTACTGTTATTACATGGTAGAATTTAGAAAGTCTGCTGGTTTGAGTTAGCTGTGGTCTTTAGCTCTTGCTGAGCCCTGTGTGTCCTGCTAAGTGCCCGGGAGCCATGCTGCCAGGGCCTGCCATTCCTGAGCATCTCTTCTGAGGAATGTTACCAACTGCCACTGTTTCCTGCCTTGGTTAGCCAGCAGGGAATGACAGTGACATCTGCCTCCCAGTGTGGTAAGGGGCCCATAAGAGACAGTCCACTGAATGCACACCAGAAGAGAGTTTCCTCCACCTGTCTGGTGGAGCCTCTTAATCTTTCTCCACTCGTGACTCTTTCATCTGAGAAATGTTTCCAAACCTCCAGGAACACAGCTCAACATAATAGATGTCCAGAACCAAGATTTCCTGATAATAAATCCTAAAGAAATGTATTATAAGGAAATTCTTTAATATAAATCCAATTTCTCTATTTAGTAAAGATGCAAACACATTTGCAGAGTAATGAATGTGTTTGTTTATTTTTACATAAAAAATTAAAACCTGGATGAATATTGATGTTGTAAGATATAGATTTTTTTAAAAACATTTTTTAGTGAATATGTGAGCATATTTCACGTAAATATGTTGCACAAACAAAATGACAGAAATATGTTTGAGTCCATTACAGATCTCATTGATAACTTTGTTCTACTCCAAAACAGAAAATTACTGAACAGGATTGAGTTTGGTGGTACAAACCTTTAATTCTAGCATTTGTGAGGCACAGAAGGGTAGACACCTATGAGGTAGAGGCCAAACTGATGAGTTCCAAGTCAGCTGGAGCTACATAGTAAGGCCCTATTGGTTTTATGTATAGTTATTATTGCTAATTATTATTGCAAGTGCTGCACATATGTGCAAGCGCACGTATGCTACAGCATACTCACGGACTGCAGAAGAGAGCTGTCAGGCATTGGTGTTCTCCTCCCACTCTGGGATCTGGGGATTAATCTCATCATCAGGCTTACGTGCAAAGTAATTTAATTGACTGTCAGAAAGTAGCTAACATTTTTTTTAAAAAAATTTATGTATATGCATGTGTTGCCTGTATGTATGTATGTACGTATTATGTAGATATGTAGCCCATGCGCATCCTTGGTGCCTGAGGAGACCAGATTTCAGACTGCCTACAACTGGAGTTCTACATATTTGCTGACCAAAATGGGGACACTGGGTCCTGAACCCGAGGTCCTCCGAGAGCACAACGCATGTTCTTATCCACTGAGCCCTGGATGAGATTTTCTTTAAAAAAAAAATTCTACAATGCCATGCAGTGATAGAACAATTTGATACTCCACATGCTGAGAAGTGAGAAGAAAATCTTTAACATCGTTTTAAAAACTGAGCTGTTATGTTTCAGTAAGAGTGGGCAACTTTGCATAACGAAGACCCTGTAATCCACATCATACTATAGTCTTGAATATTATTAGTCAGGGTGTTTCAGATAATGTTCTGATTCTGAATCACCAGGAGTGATGTCAAAGTCCCGGTACGCACGCTGTGGTCAGAACCAAGGCTGCAACAGAGGCAAGCATGTTGCAGCACGAGAGAGTTTCCAAGAGCACCTTCGAGTCACGGTTTATTTAACTTTGAGATATTTTTTTGTGATTGTTCATTTACACAACTTTAAGAGTTACCAAAGTTTTTGTGAGAACCCCACGGTTATATGGTCCTACATGTATAAGAATCTGGGCTCTCTGTGGTCACCATTACTTACGATCTATGGCCACGATGGCACAGGTTTGCTCAGAAGCAGCCAATGTACATTTTGCATTGTCGTTGGAAATGCCAGGGATGAGGGAGCAAGCAGGAGTGAGCCTAGTATGAAAACATGCATACTTTTTCCTGCTGTCAGAAAGGAAGTTTCTGCTGAGGATTAAGTACATGATGCGGGCTCTTAGGGAGGCAGCTTTGCCGCCGTGGTGAACAATCACAGACATCAATACACCCGCAGAAGCTAATCCTGACCTCTGCTTACCCACTTCTGATGCTCTAAGCTTTTATCCCGGATCTCAAATATTGCCTCCTCTTTCTTCTCCTTTTAAAGTCAATAAAACCTTCAAAGATCTTTTAAGAGCTATAGATTTAGGCTGCAAATCCATTCATTCCAGCTTCTATGTTTTGAAAGTTTGAAAGACAACCACAGTATCACAGCCATGATATATTCATGATTTCCAATTAACACAGTCCCAATACATTCAGGGTTCTAAACTATTAGAATTTCTAATGTAATTTTTAATTTTTTTGAGAATTTCCTAAATGAGGACTGCATTTACATCATCTCTATCTCCCTTTCATTTTCCAATTCCTCCCATCCCTCTCCCTCTCAAATTCATGATACATTTTCAGTATTTTTACATGTGTATACACATACATGTATGAATATACAGCCCATGGAGTCCACTTTAGTGCTATCCCTATGTACACGGGTTTAGAGCTGAGCGCTTGGGGTTGGGTAATCAATTACAAGGCTCTTCCCTAGAGTAAACTATATTCCCTTTCTTAGCACTTACTGATTGCCTGTAGCTCTTCATCTAGAAATGGGAAGTTGTGACATCTCCCTGTCTACTTTAGATGCTAATTGGTATCATTCTGCAGGCCTTGATTAGGCAACCACATGGTTGAGATTTCTGGTCTGGAAGATATTATCTCCTTGTAGGCATTCTGGTCCTCTGATACAATATTTCCACCCTTTTCCACAATGTTCCGCAAGCCTTAGGTGTGGAGGTTGGGTTACAGATGCATTGACTGAAGCTGGGCATCACAAGGTCACTTCTGCAGGTGTTTTCAACCTACATTTCTAAGTTATTTCTTGAAATGAAGTGGATAATTATAATGTCAACAAAAAGCACTTTGCCTCAGAGCACTAACTAGGCAAGCATTCGGGTTTATTCTGAGTTTGAAAAGCACCATTGAGATGGGATATCACAGTGACCCCTTTTAGTTTGCAGTCAGAGACTTAAGCATCGTGTTTAAAGGCACAAAGATTCAAAGCTAGTTAGTAGTCAGATCAGGATTCAAGAATGCCATTGGTCCATTAGCTAAGGAAAAACCTGTACGATTTCTCCCTGTGTTTTAAAAACATATCTCTTAGATAAAGAAAGGCCTTTGTCAGATTTGCGTTGCTTTTCTCAACGGTTTGGAGACATTTTTCTTTTTGGAGTGTAAAGGGAGAGAAAGCATCACTGTCACTGTTGTGAGAATGCCGAATATAGCTGTCAGAAATCTTAGACTCTTCATCCCCACCCCATAAAGCCAATTAGCTTACATGGAGGGTCAGGCCAACTGTGGAGTCAAGTCAGGAGGAACTACTAATGCAGGGCCTATTGTGCTGACAGCATCTGCTTGAGAAGTTGTTATTGTTTATTTTAGAAACATATAACAGGTCGTCTGGACCAGCATATTAGGTGGGTGTGATTTCTAACTGCCTTAGCAGTTCCTCAGCAGACTGAGATATAAAGCACAGTCTAGTTTATTTGTTTCTTTTAAACGTGGAAATTTCTTAGGAGAGGACTGCAGAGATTAGCCTTTCAATTTCATCCTTCTAGCAGGTGGGGAAACAAGTGAATATATAATCCAACAATAGAAGGGTTTCATTCTCCCAACATGGTCATGGTCATGCACGCATGCACACACACACACACACACACACACGCACATTTATACGTTCAGCATGTGCACCGTTAAGTAGATTTAAAAGTTGACAGTCTCAAGCAATAATCTGGCATGAGTGATCTCCATTTTTTGATTCAAATTTAGAGGCCAAGTCAAAGTATAGAATAGATACAAGGGTATCTGCTGTGTGTACCAGATGAATGGAATGATTCTTACTCATGAAACTGCCATTGAGAAATAGTCTCTTGTGGGTTTGGGTTTTAACATGTGTAGGTGGTAATGAGAATATGAAGTAAGCTCAAGGGTGATTGCTCTGATTTTATAAACTGTCCTGGGGAAACAGGTGAGGAGAAGCTAGGTGACCTATTCCAGAGGAAGTGGCATTGTTCTTGTCAAAGTCACCATTGATTTTCTCTCAAGTTTCTGCAGGGACTCACAGGATAAATTTCTATCAGCTACGAAATGGGGAAGGAGTGGTGGTGTTCTCGGGCAGACTTCTGTGCTCTAGAAACACACTTTTGTTAGGGGAAAGAAGTCTTATAACTAGTTTGCTTCAGATAATTCTCAGAGTTTCTTAAGACAAGAATGGCTTAGAAAACAGGATGAAATCAAATCCAAAATTGTTTTTAGATGTCTGAGAAGAAGAAAGTTTTATGATAGCAAATGAATTCAGAAAGGATGTCACCTTGCTAGCTACACACATGATGGTGTTACCATGTAGTTTTCTCTGTACTTGCATGTATTTAATGAAAGACAGAAATCTTGTCAAATTTGCTGAACTAAATAAACTATTCATTGTTTGAGATCTGGAACATGAATTAGCTGACAATAATTTTCTTTATGGAGTCAAAATTGTGTCTAAGGGGATTCTCATCAAGGCTACATGACTCTTATCTCAAACATTTTAAAGCTGTAATTCAAGATAATCTTAAACACCATGTGTGTTCATGTAGAAAAATCACAGAGGAAGTTAGTTTTGAGTAAGGTACCCATGACATTTCCCATGTGAACAGAGTTCCTCCTGCCTATTGTCACAACAGACAGAGCACCCCCATCACCTTTAGGTCAAAGATGCATTTCTAAAAAGAGCCAAAATCTCAGATGCAAGACATAATGGAAAGTAACAGCTGGGAAGATATTGTTAATGTCTACTGGGTAATCAAAATGAAGTTTCAAGATAAGCACACAAAATGAAATACGTATTTATTTGAGAGCTCACGGCACTCCAAAGAGCTCCGAGGGGCTGTCAGGTGAAGAGAAGCAGGAGTGGAATGAGGATATGGAACTATGCGTGACAGGTACAGGAGACTTTGGCTTCTTCGCTGGGCTTATCATAACCCTTGCACTCTCATGTGAATTACACTCTGCTTCCTCTGCCTGTGTGCTTGAGTTCTATCTTTTCCACGTCGTTGTTACTGGGGAGATCAAGTGCTTTACGCATGTTAAATCTTAATCCATTGAGGATAAACACGGAAGAAGAGCAATCTCCTTGGCGGATATGGGCTGCTAACTTCATTGGCAGAAACTGGAAGACATGAAGCCCCAAAGAAAATTTCAAAAAGGAACAATTTATCATTACTTAGGTTTACTTTCTTTTCTTTTATTCCTTCCTTCCTTCCTTCCTTCCTTCCTTCCTTCCTTCCTTCCTTCCTTCCTTCCTTCCTTCCTTCCTTCTTCTCCTTTCTTCCTTCCTTTATTTTTTCTTTAATTCTTTCTCTATCTCTTCTTTCTTTCTTTCTTTCTTTCTTTCTTTCTTTCTTTCTTTCTTTCTTTCTTTCTTCTCTTCCTTCCTTTATTTTTTCTGCGATAAAGTTTTAAATATTTATGCAATAAAAGATCATCTGCTCGACTCATCATATCAAATATGGTCTTTTGCTGGGAGCCGATTTGAGTGGCTGCCATTACAAGATGGCATTTGGCCCCGGCCTCGCTTGATACCATAATAAAGGTTGCAGTTCTTCCACTAGAAAACAGGATGGTTGTTGTGATCTAGCTGCCCACACTTCCCCTGACCAGCAGGGGAACTTCCTTGTGGTCTGTAATTGATAGGGATGTTCCCCTGCTTTCTTTCCGGCTGGTGGGTCTCCAGAAAAACAGTTAAAGTATCAAAGTATCAAAGGTTGCTAGGCAGACTCCCTATATAAGCAGCTACAGCTCAGAGCTCGGGGCCCCTTGCTTTCTGCTCTCCCTTCAACCAAGAGGCTCCAATAAAGCGTGATTTGAGAAGAATCCTCATCTGGTGGCTGTTCTTTCCTGCTGGTCAGGGAGTTCGCCGCAGTCTTTAACAGACTAGCCACTGGAGCACCAGGGTGACAGTGGTGACACACAGACAGGTACAGCTCCAGCTAATTGGAGAGTTGAAGCAGAAGATTTACTTGAGCCATCCCGGGCAATACAGGCACTAAAACATGGCTGTAGGATCACATAGTTACATCCCTGAAAGTGTCTGAAAGGGCATATTGAAAGATTTAAGACAGATGAATCTTGAAGGAGCAACAAAGACCAGCTAAAGAAGGATCATGGCGTCCGGGATTTATGTCCTTTCAGGCAAAGGAAACAAAATGTCCAAAGGCAAAGATGAGCAGGTAAGACACATATGTACCTTATAAACAGGTAAATATCAAAAGTCCTGAAGAAAATGGTGACTCTTAGATGACATAAAGAGATGCATTAGAGAGAAATTAAATAGTAACTGTTTTGAGGGAAGATGAAAGGGAAACAAATGATGACTTTCAATGCATTCTGAGAGTGAATATGATGTGGGATTCCCCTCTGTGTGCTGTGAATATCATTGGTTAATAAAGAAACTGCTTTGGACCTATAGCTGGGCAGAACTTAGTTAGACAGGAAAAAATAAACTGAATGTTGGGAAAAAGAAGGGTGGAGTCAGAGGGAGATGCCATGTAACCACACCGGACGGAGATGGATGGAATTTCAGCCACGTGGCGATACACAGATTAATAGAAATGGGTTAAATCAATATGTAAGAGTTAGCCAATAAGAAGCTAGAGATAATGGGCCAAGCAGTAATTTAATTAAAGCAGGTCATTTCTTGGCTAAGCAGCCAGGAACAAACAAGCAGCTTCCCTCCATCATAAATATATTGGAAGGACTGGGCTGTAGGACTCAGCTGTGTGAGGAGATACTGGGATGAGATTTTCTTATTACCTTTTATATATTTGAACAACCTATGGATACACAGACATAAATGTCTAGTAGAGAGTGAAATATTTAGGCTAAGAGCACAGATGGCAAATCTGACCCGTGACATACTAGGGACAATAAGGATCCTGAGAATTCTGTCTGAGTTACTCAATGTTCAGAGGAGGATCTGAGAGAGAAGATGAGACAGACATAGCGTATGTAGGGAAGGACTGCAAACTGGCAGGAACAGGAGATCTGTAAAGGAGGAATCCAGGCAATGGGAAAGTGGATCAAAACAAGGGCGGAAAGCTGTAGATTTGTCGGAATGAATCGATGGCAAGGAGCTGATGGGAGGAAGTGAGTGGGAGGGGTACCATTGTGGAGACGGGGTTGATCGAAGGGAAATGACAGCGTAGCAAACAGAACAGCAGATGACATAAGCTAGATGGTGTTTCCTTGTGGAAGAACAGGGTTACTTATGCAGAAGAGGGACATGACTTAGGAGAGACTCCATCCTCAGAAGTTCGAGCCTGGTGGAATTGGAAGCTGGGCTGGTTTCATATGCTGTGTGTAGGTGACTCAGGCTTAGTTAGGCCCTGGAATCGCTTCCACCTTATATGAATTATAGCTGTGAAGTGGCTAAGCATACCACCTAGGAGAGCCTCAACTCAATGAGAGCATCTCTTCCAGTTCAGTTATTCTTAAGGCACCAGGGTACTGTTTTCTGATACAGAAATCGCTGCAGTTTTCTTGTAACTGTCCTGGATAGTGTGCCCGAGAAGCAAGGGGATGACTACAGGAAGGGAGTGGTTTTAAACTACTCTTTTTATGACAAATGCCACAAATGTGCTTAGTTTTACCCAAACTTCTAACTTCTGTGTCTGACTAAGGATGAATGTTGATTTAGAGCAACCGAGCAGGTGGCAGGCTGGGGATCTACAAATGCGTAAAGTTAGTTTTATGGAAAGTGGGAAATGAAACATTAAGGAAGAACAAATGATGGGGAATGCATGTGGTCGTGAATGCTTAAGGTCTTTGTTTTTTACTCCTTCCTTCCTTTTGGTTGTTTCCTCTGTCACCTTCATGTTTTATTTCTTTTCTAAATGTGTTAGAAAGATCTGAGTCATTCAGGATTAAGATGTGATGGAGAATCAAGTTTGATCAACAGCAGGAAGCCAGTGAGGACACTAAGTGTTTGTTGATGAAGAGAAAACAGAGTTTTAAGCATTCTTAATCCACACGACACCGAGGGAGGGAAATGAAAGACTGGGACAGTCAGTATGTCCTAGAAGAAAGCTGTTCTAGAATAAGGCAGCAGAAGTGGCGATTCCTTCCCGAGGCTGTGGGGTAACTGTAAGTATGAAGGGGGAGAAGGCTGTGAATGGCTCACTAAAAGGGTTCAAGAATAGTGAGAAATGAGTGGCATATGTCATTTGAATGGGCACGCGAACCATGCTCTAACATTCTAAATGAATGCTGGAAGGCAATGGCCCTGAGAGACAATGAATGGTGTGGAGTTAGAAGTATTTTTAATGAAAGGGTCTGGTGGCATCGGTGTAAACATACTGAAGACCAGGGCAACCAAGGCGTTTTCTTACCGGCAAAGCTTTGCGTCTTTCCACTACTGCAAGGGGCATTGAGGAAGAAGCCCGAGGTTGAGGGTGTAACAGAAGGGAGGAGTGTGTAATACAGAAGAGCAAACAAGAGAATGGTTTACATTAATGAAATTATTCCTACTTGGCGTCGTATCACCAGTGCTGATTTAACTGTCTTGTGTTGTCCTGGGTCACTGGGTGCGGCTGCAGTCTTAGTTTCGTACTTGCTCAGCCCTTTCTGTTGTAGGAGATAGTCAAAACTCCAAGCGACAATACTTTTATCCTTTCTGCCATTTTTTTGGGGGGGGGGTTAAATTAAAACCTGTTCTCCACTACATGTGTCCCCTGGTGACAAAGAGCTGCTGAATGAATGGACCCTCTTCACTGGCACAAGATTTCCATCAGGTGACTTTGCTGTAGAACACCTACCTGTCATTCTCAGTTGCTGGTTAGGGTGACCTGAGGTCCGCTTCTGCACTGAGACAGAACTCCCCTGTGGGACTAGATCCAATATGCTCACCACAGAAGTTTGCCTTCTCATAAAATGGAGCAGGTCCTCACTGGGAAAATTTCAGAAGTCTGGTACCACGATGCTAAGCTGCTGTTACTGAAGTGATGTAATGAACACTCCAGGCTTGCAGCCCAGCACGGGGAAGCACAGGGCTTCCACCAGGACTGAGCTTTGATCAGCTCTAACTGCCCTTATTTGATTGCCCCCTGTTTGCCTGGCAGTACTAACATAACTGGGAATTAGACACACAGTAGCTCTGGCTGACCTCTCAGTTCTGTAGAGCAGATAATTTGGGCTGTCCTCCTTGGCATCGTTCAAATTACATGCTAGGAAACGGCACACAAAGAAACTCTCCCTAACTAAGCAAACATTCATCCCAAATGGAGCCCCTGCCCATCCATTCCCCTATGCTGAAATTCGTACTCCAGTTAATGCCCAGTCTCCATCACTCTGGTGCCTTACTACATAAGACTATTCTTACCTTTCAGTGTCCCCCTCTGTTACAGAGGCTGGACCCCCCCCCCAATCCACTATAATATTCTCTTGTTTCTCATCCTCTTCTCTTTTAGAGTCTCACCTCTTCAGATTTCCCACGGGAATTTCTAGCATCATTTCACAAACAAAACATGTCCCATTTGCTCCCAGACCCTTGTTACTGGGAAACCGAAATCAAGAGAGACCCCATGGTCCAAGTACTGGCCTTCGACCCATTTTAGCAGAAGAAGCTGGCTCACTTAGAACTCAAAAATGGAGACAATTAAGATGAATTTTCATTCTTATCTATCAGACTATATGAAGGGCCTAGAGGGACAAGAGTGGATGAGTAAATGAAGTTCAATTTCCTTTAGAGATAGCTGAGGGTGTTCTAATCTCACCCCAGCCTGAAAGAAGGGTGAGGAGAGTTTCTCTGTGACTCTAATCCAAGTGGTTAGGTTCCCAGAGAGGCATTTAGGGACTGTTGCTCATTTTCTGTGCAGTATGCAAGGCTGCAGTGCTAGACTGTGCCTCCTTTGTTGGCTAATGGTTTAGAGGGCACATGGTAGTGAGAATGACCTGTGATGTGGGACTCCTCTCTGTATGCTATGAATATGTTTTATTACCATTGATTAATAAAGAAGCTACTTTGGTTTATAGCAGAATATAAGCCAGGCTATCTATCTATCTATCTATCTATCTATCTATCTATCTATCTATCTATCTACCTATCGATATAGAGAGTAAGCAGAGTCAGAGAGACACCATGTAGCTACTGAAGGACACAGATGCTGGAACTTTGCCTGGTAAGCCGCAGCCTTGTGTGATACACAGATTAATAGTAATGGGTTATTTAAGATATAAGAAATAGCTAGAAATACGCCTAAGTTATTGGTCAAACAGTGCTGTAATTAATATAGTTTCTGTGTGATCATATAGGTCTGTGTGGCTAGGAAACAAATGAGCAGTCTCCCTCTACAGGCCTGCCCTCACAGAATTGCTGAAGCAAAGGTTAATCTTCCACGAACCAAAGGGTCAGCATGCAAGAAGGCTGGATTTTAGCTCCATTAGGCAGATGGCAATTTCGGTAACTCAGAAGAGGACTCCATTCATCTGGACGAAGAGGGTGAAGAAAGCCGCAGTTGATAGAGAAAGGGAGGGTTGCCATGGCTTAAAGGGAGTTCCACTGTTAGAAGGGGAAGAATAGAAAGGATCTTCAAGGGTAAAAAGATTGAAGTGGGGCAGGACAATAGAGGTTTATGAGGAGGATACAGCAATGGCACTGGGGGCAGCGGAAGGGTGGGCACACTTTCTCCCTCCTCATGCCCCACTGGCACACTTGGAGGGGTCCCAGCCAGCCAATCAGACACTTCCCTCCTAACCACCTGCCCCTCTCCCTAACGATTTCTGGGTTGAAGCTGAGAGGAAGGAAACATTGCAGTCATTACTGTTGACTGATGTTGGGCACTTCAACTGGAGGACTATGGTTCTTCCTCTCACGGACTGAAGGGAACTGAAGGATTTTCCACTGTGCTGGACAGACTAGGAGCCAGGAATTGGGAATTAGTTTCACCTGCAGTAGAACCACCCACAGGCCTTGCCTAGAAAAGCAATCAATTTCTTTTCTGCCTCTGACCTTTGTAATTCCTCCTTTCGGTATAATTGGTACAGCTTTATTTTTGACATTCATTAATTCATATTTATTCCTCGATAATAAGAG
The DNA here is from genome assembly GCF_014885135.2 of Alexandromys fortis. NCBI lineage: Eukaryota > Metazoa > Chordata > Mammalia > Rodentia > Cricetidae > Alexandromys > Alexandromys fortis. The sequence goes on along the minus strand of NW_026067984.1, from coordinate 268,850 downwards.
ATTAAAGGTCTCCAACCACAGTTAATTAAAAGTCATATAAATATCCAGGTAAGACGCAGGTAGTCAAAATTAACACTCGTTATCACTAGCGAGAAGTTAAGAACTGCTTTCTGGTTTTGAATTCTGAATAGACGCGCCTAAAAATATTCCTTGCTGTCGTCATTAGCTGTGGGCTTAATTCCGGAAATGATTCTAATTCTTGGTGTGGGAAGCTCCAGACTCTTCAGGTTGATATTCGGTGGCTGAGCACAAACTGGAAAGATGCTTTTCCATCCCTCCACTGTAACTGCCCCTTCAGCCTCGTTCGCATGCCTCACCTCAACTCTAGGGTCTATTTCCTGCATCCCCTTTGTCTTACTCCATGCGCACCTCCAACAGCTGTTCCTTGTTCTTCTTCTTGTCATCCATTCTCTGAATGTGTCTAGCTCAGGAGGATTGAACTGCAGCGAGCTCCTGTCAGTGTTGAAGGACTGGCTGACTTCCAGGACGGTCTCGTTGGTAAACTTGTTGGACCATTACATGCTGATTATGGGTTATTGATGATGCCCGTGAAACTGCTTATGAGGCCAGCTGGACCATCTCGGAACTGCCAAAGCCCAGCAGCTGGTTAGCATCCTGCACACCCCCTGAGCTTCTTGTACCATGTGATCGTGTAAGTGATGCCTGCTTGATCTCCTGCAGGAGGACATGTGGTCCTTGGCTGAGTTTCCTTTTGTTCTCCAGGTGCTGCATTGTGCCAATGCTGAAAATTGCAACACCTTTGTGTATTCCTTAGTGGTTTTATCTTACTATAATATAAAGAGGCCATTTAAAATTTTAATTTTGTGTGTATGCACCTATCACATTCAAGAGTGTGTGCACAGATGGTGGTCAGAGGTCAATGGGTATCCAACCTTAATTTTTGAGACAGGGTCTCTGACTGGACTGGAGATTCATGGATTTTACTAGGACTGGCTGGCTAGTGAGCTCTTGGGATCTTTTTGCTTCCACCTCCCAGACCTGGATTATGGGTTCATACCAATATATCCAGTTTTATGAAGTTGCTGGGGAAATGAATCCAGGTCTTCTGTGTGTACAGCAAGCACTTTCCCAACTGAGCCTTCTCCATCCTTTAGAGGTGTTTCATGACTAAATTGTTTGAGTTTATTACTGTCCTGGTAGTAGGTTAAACATTTAAATCCTTGAGTGTTTGAGATGTGGTGAAGGTGAGGGTTAGCATTTAACCTGGCATTATATTCAGTAGATTTTATTCATTCTCAAAATTCTACAAGAATTACAATCACAAGTTTTCCAATTAGAGCAAGACATTCTTTGAAATTTCAACTATTTTAATTTTTTTAAGTTGACTTTTGTCTATTTCCAGTTTTTGAGGCAGGTCTTTTTTTTTTTTTTTTTTTTTTTTTTTTTTTTGAGACAGTGTTTCTCTGTGTATCTTTGACTGTTCTGGAACTCTCTCTGTCGACCAGATTGGCATCAAACTCACAGAGATCCTCCTGCCTCTGTCTCCATGAGGGCTGGGATTAAAGGTGTGTGCCACCATTGCCCAGCTGAGGCAGGGCTTTCTTTGTAGCTCAGGCTAGACCAGAAGGCACAATCTTTCCTTAGCCACCTAGGAGTGGGATAATAGCTATGAGTTCTCACACCCAGATCTTACATCATTCTGAGACTGGTAATGCCAAAGTCTTCTGATATATCAAAAAATGTATACATTATTCTATAATCAAAATACTTACCATGGGTATATAGATAACTCAAAGTGGATTTTATTTGTTTACCTTCTTCTTCTTCTCCTTCTCCTCCTCCTCCTCCTCCTCCTCCTCCTCCTCCCNCTCCTCCTCCTCCTCCTCCTCCTCCTCCTCCTCCTCCTCCTCCTCCTCCTCCTCCTCCTCCTTCTTTGCAAGGAAGAGGTCATAAGGGGGTAGGGCATAAAAGGACTGGGAAGGGATTGTGATTGGGGTGCATGATGTGAAACTCCCAGAGAATCAACAAAGATGTCATGTGGAAAAAGTACTTAGCATGAGTCATTTGAGTTATCTAATACTTTACCAGAAGTGTTCAGGTCTAAGTTTACATCTGGGGGTGAAGCCTCCTACTATTTAAGGATTAACACTTGGACAGGGAATTTCTTGCTGTTTAACAGTTACTTAGCATACTATGTTTATCTTCTATTGTGTCAGTTAGGAAACCAGCAAGACTCCAAACCCACAGTACTCCAGTGCTTCTGAACTGCAAGTCTGGGCTGCGCTGGCAGTAAATCATCTCCTGACCACTAGATGGGGCTGTGAACCCTTTTGCATCTTGAACAGGTTTTGTAAACATTTACTTTTTGAAGGGGGAAAAATCATACAAATTTCTAAGGAGACTATTTTCCCTCCTATTTTAACCTCATCTTCTATTGCTGGATGAAAAATGCCCCATATTCTTTGTATAATGACAAAACAGCCTTGCAGTAATGGTGTGGAAATGTGATCGTTATATTGTGTCCTGGGAAGGAAATAGATATGTTGCCAAGGTCACCTTACACTTAATTCATACTTACCACTAATAGCAATTGTCCATTCAGGGCGACAAGCTCACACGTCTTCCTGGCTTTCCTCTTCTATTCATTGGTCCAAGACTCACTTATTAACTTCATCTCTTTGGACCGTAGACCATAGCTTATGTCTAGGACTCAGGAGGCTATGGCAGTGTGATTGTATTTGGAGTGAGTCTATAAACGACTAACAGCAGGGCAAGTACAAATAGCAATTTTTCTCCTCATTTTCTCAATTCTCATGAAGAGTCTGATCGGCTGCAGGTCCCTGGGACTCTGGAGGAATCCCTACTGAACCGTGATTTCATAGGAAGAGCTGAGCCTGATTGCACTATTATGGTATTTAACGCTCACGTTTCCTTTGCGAGAAGTTATTTCAGTCTGATTTAGGAGCAGCTATTTTTGCTTTTGCTCTAAATTTAATAAGCAAAATAAAATCAATTTTCCCAAATATTTCACTTTGCTCACCAGCAGAGAGCTATTTCAACTATCTACTATATAGCCATTCAATAAGTAATTATTAGATGTATTAAAGATTCATGAGTCGTTATGGGTACAATATAATCTCATTTGTCTCTTATGATCGCTTAGGTCCTACTGTACTAAAATATCAAAGAACCTCAATTGTATTTTCAGTGGTAACATGCACTATCCCATTGAGACAGATCTTCAGATACTCTCATTACAATTTAAACTTTTAGGATGTAGGGAGCTCAACTAACAATGTATAATTGAATAGAAATGCTCTTGTGTAAAAATAATAACTAAATCTTAAAGATTATTTTCTTCTCATTGATACAGATTATTAAATAAAACAGTCATCATGGACTGAAGTCATTTTAAATAATCAAAAAAATAATTTCAAATGTAAATTTCTAAGTAAAAAGAAGTCATATTGTAGTTATATATTTTCATGGGAAATATTGATGAAGAAAACACAATCAGAAGGATTTATTTTTAAACTAGATATTTTGTTAAAGCAAGGCTCCTCACTTCTAAAACAAGACAGTCCTGGGAGAGCATAGATAACATATCACCTATTAATCTCTGTTGGCATTCAGGCCGGCAATACAAAATACAGTAGTTAGAAGGAGTCAATTTGACATCCGAGAGTAAACATCACCTCAATTTCCCTCCAGTCTGTAAAAACCTTCGAAGAAACACGATGATACCTAGGCTAGCAGAAAGAAAGCACGTTCAGTATGTCTCTTTCATTTGTAAATTTGTAAATGAAATTAGCATAGTCCCGTGATTTTCGGCAACGAGAAAAATTCACAACAGAAAATTAAATTCAGAAAATGCAAAAATTGTACATGAGTAAGTGAAAATTATTCAAAGTCTCATCACTCAGCAGGATGTCTGAGAGTTGAATATATGTGGTCTATATTTGTAGGACTGAAAATACTGACTAAGCCTGACTGGGTTTTGCCCTTTCTCCCTATGACGTATCGTTCTGCATAGAGCAAAGATGAACTACAATAGGCAATCTTTCTAGTTTTGAATAAATGAGTTTATTAACTATATAAGAACCCACAGTAAAAGAATAAATATCAGTAACTAGATAGATGACAGCAAAATGTAAGCAAATTAGGAGCTTACAGCATTCTTGAAATTGACTTGGGAAGTCCAATTAAGGATGTCAGCTGGTGTTCCCATAAAGGTAGTCCTGGACAAACCTGTGTTCCCTTGGATGCAGTTTCCAAATAAGAAGACAAATAACAACAGAAAGTGAAGACAACCAAATCAGGGTCCCAACACCCAACAGACACCAAATAGTAAGCTGAGGCCATCTGTTGGAGTTCTTGATTGGGCTCCCTCTCCACTGAAGAGCTTCTGCCTATGGCTGGACTTTGGGATTCGTTTTCCCGCTACTGGTGTTTTTATATCATGGGACACAAGCAAAACTTCTGCTGGAAATGGCTTACAGCTCTTTTCAGGGACACTGAGATTATTTCAATGTTTTTTATCCTCTTGCTGTTTTTACTCTGCAGAACCAGAGAAGAAAGCCCGCAGAACAAGGGATTTCGGGGGACACTTGGCATAAGCTTGGCAATACAATGTAGGTTACATCCACATGCACAGAAACATCTTTAAGATATAACTAACTCACCTCCTTAAGTACAATTTTAATAATTTAGCAAAATGCTATTGGACATAGGTACAGGCATGTGTATGTATTTATATCCTTTGGGTGATTTCTTCCTCTTGACCCATTGTAATCAACCCTTCAATTGTTTTGGTGTTACTGAAATCAATATATTATGAAAGTCTCTCTCAGGATAATGTGTTACATATTACCATCTGATGCTTGCTTGGCTTTAACTTGTAAAACAGTAATTGAGTCTTTCATTAACAAAGCACAGGGCTAGGATAGAGTTGGTGAAGGGTGTGCCCAGTTTATTTTGAAATAGTTCAGGTGTGTAGGTTCTTAGGTATTTAAGGCCTAACTTCTGAGAAGACCCTAAACATAATAGAATGTATACAAAAATCACATTCATAGTCCACAATGAACCAGAGTACATTCATTCAGGGAACAAAGAATTAATGTACAGACTTGGTACATCCTAACCAGCCTCTTACTATTTTCCTGTTTGACTATATCACTCAGTGTTCACTGATAGCGCTGCTCCATTAGAGTAAGCAGTACCCCCTAGGAACATAACACAAATGGTACCCAAAGTTGGATTGTACTCACCAACATGACATTATTGACTAATTATCCTTAGTTGCTTTGTTATTATGCCAAGTTATGTCTTCAAATTCTGAAGTGTTGTAGAAGACTGCTTGTTTGTGTGTGTGTGTGTGTGTGCATGTGTGTGTGCTTCCTTTCTTTTTGTTTGCTGGTTTATGAGTATATATTTCTTGTGTTTTTGTTTTTCTTAATCTCTTTAGGTTGGTGTTTTCTTTCTAGCACCTTCATGGGGCTGAATTTGCACACAGACATTGCAGGTTTTCCTTAGTTTGGCTTTTCATTATTGGTTCAGTTTTCACTCTCAGGTCTTGAACTGTCCTATTCATTTTTTTCCATTCTTTGTTTGTATTTTCAACAGTTTATTCACGGGGTTTATTTGTTCCCTCCTTAAGGACTTCTATCATCTTCCTCTAGCTGGTTTATACACTTTTTTGTATTTAAGCTCTGTTTGAATACTCAGAAAGTTCTGTGATTGGGTTACTGGGCTGTGGTGGAGACATCTTGTCCTATATGTTATTGATTGTGTTCCTACCCTGAAATCTTTTTGTCTGGGATTTGGAAAATTGTACATAGGTGCTGATTTCTACTCTTGTGCAGTCAGCTTTCTTGTCAAACTCTCTTTGGATCACCATTCCTCAAGTAACAACACGGAGACCTATTATTAATTATGAAAGTTTGTTCTTAGCTTAGGCTTGTCCCAGCCAGCTCTTCTAACTCAAATTGATCTGCTTCTATTAATCTGTGTTCTGCCACATGGCTTTTTACTTTTCTTTAGTATGATATGCCAGATTTGCATATCTGCTGGCAAAATCCCCAACTCTCTTCTTCCCACAGTTCTCTCTCTCCCTGAAAATCCCACCTATTTTCTTGCCTAGCTATTTGCCATTCATCTTTTTATTAAACCAGTCAGAATAACACATTTTCACACAGTGTAAACAAATATTCTGAGACACTCTTGTCTTTGTTGTGTTGACATTATTTTCTCTCTGGTACTTAGGAGAGTGTGGTGGCTATGTGTTTCTTGTAGACAGTTCTTCTAGGTCCTGATAGTTGTGGACACTGGAGACTTCAGGTAAATTATGTTCCTGAGCAGGGATGAGTTTAGTTGGTAGCTGAATGGGTCCCTAGGAGGGAGGAAAGCATGATTTTCTACCAGGATCTGCTTAGTCCTCTGGGAATAGGGGCAGAGAACTAGGAGAGTCACAACAGAATGTCTGCTACAGATCTGGACATGAGACTGGGGAACCGGACTTTGAGGAATGGGAGGAGAAGTGAAGAGCTGCAGTTATCCTACTGGTTCCCTGGTCAGAGTCACCTGGGCATCCCCGGGGAACACCTGTTGGAGGCAGGGGTGGGGAGCTGGAATAGAGCAATGAATAGGGGGAGGGAGGATAGAGTAGAAGATCTTTGTGATTCGTTGACTCCAGTGGAAGAAGGGGAAGGCAGATTGTTGCAGGTGTTATGCTGCAGAGCTGGAAATCAAACTGGGAACTGGATTTGGTGGAGCAGAGAGAGAGAGAGGGGAAGATCTGTAGTTAGCCTATCTGCTTTGTTACACAGGTTTGCCTGAGGTTTTCTGAGACCGGAAGAGTTTTAAGATGAGGCTTTTTGTTTTTACTTTAGTATAACTTCAAAGTTGGAAAAATATTGCAAGGATGGCATGCAAGGTGAATACTTACAGCCAAGGTTCTGTAGTTGATATCACTCTGTGACGCTTGATTTTCTGCATTCTCTACTTGCGTTCCTGTCTGTCTTCTACCCTGTCTGCACCTGTCTAAAGTTTTAAGAAATACACCTAACTGATGCAACATGTTTATTTTACTTCTCTTGTGGGTTGCTTTAATAAGCATCCCTCTTTCTCACTACCAGTGTTTTTTGTTGTTATTGTTTTGTTTTGTTTTACTTGGACAGACTCTCCCAGTAAGGTGTTGCTTTTCCTTTTTGAAGAATTCCTTGGATTTTACCAGAGGACACTTTAAAAGTAGATTTAGCTTCTTTTTCGAAAAACTTTTGAATAGTGGTTAAACTGTCCATGGGAGATTTTTACTTAAAATAGTCATCAGCGCGCGCGCGCGCGCACACACACACACACACACACGTATTCATGCATGCACCGACATGCACACACACAGATGCACACACACGCATCTACCCATGTATGCATGCATGCATGCATACACACACACATACATGCACACATCCGTGCATGCACACACGCACACACATGCATGCACACCCCTCAAGAGCACAACACACTAACTAATGCAAATTCACACTCAACTATGATCCTATGAACTCTATCTGTTCTCAGTTCCATACAGTACTGACTAATAATATGCTCTTTCAGTCTCTAGCAAATTTATCTAGTGAAGATATTTTAAATAGTTTCTATGTTAATTTTTGACACTTTTCATCATTCTTGGGAACTCGTTTTGTCCAGGTCATTAGTATGTTCTGGGCTTATTTGTATTTTTTAGTCCCAGCCCCTGTATCTGCCATTTCTCTAATACGCCCTGACTCCTGTTACTGAGAATAATATTTAGAAACAAGGGTATCCTAATCCATGTGGGCTACTGACATTTGATCTCCTGTATTGTACTACTTACTTGGCTAACTGACTAAGCTGAAAAAAAAATTCCTATCTCAGACTAAATTCTGACCTAAACTTTATGTTCATCCAACTTTCTCTGATTTCAGTATAAACTCAACATGTGCTCCAACATTTTTTCTTTTTTATATTTGTAATCTCATTTTCTGATTTATTTTTTTCTCGATACCTTTGGTTAATTAACCTTTGGTTAATCAGTCTCAACACACCTCAGAATTTCTTCCTCAACTCTGGTTTGGATTTCTCTCTTTCTCTTTCTTTCTCTCCCTTTCACACACACACACACACACACACACACACACACACACACACACACACACACCTATCTACCTATCTATGATTTGTTCCTACCAACTTTCGAATGTGACAGTGTTTAAGGATGGTAGAACATTGAAGAGACAATTTGGTCATTGAACATGATTAATGCCTTTTCCTGGGATTAATTTCTTGCTTGGTGGGCTGTGTATCAGTCACTGTGGGAGTAGGTAATTATGCTTCCAAGGCACACTTTTCATTTTGTTTGTGCAGGGACCTGCTTGTCCCGTTTTATGTCACACATTGGGACAGCAGGATAGTCTCACCACAGTTCAATGCTGGTGCCATGCCCTTGGACTTTACAACCTTCAAATTCAGGAGCTATGTGATTTTCTTCTTGCTAAATTATCAAGTCACAGATATTCTGTTACAGCGATAGAAAACGGATCCCGCTTGCATGTAGTTAAACAAGGGTAACTAAATCTCCCATTAACTCCAAGAAGTGTGGAGAAGGTAGAGGACAAAGGGAATGAGACTGGAAGTGAAAGTGCCCATGTCTTCTCTTCCTTTGTCACCCCAAGACAGAAGAATAGGAAAAACAGATAATGGCTAAGGAATTTGCTTTGATGAAAACAAACAAACAAGAAAACAACAAAACCATAAAGAAAACTTTACTTTCAACTTTCTTCGAATGATTTTCTCCCTATCAAAGTAGATATGTGATATTTAAAAACAAAGATCAATGTCATATGAATTTGTACAAAAATTCACAGTTTGTCTCCAATCATGAGTTTTTCCTTTACTATTTCATCATAGCCTTGTATGAAATTCTCAGAGAATAAAATCAAAACCTAAAACATGAAAAAAAAAATCTCTAGGGAAAGGTATCTAGTATATCCAGATTCATCTCTAATTCACTTGGATGTGGTCAATTTTGCTTAAATTATATTCAAATATTAATGCTAGCTATGTGGGTCATAAACTTTTGAATTTTCTGACTCATATCCACTTAGGGATATCAACATCAAAGATGTTCATAAAACATCAAAGGTATCCAGAGCATTTCATTTAATTCCCATCTGAAAGAACAGAAAATTAGAGTCACCTTCAATATGCATTAATAAATGATGACTCAGAATTAAGGGCTAATGATTGAGCCACCCAACTTTTGACCACTTAGCATAGATGTCTACCAAATTTTTCATAGGCACTGGGGACTACTGAAATGGCATAAAATCTAAAACACAAAGATTATGCTTAAAAATCTAGTACTGATTTTTAGGGATGTTGCAAACTAATCTGAGTTATATTAAGCAAATAAATGTATTCTGAAATCAAATTGAGTTATTTGACATCAAGTTAAAAGGCTACAATGAATAAGGTGTGGACTTGCATGCATTATCTCTCCTTTCTGTTTAATTGCAATGCTGTAGCCATGGAAGAACTTATATCTTCTTGTATTGATTAGTCACATCATAAAGAAGTCCCCTCTGCACCCTCTCTTTCAACCTGATCACTCTTGTTCTCATCCCCACCTGCCTTCAATTCACTACAAAATCTCTTCTATTTACCTCCCCCAGGACGATCTGGGTGTGCTCATTACCTAGTCTCTCTGGTTCTGTGGATTGTAGCATAGTTATCCTTTATTTTACATCTAATATCTCTTGGTGAGTGAGTACATACCATATTTGTCTTTCTTGGTCTGGGTTGCCTCACTCAGGATGTTTTTTACTAGTTGATACATTTGCTTTCAAATTCAGATTGGTGGAAGCCTGGTGCAGGGGAGTCTGCCAGGAGACTATTTGACTATTTGGAGGACCCCAGCTTAGATTTTTACCAAAAGCTGATTTATTCTCCTGAACTGGCCATCTCCTGGAACCAGACTGGTACTGTCCCCATTGTCACCACGGAGGCATTTTCTAGCAACTGGTTGAGACAGAATGCAGAGATTCACAGCCAAACATTAGATGGTGTTTGGGATTCCTGTGGAGGAGAAGGGATAGTAGGAGCCAGAGGGGTCAAGGACATCACAGGAAGGCTCACAGGATCAACTGTCCTGGGTTTATAGCGGCTCGTAGATACTGAACCAATAACCAGGGAGCCTGTGTGGGACTGACCAAGGCACTCTGCATACATGCCACCAGTTGTGTAGTTTTTGTATGAATATGTTTTTGCCTTCATACATCTTACCTTGGAGGAGAGGCAGTCCTCTTGTGAGACTCCTAATAGTGGGAACAGGGGTTGTCTTTGACTCTTTTACTGGCTTTTGAGATCCTACTCTTCATACTGAGTCACCCTGTCCCACCCTAACACATGGGGAAGTGCTGTGGGAACTCCTTCAGCCAAGTGCCTTTAAGATACTGGCCCACTTAGGGCATGGTCACGTGTACTGTATATGCAGATGTAAAAGCATGCATGTTTCCTTGGCTGCTGGATTTGGTTCCTGTTTCCCACTCACACAGAGGACTGCTGATCTGTGAATCTACCCCTAAATAAAGAAACCTTTATTATACTCTGTTCTGGGATAGTGTGGTATTATTTTATTCTAAGCTGCAACAGGGAGGAACTTAGTCTTACTGCAACTTGATATGCCATGTTTTATTGTTACTCATAGGAGAACTGTCCTTTCCTGGATGGAGAACGAAGGGGAGGAGATTGGGGTGTGGGAGAAGTGTGGGGGGGAATGTGGGAAGGACTGGGAGGGAAGGATGGGGAGAAGGCAGCAGCAGGGATGTAAAATAAATAAATGGATTAAAAAGCAAAGAGGAAAAGTGTATGCTATGCAGTGGCACTCATACATGAGTTTGAAATGGACAACTTTATTTATACAATGGATATTTACTGAATGCCTGTGTAAGTGCTTTTGTATTTCCTGGAAGACCGGTAATAAATAAAGTACCAATGATGAGTGAGAGAAATGTGACTTATGGATATATTTTTGCCTTCATTCATCTTACCTTGGAAGAGAGGCAGACAAAGCCACCATAAGTATCATCTAAATGCATAAGATACTTGAAATAATAATAAATATTTTAGGGCGAATGATGGAGAGGAAGAAGTGAGAATCCAATTGTTGTTAATGAAGATGCACCAACTGTAGGTTCATCTGAAATTTACCATGTTAGACCTGAAAGGAATGTGGATTTGTTGAGCATCACTCTGTTCGTTTGTTCTTAATATTTTAATTTTTAAAATAGTCTACATAATACCTGGTTTTGCTGTGGTATTTTCACACACAAGACTTTTATTGCATCTGTTCATTTTCCTTCCTTTTTACTTCTGTAATGTTTGGGGTCCTTATATGCATACTTCCATATTGTTCTGATAATTTTCCTGTCTCCTTCTCTTGAAGCCTCTTTTTTTTTAATCGAGTCATCATTTTTAATATAATATATCCTGATAACAGTTCCCCTCCCCCAACTCCTCCAAGATTCTTTTCTCTTCTTTACGTACCCAAACCCATACACACTCTCATTAGAATACGAACAGGTATATAATAATAACAATAATAAAATAAGGTAAAACAACAGAACATAATGAAGCTTAACAAACAAACATCAGAAAAAAAAACCAAAGGAAAAACATGAGAAACACACATAAACATAGACACAGTGACACACACATTTGCACACACCGAAATCCCACAATATATATTCAAAGGACCTGCACTGAAAAAGAAAAAGGCCTGACAAAGCATTATGAGAGAAAGAATGTTTAAAAATGCCATCGAGTTCATTGTTTTGGCTTTCTGTGCATAGGGCCTGTCTGTAAGCATGCTTTGTATACCCAGTGAAACTCTATTGCAGAAAACCATTTTTTTTTAATTTATTAAAGATTTCTGTCTCTTCCCCACCTCCGCCTCCCCTTTCCCTCCCCCTCCCCCAATCAAGTCCCCCTCCCTCGTCAGCCCAAAGAGCAATCAGGGTTCTCTGCCCTGTGGGAAGTCCAAGGACCACCCTCCTCCATCCAGGTCTCGTAAGGTGAGCATCCAAACTGCCTAGGCTCCCACAAAGCCAATAGGTGCAGTAGGCTCAAAAACCCATTGCCATTGTTCTTGAGGTCTCAGTAGTCCTCATTGTCCGCTATGTTCAGTGAGACCTGTTTTAACCCAGGCTTTTTCAGACCCAGGCCAGCTGGCCTTGGTGAGTTCCCGATAGAAGTACTACTCAGCATAAAAAAAAAAAAAAACAAGGACTTCTTGAAGTTTGCAGGCAAATGGATGGAAATAGAAAACACTATCCTGAGTGAGGTAAGCCAGACCCAAAAAGAGGAACATGGGATGTACTCACTCATATTTGGTTTCTAGCCATAAATAAAGGACATTGAGCCTATAATTCAGGTTCTTAGAGAAGCTAAATAAGAAGGAGAACCCAAAGAAAAACATATAGGCATCCTCCTGAATATTAACCTTCATCAGGCGATGAAAGGAGACAGAGACAGAGACCCACATTGGAGCACCGGACTGAAATCTCAAGGTCCAAATCAGGAGCAGAAGGAGAGCGAGCACAAGCAAGGAACTCAGGACCGTGAGGGGTGCACCCACACACTGAGAAAACCAATTTTTTAATTTGCAAAACGTTATCAACTGCAGATAGCTGGTTTAGGGGCGGGGCTGTATCCACTCTCTCAGTTCCAGGATCCTATTTAGTGCAGACCCTGTACATGATGGCTCCGTCTCTAGGAGTTGATGTGGGTGTCAGACCTGTGTTGAGAAGGTCTTGTTTCCTTGGTGTCCTTCATTCACTATGGCTTTTAAGATCTTCCTGCCTCCTCTCTCTCAGGGTTCTGTTTAATTTCTCAGAGGAGGCATTTTATGGAGGTATTCAATTTAGGACCGGTTGTTCTTTCTCACTAGTTTTTTATATCCCTATCTAGTTTCCTAGCTTTTACCGATATTTATACTCTCTAGGATAAGCATGTCATGTAGTTAGCGCTGTGATCTGCGCATGGGATTGAACATACAGTGTTTGTCTTTCTGTTCTGGATAACCTCTTCTAATATAATTTTTTTCCTCCAGATGCAACAGGTTAGCCATACATATGAACTCACAGTGACTGTGACAGCAAGCACAATTCCCAGTGGTTTACAAGCCAAACACAATCTTATCATGGGTAGGGGAGGTAGACATGGAATTGCACTTTTAGCCAAGGTGATTTTAGCAATCAGTAGAGGACAAAGCTAATAGCAGAAATTCTTTACTGCTGATCCTGTCTGCAGCATGCTATGAAACAGTGTGTAATATGAGAGCTACATCCATTCACACACACACATATGTGTACACAAAATCACACCTATACCTTGTTCCTCTCAATAGGTTGGTTACTGTCTGGCTTGTGTCTTTTCAACATGGCAGTTCATATCTTTACTTCTCAGAAATAATTTTATAATTTCTCAGAGTGATCATTCCTCTTCTCTTTTTCTTCTAAGTTGCCTTCTCTTATTCTGGAATAGCAAACTTACTGTTAAAATCTCCTTGAAAGAATTCCTGCTAATTTTTTCCCAACTTTTCATTGTAACTCCTAAATTCTTTTTCTTAAAGATTAACCTTAACAATCTCCATAACTCTACTGTGCTTTCAATCAGTGTTGTGATACAAGTGTTCTTGACAAAGCAGATTTGTATTGAAACAGCTGCTAATAGTCAAGGCTTTTGTCTTAGCTACAGCACTGCTTTTTCCCTCTAACTCTCTTGATTCCCCGGGTAGTTTCTGTTTCATGTGAGTTCTTATACTGTATCATTTCATTTCAGTCTCTTTCTGTAATCATAAAGCCCATTTTCAAATCTTTGTCAGTCACTTTTTTCTTATCTATTTTTAAGCATGAGGCTCTAACATGGTATTTGGAAACTCTTCTACAGGTGATGTGCAGTCTTGTAGGCTTTTTTTTTTTTTTTTTTTTTTGCAGTTGGAGTAGTAGTTGCAGGTCAGTTTGAGATACCTGTTCAAAATGTCAGTGTTTGTAGATCTTTTCTTGAGACTAGTTGGTTTTCCTAGCAAATATTCTTTGTGTTTCTTGCCACTGATGTTGTGCATGTGGATTTTATTGGTTTTGGAACAGATGTGAAGGGGGGGGTATGATTTCCATTTTTTGATTCAGTTTTTATTTCATCCCATAAGTCAGGATATTCTAGAAACACACCATGAGGTCTTTAGAAAATAGACTTACCGTCTTTTCTTAGGGTGGTGAAGAGTTGGCTACTTCAGATGACTGTGGCATGCCTGGTCATCTAATCACTAACTGTAAAAACTACCTAACCATCCTCTACTATTGGCAGTGCCCCATAACTCTGCCTTCAGAGGGCCTTAGGGTTCAGCTTTCTGCAGTTACCTAAGAGAATCACCCATATCGCACTCATACCACTAATAAGTTTTACTAATGTCTTTTTAAACTGTCATTTAATGGAGTCTGCTCTTATACATTTTTGTTTTTCTTTATTCCTTTACTGTGTTATCAAGAAAGTTTTGAGATGGAGTAGAAATAAACACCATGTTATCTTGGAAAGTCTCGGGTATTCGTTTCTCTTGTGTAATGATTGCAAATCTAAAAAGGTTGGTCTTAAACAAGTTAGTATAATTAGATGTTTTATCACCAAGCGTGATAAATTATTTTCATAAAAAGGAAGACTATAGATATTTATTTAGAATTATTTACATGATTGGGAGGCATATTGCATAAAGGCAAATTCATTTGATGTCTCTATGTTCTAATAAAGAACCAGATTAATCTCTTCTGATGAAAATAAACTTTGTTGTAATACCCATGACATGAAATACAAAGTCCATATTATTACTATTTTTGAATTGCTAAAATTTGCAATTTGCATTGATATTGAATGTTTCAGAAGTTAATTTACAGAGAATCTTTTGAGACACTTTGGGAATAAAATAAGTCCTGGCAATCATAAAAACAATTTTAGCTGGATATTCAACCATGATACTTTTTATTAGACATTACTGAAACAAATCCCTTTATCCGGTATTTCTTATATACTATTTACAAAAGTTGCTATATAGCAACAATAATATTAAATTATAAGAGTGTATTTGTGAACACAACTCTAGGGGGACATAATGCCTGTAGTCTCCCAGGGTCTGTGCACTAATATGTATATGCCCACATACAAATGTATAATTAAAATAATAAAAATAAATCTTTAAAAAGTATTTTTGTGAGATGACTCAAAAATTAACTCTATTGTGTCTAGCTACACCTAAGTTCTACATATGCTACTTTTCTTCTTTGACAATTTTCCCTTTTTATTCAATTCATATAAGAAATGATCATTTGTTAAAACTTCCGTGTATGAGCCTGTGCGACTGTGTACACAGCACAATACTTGCTGCAGGCCTGAAGACCTCAGTTTGTTCCCTGGGCCCTGTGTTAAGGCAGAAAGATAGAAGCAAGATCACAAAGTTGGCCTATGATCTCCATACTGGTCAATGTCATGTATGGCCACATACACATATAATTTACACAGACACTAAATTAATTAACCAATTAATTATTAATCACTCTCTATTCTTTGTTCTCCCTACACACAGTTTCAATAACTCAACTTCATCTTGCAGACCATGTCAGTTAATGGTTTCCCCACAAATGACTTCAAATATTTCAATTCCCAATATTCTACCTTCTGCCTTGGAAATAAAATAATGTACAAGCTTGCACTCTCACCGGCAGTGGAGGACCTTACATCCCTCTTTCTTCCCGGTCTTTGTTTAATCATTGCATACAATTTGCCGTCCATGTCTTTCCATAACTATATATTCTATTTCCACTTCCTTGGAGAATTCTTTCTTCTCTCTAGTCCCTTCCTCTCTATCTAACCTCTGTGGTTGCAAGTTGTTGCATCCCTATTGAAGACTTAAAAGCTAGCATCCACATAGAAACAAATACATTTAATATTTGTCTTTATGAGTTTGGATTACCAGACTCAGGATGTTTCTAATTACCTTCAAATTTAATAATTTCATTTTCTATGACATCTGAGTATAATTACATTATGAAAACATACAACATTTTCATCATGCGTTCATCTGTGGAAAGATAACTAGACAGTTTCCAATTTCTGGCTATTATGAATAGAGCAGTAATAAACAAAAAACAAAAACAAGTGTCTTTGTAGTAGAATATAGAGTGCTTGGGTATATGCTCAGGAGTGGAATAGCTGTATCTTGAAGTAAATATTTGTTTCTTGAGGAACTGCCACAATGCTCTCTGTTAAGATCCATTATTTATTTTATTGATTTTGGCCATTCCACCTGGTGTCAGATGAAGCATCAAAGTACTTCTGGTTTGCATTTCCTTGAATATTAAGGAAGTTCAAAAATTTTAATGTGTTTTTCAATCATCTGTATTTCATCTTTAATAGCTCTCTGTTTAACTCTATATCCATTTTAATTGGGTGATTGTTTTCTTGTTGCCCAGGTTTTTTTTTTTTTAAGTTCTTTATTTATTTTATATACTAACCCTCAGTTGCATATATACTTGTTAAAGATCTTTTCCCATTCTATGGCCTGCCATTTTCTTGACTATTTGTTTCTTTTCAACATAGAAACTTTTCAATATCTTGAGACCTCATTCTTTAATTGTTGTTCTTGGTGACTGTGCTATTAGTGCCCTGTTCAAAAGTGTTTTTCTGTGTCAGTGAGTTCCGGAGTATTGCCCACTTCTCTTCTGTCTGATTCAAAATATCTGGCCTTGTGCTGAGATCTTTGATCCATTTTTCAAGTTGATGTTTGTGCAGGGTAATCTGTGTGGAACCACTTGCATTGTTCTACATCCATCCATTCAGTTTGGCCAGCTCAGTTTGTTGAATACACTGTCTTATTCCAGTCTGTATTTTTTGGTTTCTTTACCAAAAATCAGATGTTCAAAAGTATGTGGATTTAAGTGTATTTAAGCCCAAGTCTTCAGTTCATTTCTACCGGCCAACATACCCTTTTAATGTCAATATCATGTGATTTACTATATCTCTGTAGTACAACTTGGAATCAGGGATAGCGATATCTCCAGTAATTCTTTCATAATTCATAATGAAAATGTTTTAGCTACCCCCATTTATTTTTGTTTGTTTTCATAAGGAGCTAAGAATTGTCTTTTAATTTTGTGTGAAGGATTATGTTGGAATTTTGATGGATATTACACTGAATCTGTACATTGCTTTTGGTAGGATGGGCATTTTCACTGTAATAATATCAATCCATGAGCAGGGAGGAGCTTTCTCTTTTCTGACAACATCTTCAATTTCTTTCTTTAATATCTTAAAGCTTTTATTATATAAGTTATTACTAATTATAGAGTTATTACTAATATGTATATTTTAGGTTGTTGTATAAGGTATGTTTTTCTAAGTTTGATTTTCATTTGTATCTAGGAAGGCAACTGATTTTTTTGAGTTGATTGTGTATGTTATTACTTGGCTGAAAGTGTTTATCAGCTATAGGAGTATACTGGTAAAGTTTTTATGATTTCTTAAATGTAAAGTCGTATCAACTACATATAAAGATAGCTTGACTTCTTTTATTCATATTTCCTTCATATCCCCTTAATCTTCTTGAGCTGTCTTATTGCTCTAAGACTTCTAGTACTATATTGAATATGTATTCAGAGAGTAGATATCATTGTTTTGTTCCTGATTTTCTTCACTTAGGCTGATATTGGTTGTGAGATTTCAGTATATTGTCTATGTTATGTTGATGTATGTCCCTTGTATTGTTTTTCTATAATGTTTATTGTGAAAGGATTTTTATGTTTTTTTTCCAAAATCTTTTTCTGTATGTAATGGGATGACCATGTAGCTTCTGTCTTACATTCTGTTTATATAGTAAATTAAGTTTATTTATTGGCATATGTTGAATATCCTTGAGCCTCTGCGATGAAGCCTGCTGGGTCATGGTGAATAATTATTTTGATATATAATTGATTTTTCTTAAATTATTTTATTGAGAATTTTGGCATCTATCTTTTTTTTTTTATTGGCTGTTCTAGATATGGTTACTCTGTAGCTTTGAAACCTGTCATGGAACTTGCTCTGTAGACCAGGTTGGCCTCAGACTCACAGAGATCTGTCTACTTCTGCCTCCCAAGTGCTGGGATTAAATGCATGAGCCACCACCACCCAGATTTGCATCTATCTTCATGAGGAATTTTGCTCTATAATCTTCTCTTTTTGTAGTTTAGGTTTCATAGTAATTGTGGCCTTTTAAAAAGAATTAGGCAATGAGTATTCAATTTCTATTTTGGAAATAGCTTTAGGAGTGTTGGGATTAATTCTTTCTTGAAAGTCTTATAGAATTCTGTCCTTAATCCATCTGGTCCTGAACTCTTTCTGGTTAGGTTTTTTAATTACTGATTCTATATCATTAAAGGCTACAGGTTTGTTGAAATTGCTTATCCAATCTTGATTTAACTTTGGTGATTTGTATATATCAAGAAAATTATGCATTTCTTTTAGGTTTTCCAAGTTGGTGGAGTACAGATTTTTTAAATTATATCCTTAGAATTCTCTGGATTTTGTTGGCATCTCTTGAGATGTCCACCTTTTTTTCTGCAATTTTATTGATTTTGATTTTATCTTTCTATTTCTTATTTAATTTAGCTAAGGCTTTATATATATTACTCATTTTCTCAAGGATCCAACTTTTCATTTCCTTGACTCTTTTTATTGATTCTTTGGTTTGTCTGTTTCTATTTTATTGATTTCAGTCCTGAGTTTGACAATTTCTTGCCATATACTCATTTTGAATGGTATTTTTCCTTCTGTCCTAGAAATTTTAGGTGTGTTGTAAAGTTACTAATGTGATATCTCTCCATTTATTTAATGTAAGTACTTAGTGTTGGGTTTTCATTTTCATTCAATTCTAAAAATCCTTTTCTAATTTCCATCTTGACTCATTTTTCATTTAGTTGTGAGTTGTTCAGTTTCCATGAGTTTGTATCTGTTCTACTGTTTCTGTTATTGTTACACAGATTTAATCTATGTTAGTCAGACATGTTGCAAGCTGTGATTTCAGTTTTCTTATATCTGTTGGTACTTGTTTTATGTCCAAGTATGTAGTAAATTGTAGAGAAAGTTCCATGGGTTGCTAAAAGATAATATTTGTTTGTTGTTGGTAGGAAATATTCTATAAATATCTACTAAGTCCATTTGACTTATGTTATTAAATGATCTATTGATGTGAGATGCATTCTCAAGTCAGTCACTATCACTGTATGAGTATCAACATGTTATTTAAGCTGTTGTAGTATTTCTTTTATGAACTTTGGTGCTCTTATCTTTGGAGAATAGATAATAAGATTTACAATGTCCTCTTGGTGGATTTTCACTTTTTCTTAGTTAAGATTTTTATTTATGTGAAGAAACACCATGACTGTGGCAACTCTTATAAAGGGAAACATTTAATTGAGGTGGCAACTTACAGTTTCAGAGGTTTAGTCCAAGATCATCATTGCAGGGAGCATGGTGGCAGGCAGACAGACATGGTGCTGGCTACATGTTGATAAGAAGGCATCAGGAAGTGGACTGAGAGCTCGATATCTTGCAGGCAACAGGAAGTAGTCTGTCTCACTGGATGTAGCTTAAACATATATGAGACCTCAAAACCAACCTCCACAGTGACACGCTTCCTCCAATAATACCACATCTACTACTACAAGGCCTCACCCCCTAATAGTGCCACTCCTTTTGTGGGGCATATTCTTTCAAACCACAGTAATGAGTATGTAATAGTCTCTGTATCTTCTGGTTAGTTTTAATTTGAACTGTATTTTTGTCAGATATTACAATGACTACACAAGCTTGCTTTTTTTTGGGGGTCTGTTTTCTTGGAATATTTTTTTCCAAACCCTGAGGTAATGTGTATACTTGATGTTAAAATGTGTTTCTTGGATATAGCGGAAGGAGAAGGATGAAGTCTTTTTTTCTTGTCCATTCTGTAGTCTGTATATTTTTACTGGAGAATTGAGATCATTGATGTTGAGAGATATCAGTGAACAGTTTTGTTGATTCTATTATTTTGTTGTGGTGGTGTGGGATTACCCCTGTCTTCATTTGATGATCTGGGAATACTTATTCCTTGTTTTTTTCGGGGGTGGGGATGTGAAGGTGTTATTAACTCTTCACTCACTGTGTCACATTGCAGCTTCTGTGACAATATTTTTAATATCCCCTCTTGTCCCCTTTTCCTTTTTGCTCTTACATTTTGTTTGATTTTGGGGGCAGGTGTCAGGGTAGAGGGTAAATGCAAAGGGATAGAAAATGAATGGGATCGAGATTTATGATGTAAATTATGCATAGGACAAATAAAAACAAACAAACAAAACAAAACTACAAGTCACAGTCTGTCTTGTTGCTTAAGCTAGGCCACCACTGCTGTGACCCAATCTTTCAGGGCTGTGTGAAAGACGTTTAGCAGCACATGCCTTTAACACCATGGCCACACACTAATTATGCCTACCACAAGTGTGTATGAGGTAATCTTAAATTGAAATGGAAACAGTATTTTTAAGTTGTTGCAGTAATTTTTACCATAGGGATGCGCACAATATCCCAAGGGAAAAGAACTTTAAAATGTATAGGAAAAATAGAGAAGTTCGTTTAAGCATAGTAGTGACCATGTTTCTCTTCGTGGCTATGGCTCTTCTCTCTGTGAGGCTCCATTGCCTGGTGCCTGTTTTCACACATGCTTCATTTCCCTCAGTAATCCCAGCCCTGGTGGTTTAGTCAGTGCACTGTTGCTGTCTCTACTCCAAAACCATCCTAATATTGTCATGTGCAGTTATTCACTGATTCAAATCAATATTTGGTGACCGTTTGTCATAATCCTTGCTTAAGGCTTAGAGTGTGTAATGTTGAAGAAAAGTTGTAGTCTTGTAGCTAGAATCATGGGGTAAATATATACATGTGTTATCAATAGTTCAACTAGATAAAAGTAAAGGAAGCATTACTGAGAGTGTTGGTGTGGAGATATTGGATGCTGTCGCTTTAAGAAAACCTATAAACCAAGCTTGGAGGAGTGGCACATCCCACAAAAGCAGTAGACTCAGGAATCCAAGGCCAGGATGGTTAGATAGTAACTTCGAGCCCAGAATGACTAGGTTATATGATACTCTCTTTCAAGAAAACAAAACAAAGGCAAATCAAAACACCACCAAAAGAACGTAGTCCAGAAAGCCTTCATTGAAATTTCCTCTTTTTTTCCTGCACAACTTAATCAGTTTGTTCAAGTATCCCTTTCTCTGAATCTCCTTTTTTCCTGCTCTCCATTCTTCCTTTACTTTTTTTCCTTCATCTATATATGTATATTCTTATGTATCCAACTCTGTATCTTATATATATTTATTATCTGTATGTCTTTCTCTGTTTCTGGCCACCTTATGTTTACTGATTCCATTGGAATACAAACTTCATGAAGACAGGAACTTGGAATATTGTGTTCCAGCTGGATGCTAGACAGTGTTTACGTTATAAAAAGTGTTCATGCTCACGGAGGAGCCTGAGTCAACAGTGGGGAAAGCATTTCAAGCAGGAGGAAGGCTGCAAACGGAGTGGATTAAACAACCCATAGCTCAATGTAGCAAGAGCAGAGTGAGTTTGAAGAACACCAGTGTGGGACAAATGAGAACACGAACATGTTACAGGTTGT
Source organism: Alexandromys fortis (assembly GCF_014885135.2). Lineage (NCBI taxonomy): Eukaryota > Metazoa > Chordata > Mammalia > Rodentia > Cricetidae > Alexandromys > Alexandromys fortis. The sequence goes on along the minus strand of NW_026067984.1, from coordinate 247,117 downwards.
TGACATTCAGTGCTCAACACTTAGGGCTTTGTATTCTACTTTGGCTCCTACATTGGCTGGCACAGCAATTTGGAAAAGTTGGAAAAGTCATCTGAGTAATATATCTTCTTTTTTGTTTTTATAGGATCACTCAATCATTATGTTGAGAATGGACTAAAGAACCATCAATGAAAATAGAAAGATCCGTTAAGAGTTTGTTTGATGACAACCTTCTGATATTTTTAGTTAGGAAGTACCTAAGTGTAATATCTTTGTTGTCTGGAGTACTAATCTTCTCTTCTATCCAGAACATGGAAAATTAAAGGAAATATAAAAAGTCATAATATATACACACATATATATGTATATATAGATATATATACACTAAAATAAAGAGAGAAATATTCCTAAAATGATGTGACTTACTTAAATCATCCACATGCAAGCCACTTATATTAATTACTTTTGATAAGCCAGGTTTCAAATGGCAATGGATATAAATGTGACAGGAAGTTATTTTAAATAATACACAAAGGTTCTAGACTAAGAAGCTATTTTTAAAAAATTACAGTGAGAACCAAACATGATTGGAGGAGAGGAAGATGTCAATGCAGTGATGTCTAACGATATTCTGCTATACTCATAGGTTGGTAGCTACCCCATTTGTCATCAGGAGAGGCTCCATCCAGTAAAGATGGAAACAGATACAGAGACCTGCAGCCAAACTCATGGAATCCTGCTGAAGAGAGGGAGGAAGGATTGTAGGAGTCAGAGAAGTCAAGAACACCATGATACAGCACACAGAGTCAATTAACCCGGGCTCATAGGAACTCACAGAGTCCAAACCCACTATGGTGCCTGCATAGGGAGCCTGCATAGGACTGACCTAGGCCCTCTCAATATATGTGACAGTTCTGTAGCTTGGCCTACTTGCAGGACAGCTAACAGTGGCAGCACTGGCTGTCTCTAATATGTTGGCTGGGCTTCAGGAAACTATTCCTCATGTGGAGTTGCTGTGCTCATCCTTAAAGCAAGGGGAGGTGCTTAATCCTGCATAATCCTTGATAATGCCATGTTTTGTTGATATTCATGGGAGGCCTGAACCTTTCTCAACGGAAACTGAGGAGGACTGAATTAGGATGTGGAGAGGGATAATAGGAGAGGAGGAGGGGCAAATAACAGTCAGTGTGTAAAATACATACATACATAAATTTAATCAATAAAATAAGTACACAACATACTCCTAAATAAAGACTTTTTTTCTATAAAAATATATCAAGAAGGCTTGGGCTGCTTGATCAACTGGCAAAAATATCAAGTAGGGTTATACAGAAAAAGAAACCAAGTCCTACTCTGTATTTCCTCCCGATTTACTCTGATGCTTCTTCTACCCCAACTCAAGGTGGTTGCCTCGGCCCCACATCGCTGTCACCTTGACTGACAGTGATATTGATGTACGAAGGCAGACTAGATACATGTTGACATTTATTAAACAAGAGACTAATAAGGAAGCAGAAGAAACAGATGCATAGACAGAAGAGGTCAATACGGAGAGAGTTTATTTTGTCCAGAAAAAGTGCCTGAAGATTACGGAGTATGATATAGACAGAAAATCACACTGAGCAATGGAAGGTAACTTTAATGTCCAGTTTGAAGAATAAAGCAAGATTCAAAGTCCTCAGAGCAAGATTTGATCTAATGACCAGCTATTAGTGAGGCAAAAGAAAGACTCATCAGGGGGCTAAAGTATACAACTAGGTACCAAATGCTGCTGAATTGGGGGGGGGGAGCTTCTAAGGTTTGTATTGACTTTCAGAGCTTCTAATGACTATACTTTCCTGTATGTGAAATTTAGCAAGTCCTATTATATAAAATTGCCACCAAAACCAGATGTTGACGTTTGGATTGATCAAGAGGCCTACTTGCCTGACACAGTCAGAGGGATTAAGATCTATATTCAGGATTACAAGATAAAAGCTTGAAATGCCCTGAAAATATGACTAAACCCCATAGACCAAAAGATGGTTCTGGAAGTCCCAGAACTTTTGTTTGGTGCAAAAACCTAGTGGAAGTTCTAGGAGTGAGGATTTGGGAGGGAGGTGCGGTCCATTTTCTGCTGTACCAGGGAGAAGACTACTTTCTGTACAGCTTCTCCCTTCTGTTTCAGTATTGCTCTGTGGAACCAGTTCCCTTGGCCTCAGGTTTACAGTAGGAAAAGAATCACTTGGCATAGTCAAAAAGAATGAGGATTTTTTCTATGTATATCTGAGGGCTGGAAATTTGAGTTCATTTGCCAGCATGATTAGGTTCTGGTCAAGGCTATGTTTATGATTTGCAGAGGCTACTTTCTTTCTGTGTCTTTATTTGTTGCAAGAAGAAAGAGGAAGAGGCAGAAAGAAGAGCAGAGAGACAGAAAGACAGAAAGATAGAGAGACAGAGACAGATAGACAGACTGACAGAGAGAGAGAGAGAAAGAGAAAGAGAAGGAGAGAGAGAGGGAGGGAGGGAAGGAGGGAGTGAGGAAGGGAGAGAGAGAGAAAGAGTGCGAGAGAGAGCAGTTGAAGTCAGGCTTATGTAAGGATAACAACATACTCAGACCACGGTCTTACTCTTATGACCTTATCTAAAAATAATTACCTCTCACTCCACCATTTCCAGATGTCATCCACTACATTGGTAGTTAAATGTAAATTTTTGGAGAGTGAACAATTATTTGCTCAGTGCTTATGATTGGCACTAGCTTCCAGGCATGTGGACGAACAATCTTTAACATCAAGCCCTGTCAGCCCTGTTAGCTTTCAGCTGACATTTCCCTGAATCTTTGCAATAAATTCCAGGTTAAAACAATTCAAACAACTGCAGTTAACCACTTAGCCATGTGTGATGGTAAGCAGTAAACTTAGAACACAAAATCTTGAATTGATTTATGTAAAAAAGCTAATCCCAGTAGTAATTAGCAAGCGCAAAGAGCAGCTATATCAAAATTATAGCAGTGTATACAGTGTGTGGGGAAAAAGGGAAAAGATCCCCGAAGTTGAAAATGTTCGGAGACCGTAAGCAGACGCTGGGGTAATGGAGGACAGAGCAACGGGACTGTGCTGTAATGGGATTGGCTTTAAGTTTGACAAAACTGTTGATGTTTGTAATGCTGAAAAATAAAATGTGCCAAATGAGGTACCTGAAACATAGCTAAGTACATTTGATTAAGGACATTTCTAATCAGACTGTTGAAAACATCAAAGTTTTAAGAGAGAAGAATGGGTATAATCAGAATTTCAAATAAATAAGGTGATAATTTATTAATTAATGATTTATAATCATTAATATCTTAATATGTAAAAATAGTATTTCAAAAATATCAAAGTAACTGTCAGGACTCACACTAAGGAAGGTTCACATTTTTTTGTACCCGTTTTCTGTTCAAATTAGTTTCATGATTCATCTTACCTCCATCCCTAGTTTTTGAGGTATTAAAATTCTAGGCACATCTTTCAGGCACAGCAGGAGAATGCTCTTCACTGCTACCTTTTGACACTTTTAATGAAATAAATATGCTGAAAACATAGAAAAATGTCAGGGAGATCAGTTCCAGTTACTGATGAATCAACATGTTGGCTTAGGTCATCTAAGCTTTGATCATTCAAAGATAAATCAACCCCTGACAAACTCCTGCAAATAATATCTAAGCCTTTAGTGTATTCAGACTGACAAATGTTGCATCCCCCAAAGCTCATGAATCCAAGTCTTTGACCACATGGGACAGTTTAACCTTTAGAAGTTGGGAACTGACTATCCTACCCCTAATGATCTAGATTTAACTAGTCAACAATTGAATACGGGTAAAATTACATCCCTTATCCTTCTTTAGGTATTGTTTATTCAACAAGGTAACAACAGCTCCTCCCCATTTATTGGAAGTTGTTATGAAGATGAAAATCTAGTATTGGTCAGGGTGAACTTGGAGGACTTGGAGTACAAGTCTTCACCTGATGTTGGTGGATGCCATTGGTACAAATTTGAATCCTCTTCTCATTCTGTGATGTCTGCTTCCTCCCCCATTACACTGTCAGTTACCAGTCTTAGCTGTAAATCTTAGGACAGAAAGATCACGGGCGTTGTGTAGTTTTCTGTAAGAACAAGGATCACACTAAGAATTATTTCAAAGCTAGAGAGTTAGCTCTGTTTTAGAATGTTTGCCTCCATGAGTAAGGCCCCAGGTTTGACGGCAGCATGGGAAGGACTTGATGACAATTAAGCAAACTGCCAACACAAAGGAAGAAACACTTCCCTGTTTTCTTAAAATCAGACAAAGCAACAAGAAAAATCCCTTACCCTTTCCCCATAAAATTAAGAAAATAAGACTGATACTCTGCCTGCTGAGCTAAGGAGGAAGAAGGAGAGGAAGGATTGTCAGAACCAGAGGTCAGGGATAGCAGGAGAAAAGGACTCACAGACTCTACTAAGCAGGGCACATAGGGACTTACAGAGAATGAAGAGGCGATCACAAAGCCTGCATGGGGCTGTGCTAGGTCCTCTCTGCATGTGAGTTATGTGTGTAGCTTGATATTCTTGTGGGTCTTTTAACAGTAGTTGTGGGGGTATCTCTGACTCTTTTGCCTGCTCTAGGGACCCTTTCCCTCCTACTGGGTTGGTCCTCCAGCTTTGATAGGAGGGGTTATGTCCAGTCTTATTGTAACTTTTTATGTCATGTTCAGTTGATATCCCTGGAAGACCTACCCTTTTCTGGAGTAGGAGGAGGAGAGGAAGGTGAAGAGGCATTGAGAAACTGGAGGGAGGCAAGGCTGTAGTCAGGATGTCTTGTATGAGGAAAGAATCCATTTAAAAAATTTTTAAAAAACAACAAAAAATAGGGAAATTATAGAATTTGGACAATATGAGACACAATCTTAAAAAAAAAGTGAAATGGTCAGCCCTGAAAACATACATACATGAATCATTATACAGACTAAGCACATATATAAATACATACATATACATATAGATTCATATATATTTATGTAATAACACTGAAAGCAGAGACTGTAGATTATAAAGAGAACAAGGCAGAGTGTCTAGGAAAAAAATTGTAAAACTACTGTTTTCTTTAGGAGAAGAAAATAGCTTTCTCTAGATATATTTTTAAATGTGATTTATAATTTATAATGACTACTATAACATAAGTATGGTGAATGGAGTTGGGTGGCTTTGGATAAATCAGTCCTCAGCAAGATAGGAAATCTGAATGCATGTTGCAAGATACTGATTTTTTTTCTGAAGTGCCTATAGAAAGAAAATGAGAGAGAGAATCCCAAAGTCCAAGAATTTGTCAAAAATTAGTGGAGCATATAGTCTCTCTCTCTCTTTGACACACACACACACACACACACACACACACACACACACACATGCACACACACAGAGAAAGAGAGAGAGAGAGAGAGAGAGAGAGAGAGAGAGANCACACACACAGAGAAAGAGAGAGAGAGAGAGAGAGAGAGAGAGAGAGAGAGAGAGAGAGAGAGACATACACACACACCCTCATCTGTCCAATGTTACTTATACTTCACTTGAGGATTTTATGCACTGCTAATTTATTCATTGAGTTCTGTCCTGAATGCTCCAGTGGAATGAGACTGCTTTCCTCAAGGGCAGGAAAAATGCCTCCGGGTTTTCAAATCAGAACGTGTGTTAATATTCCTAAGAGCAAAGGCTTGTCTGCTGAGACAGTGAGATTAGCTCTGCATGTTTTGCTGTCCCTCACCTGTTTTTTGGGCATTAACACAAAGTGTGTTTTGTTGACTCATGATACACCATATTAGTTAAATTAAACATCAAACATCTGTCTCGTTTTAGGATTCCGACATGAGTATGTTGGCAGTCTCAGTAAAACTTGAGGTATTAAAGGCCCTCAATCAGTCAGACGGATGGAGCGGCTGTAATGGCAAGCTCAGCAAGCAATTACATCAAAGGATTTAAAATCTATTTCAGTAATGCCTTCTGGATAATGACATTGATCTCTGCACTCCCCCACAGATTCCCTGGCTTGCTGAGCAGGGTTCTGCAGGCCCTGACGTTTGGAAAGGCACCGCTCACCGCTCCTTTTTATGTGGACATAGCTCAGTTCTCCTGAATCTACCTACACAGCTATTTCTGTAAAGCTAAGAGACCTTTATCCATCAAGCCAAGTTTCATGCTATATACACAATCCTTTCTTTGTTCTCTTCTGTCACTCCAACTTTGACACAATAGTAGAAGCCGTGAGATGACTGTACTGCCTTTTGCACTCATTACTTTTTCTTTTGCCCTAAAGAAAATAATATGGATAAAACGTTAACCAGTCAATGTATATTTTTAACTGTCTCTTTCTATTTTAACATTTACCCAATTTACTTAGAATTAAGATATAATATACTTAAATGAAATTATTGCAGATGAAGCTGTTTTAAATTAAAAGAATATGTAATTTTAACCCTCCCTTGTCCCTCTCTTCTTGCTTTCAGGTTGTAGATCAGGGAGGAGAGTGGTTCCTTTAGGAATGCTTGTGCATTGCCACTAAATTATTGAAATGGGTCTTAGTGCTGGCCAGGTTTTCTTTAAATAAATGTTCTATCACAGAAGCACAACATAGTGCATTTAATTTTATGCTTAAATCTGAGTGGTTTTAAACCACTGTATAGTTTGTCAAAGTCCTTCATGTTTTCCTATTTTAAAAGAAGCAAAAATTTAAATTTAATTTTATGCGGAGCCCATATATATATACATATATATATACACTGCCATATGAATAGATCACTAATATGAGATGTCTTGGTTATTTATTTTTAATTTATTTATCTTCACTTCTAGAATCTTCTTCATGTCATAATCTCCAGGCTGCCTATAGATGGTAGGGAAATAAAGCTGTATTATTGGATCTCTGTGGATCATATACACCAATGTCTTTCCATCAAAGACACAATAAACACTATTTAGAGGCCATGCCCTCTCAGTTGCCCACACTATCTTTCTAAAGTTTATAGGCAGACAGTTTGAAAGTATTTCAAAATACTATTTTCATTTACCATATTCAACTTACTGTAACCTTAACTTCAGCTTCCAGGATGATTGGTATGGCTCCACTGTCCCTCAAATCCCAGCAGGGATGGGGTCCAAAAGTAGCTATTTGGATGTACCGAGGCAAAGCTAATGCACATATATCCCAGTGTGCTGGACTATATCACGTATTTTGAGGAGATTCAAACTTTTAGTGTGATGTTTCCCGGGAGGTTAAGAACCAATTTACACTCCTATCCTGTATGAGGCAGAGGAGTGCCTAGTTACAACTAAGTGACTATGCTGTGCCCATTGTGTGAGAGCAAGACCTCTACCTGCCTTCATTCAAAAATAAAGCTACTTGTTTCTTAACAGTGATAATCATGCACACTCAGGGAACTAACGTGATGCCTCTGGTGAAACACAAGGACCACAGAAGAATGTAGTCTTCCCTCTAAACTGAAGACACATTGGGCTATTTAGGAGCACTTCCCATGGGATAACAGACATGCCCTGTCCTTTTGTTTTAGTTTGGGCTATGCAATATAATTGCCTTTTTAAAATGAGTGTTTTTGCTTGCCTCAGTGCAGGTGCACATGTTCGTGCAGGTGTGTGTATGTGCACGTGTTCTTCTGTGTGGCAAACAACTTTGGTTGTCATCCTCAGAAATGATGCCCACCTCCTTTTGAGACAGAGTCATTAAATGTCCTACATCTCATCATTTAGGGTAGAATGCCTGGCCACTGATCCAGAAAAAAGATCCTCCTGTTTGTGTTAGCTTTTGTATTGCAGGTGTTATAAGCTTGGACCACCAGCTCCTTTTTGTGGCATGGATTTTGTCATGGAGTTTGTCATGTGAACCATGACAAAAAAACTCAGGCCCTCATGCTTGTGAGGCTTTGAGAACTTTACCAACTGAGATGCTTTCCCAGGCTCAGCATAATATTTTGATGCAAAAAAAAACACAGTAAAATGATTATGACTATCTAGTGAACTAACATACATAGTTGAATTTTTCTTGTTGTTGTCTCCTGTTATAAAAGTATCTAAAATATATGCTTAGCAAATTATCAGCATTCAATAAAATATTATTAAATATAGTTCTCCTGCAGAACACCAAGTCTCTAGAAGTATTCATTCTACATGACTGAAAGTTTGTATCCTTTAAGGATGGAATAAGAGATTGTTTTGTTGTTGTTGCTCTTTGCTTGCTTTTTTAGATATGACATCCAGTGGACCCCTTTTCCCAAATTACGTTGTTGAGGTAATAATAATAAGAGCTGTTGGCTGAGTGCAGTGGAGGGAGGAGTGGAAGCTACTTTGTGGAATATTATTTTAACTGTGTGAAGGTGGGTTACATTGTTTATGCTGCATTTGTTTAATTATTTAAAGATGTGTGGCACCTGTTTCATCTTGCCTACCTAAGACATGCGGTTGATCTAATAAAAAGCTGAATGGCCAATAGCTAGGCACAGGTGGGGCTGTCAAGCAAAGAGATTAAGTATAAGGAGAAATCTAGGCTCCAGAGAGAAGGAGGAGGAAAGAATGAGAAAGAAACAGAGGGACTCACCAAATTCCAGAAGTTAGGCGGCCACTAGTCAGTCAGACAGGAAAAGCAGTGAAAGTTTGATATCCAGAAGGAAAGAAAGGTTAAAAGCCCTGGGGCAAAATGTAGACGAAGAGAAACAGGTTAAGTGTCATAGATAGTGGGCCAAACATAAGATAAGGCCAACCATTCCTAACTAGTAAGAAGTCTCTGGCTCATGATTTGGGAACTGGTTGATGGCTTAAAAGAAAGTCTGTCACAATGGAGAGTTGAAAGTGCCTGCCACTAGTGGGTAAATGAAACTAATCAAAAATATGACCTTCATTTCCGCTCATCTTCAGATTCAGGTAATGATGCAAAATACTGGTAATAACAAACACATAAATGCCCAGCAAATACAATCATCTTGTTAGGTTGGCCTTATAATTTCTTCAAGGAAGAATAAAATCCCTGAGTCACACACACAGACAATTAAGGCTCATAGAAAAGTCCTGATACCAAAGGACTATGGAAGATGAAAACCAAACCCTTTGGGAGTTAAACTAGTTCATAGAAAGCTAACTGCTGACATAGCTTCAATTAGTATATATTGTAGATTGCATAATGCTATTTCAAGCATGGCCTATAAAAAATTACTGAACTGAAAATAATGAAGGACAATTTGAATAATGGTAACATCACCATTTCCCATCTAATATTTATACCGTATTTGCAATGCTGTATTCATCCGCATTGCCATCAACCAGCAGCAGGAGCAGAAAGTAGCTTTAGTGTGTTTCTGAAATGGATCTTTTCCGTCATTTGGAGAAAGAAAGTTCCATTTCAGCAATGGAATTAGAATTCTGGCCCTGTGCTGGAGAGAGAAATGCACGTGTTCAAGCTAATGATTCTGAGAGTCTAAAGAACAGCATTGAACTTCCATTCATTGCTGGCTTGAAGCTTTCTTATTAACACCAAAGAATTGGGGAATGGTATTCCCCAATGCAAAAAAGAGACAAGGTGTTTCTTCACTTTGTTTTAACTTGAGTTCCTGAAAATGCAAGAAAAAAGTCGGTACTGATAGTTTCTATTTTGTTCAAAATATGATGCCAAATGAAAAGTATTTTGACTTTGAAAATTATATATTTTGTATTATTTTTATAATATACATACATAGAAAAATGAATGAAAAATAGCATGAAATAGGAGTCAAGCTATTTGAATATGATATATTTATTCTTGCTGACTATTATAGCTATTATTTTTTGGCTTTCCCAAATAATTGGCCCTCAAATCCTTTTATTTAGTCATTTTTCCATATACGATTTGCAAAATTTCCATGCACAGAAACTTTTTACTCATTGTCATGATCATCAATATCTAGTATAATACATAATAATACCTGACAAATAATAATAAGGCCCTTTAAAAAGAAAATAACACTCTTTTAGGATATTGACATAGGAAAAGCACCAAATGAAGATTTAGTTGATGATCAGTAAGTGTTTAAATATTGAATATTTCTATTTTTGCTTTCTATGTAGAGAATCATCTAGAAAACACAAATATTTTCTAGTAAGACAAATGTTATGACCAGCAGTGTATTAGAGTTCTCCTTTGCCCATATCCTCACAGTCATCTGGTGGCATTAATTTTCTTCCTGCTTCCCACTTTGACTGGGGTGAGACAGAACCCCAATATACTTTTAATTTGCATGTCCATGGTGAATAATAATATTGAAAAACTTTCCACACTTGAATTGAAAACTGATATTTATTGTTCCGAGATCTGTTTGTTCACTTCAGTTGTCCGTGAATTGGTGGAATAATTTGGATTTTTGGTGCTTAGCTTTTTGAGGTCTGTATAGTCTAGATTATTAATCCCTGCAATATGGATAGTTTCAGAGACTTTCTTCCATGCGGTGGGATGTCTCTTTTCTCAAACAACTGCTTCCTTTGCTGTGAAGAAGTTTGTAATTTCATGAAATTATGTTTCCAAATTCAGAGAGTACTTGTCTGAGCACTTGGAGTTCTCTGTGGACACCTCTTGACTGTTTCTGTAGTCTGAAGTGCAGTTTTTCACGTTCCTTTGCAATCAGAGTTTCAGGTTAGGCGGTAACTTCTTGGATCCACTTTGGACTGATTTTTACACAGGCGTTCCAGCTTTATTTCTGCTGTTGTGATAAAAATCCTGAGAAAAGCCAGTCTAGTGGAGAAGAGGTTGGTTTTAGCTTACAATTCCAGGTTATAGTCCTGGATGGGGCAAAGCAGAAGTATCTTGAGACAGCTGGTCAGGTCACATGACATCCATAGTCAAGCACGGACTGAAGTGAGTGCAGGTGTGCTCACTTGCTTAATGGTACTCCGTCAGCTCTCCACACTCTTCAGGCCTAGGATTGGCTGTCACCCACAGTGGCCTGGATTCTTTCATGTTAATAACCAAGACAATTTCCACGTACCCACCCACACACTAACTTGATCGAAAGGAATCCTCATTGATCTAGTAAGAATTTAAGAATGATTCTGAGTAAGAGTAGAAAGTATCCATTTTTTTTCATTCCAGATATTCCAGGCAATACTTTCAGGTTTCTCCCATTTCATACAATGTTGGGTACAAGTTTGTTGTACACAGCGTTTATTATATAAAGAAAGGGTCCCTCTGTTTCTAGTTTTGTCCAGGAATTCTTTTTAGCCTTCATCAAAGGCTATTTCTGTAGTTATTGGGCTAACCATGGAGTTAAGGAATGAGGTAATCATGTCCTTATATCCATAATGAGTCACACTACATCTATCGATCTGTGTGCATTGTTCCATTCTTAAGAAGTCAACTTTGTCATAGGGTGTGAATGTTTTAATGTGCTCTTCAATTCAGTGGGTTTTTTGTTTTGTTTTGTTTTTGAAGAAAGCTTGCATAGAAGCTCTAGAGTTGCTCTACAGTTTTCTGTTTGTTATTGTCATTGTTTAGTTTTAGTATTATGTTGACTCTAGTTTTGCAAAACGGGCTTAGTTTCTTTATCTATTTAACAGTTTGGGAAATATTGGTGTGAGCTCCTCTTTAGTAGTGGAATTAGGTAGGCAATCCATCATATCCTGTGTTTTTCTTTGCGGCTAAACTCTATTACTGCTTCTGTTTCATTGTTTGTTATAGATATGATTACATTGTTTATACTTTTTAAATTTCATTTGAGGAAGGATTATATAGCTAGGAATTTATTTATTTCTTCTATATTTTTCAGGAGATTTTGTAATGCAGGTTTTTCAAAATATTCTCAAAGGATTCTCTGAGATTAGTTAGTATCTCTCATGATGCTTGGTTTTAATCTTTAACTTTATTAGTTTTTGTCTTTTCCCAATTTCTTTTGGCTAAGTTTTTGTTAATATTGTTTTCTTTGTCCAAAACTCATCTCTTTGTTTTATTAATATCTATTTCTTTATTTTTTGTAATAATATTAATGTGTTTTGTCTACTTCTTTTGTATTTAGGTTATTCTTGTTTTTTAAGACCTGGAGATATGCTACTAAGTTGTTTATTTGAGGTCTCTGTTCTTTCAGTATAAGTATTTTTAACTATAACCTTTCCTCTTACAACTGACTTTGCTGTATTGATAGTATGTGATTTAGGTTTTTGATTATAGGAATTTTCAGGCTTTCTAGCCGATTACTTAAGTGACCCAGTGGTCATGAAAGAACATAGTGTCGACTTTCTGATTAATGAATAGCTTCTATGGTTTGACTGACATTAATTTATATTCTCTTCCACTATGATATGAAAAGATACCAGAAATTATTTTGATTTTAAATATTTGATAAAAATATTTTTGGTCAAAATGCTACTTCAGGTAACTTTTCCTGAGCCATTAGGAGAACTGCACATTCTATGTATGTTGATTCCATGTACTGTAGATGTGTGCTAAGTCCACCTGATCTGTTGTTTAGCTTAACTGTGAGGTTTCAGAACAGGATAGCACACCCACTACTAACTGTATTAGAAACGTTCTGCTCATTTATGTCCATTGAGATTGTTTTATGAAATTGTCATACCCAGAGTTAGGTACACACACACACACACACACACACAAGCACACACAGACATTGACACACATATACACAGTTTATACATATATTAAACAATTGCTATATCTTCTAGAAGATTTTATTTTTTATTAATCAAATATCTAGTGGCTTCTCTTTGTTTTCTAACCAAGTTGCTTTTCATTTATTTAAATTAAGAATTTATTTTAATAAAATTGTTTTCTCATTTTACATAGCTATCCCAGTTCCCACTCCCTTCCCTCCTGCCATCCCAGCCTTCCCTGACTCCACCCCCCACCAATCTACTCTTCAGAAAGGATAAGGCTTTCCATGGGGAGTCAACAAAGTCAGACACTACATTTAAAGGCAAGACCAAGGCCTTCCTCCCTATATATAGGCTAAGTTAGGCAAGGCCACCCTCTAAAGAGAATGTGATCCTAGATGCCAATCCAGGCACTAGGGATAAATCCTGGTCCCACTGCAAGTGGCCTCACAGACTGCCTAAGCATCACAACTCTCTCTCACCCTCAGTGGGTCTAGTTTGAACCTATGCAGGTTCCCTCGCTATCAGTCCAGAGTCAGTGAGCTCTCACTAGCTCAGCTCAGCTGTTTCTGTGGGTATCACCACCATGGTCTTGAACCCTTTGCTCATATTACCCTTCCTCCCTCTCTTGGACTGGTCTCCAGTAGCACTGCCCAGTGTTTCACTATAGATCTCTGTATCTTCTTCTATCAGTTCCTGGATGAAGTTTCTATAATGACAGTTAAGGTAGTCATCAATCTTTTTACAGGGGAAGACCAATATAGGCATCTTCTCCACTGTTGCTTAGAGTCTTAGCTGGGGCTATTTTTGTGAATTTCTGGGAATTTCCCTAGAGCCATGTTTCTCTCTAGCCCTTTAATGGCTCCCTCAATCAAGATAGCTCTTTCTTTTCTCTCCCTCTCTGTACTTCCCACCTCTTGAGCATCCTGTTCACTCATGTTCTCTTGTTCCCTCCTCTTCTGCCTTCCCTCTCTCCTTCCATTTTCCTTTACTTCTGCACCCCACATTCACAATGTTCTCAGGAGATCTTCAGGATTCTGGTAAAGATCTTCAGCTGCGCTAGATTGTGGTCAATTTGATTGCTTTATGCTGGGTTTACTTTAATATGTTCATATTTTTCTCTCAAATTTAAAAGATATCTTTTAACGATAGAGCAATCTTGGTTGGCAGTTATTAATTTAAGTGCTTGAGATGTGTGTGTAGGTAAGTTTACATTTTTTTTTTTAAAACAGGCTTTAGTTTTGTAACTCTTTAAACAAACATTTAATGTTTGATTATATATCGTGGTCTATTTCTTTCTGGTCATGTTTCCATAGAGCTTTTGATCCCTCATAATTCTCTAAGTTTGAATATCCACACATTTATTTTTCTTTGCAGATATGTGAATATTAACTGCCGAGAGAGAGAGAGAGAGAGAGAGAGAGAGCGAGCTCAATTGACCCACTGAAGTTGTAAATGGCAGCAGATTGTGTATCAGAGACAGAGTCATGCAACTAAGATGATACTGGATGGACATTAAAGTGGATGAGCAATGGATCCCAGAAACAGTGGATCTACTTGAGATTTTCCTCTTTAGCTTTACGATTATGTGAAAGCGATATTCATTCCCTTGAAGCTATATTTTTAATTTTCATATTTCCAGGACAAGAAATATGAGGTATTACAATTTGTTGTAACACTGGGCATCAGTAAGAAGCCTGTCAGCAAAAGGTTCATACAGCCTAGTAAGCAGGGTGCCATGAAATTTGCCAAGTCAGGTATATTAAAATAGATTTTACTTTATTAAATTTGAAATTACTGAAAACTCACGAGTCCTTTTTGAAATCAAAGTACTTCATATTAAAATGAAAATATAACACATGACTACTTAGAATCCTATATTATGTGCAAATGGTTTTTAAAGATGCAGGTGAAATTATTAAGTATCTCAGTCAAATTTTAGTCACTGTTGCCATCTTGCCTTTTGCCTTTTGAGAGACCATGAGCCAGAGAACCAGCTGAGCCTTATCTGATTCCTCACCCTCAGAAAGTTTATTCTTTTAGAATACCAGGCAATGGTGAAACTTAATGCAATAGGTAAGTAGGAACCGCAATTAGAAGCACAAACTTTACTTGGTATTCAGGGAAGTCAGAGATAGGGTTCAAGCATGAAGTTCTTGTCATCTTGTTTAAGGTAGATTCTCTGGCAGTAATGAGGATGGAGGATATAAAAGGGCACCGCTGGGTGGATGAGGATTCGGTGGGAGGTACTGCAGCCTCAGTGTAAGACGATCAGGCCATGAGTGGAGACAGATTTGAGAAAATTATTTTTTAAAAAAGATAAGCAAACCATGAAGATTAACTGGTGGAAGATGAAGACAAGTTTGCGATAGCTAATGAATATCTCCTGCTTAGATGAGTGGGCATTGGGGATTGATGAGAATGCAGATGAAGGGCATCCTTTTATGCATGACAAGTCTGTCAGATAAATGTGTGCCATCAGCTATGGCTTCTAGGCTTCTAGGGAAAGGTTCTAAATACCTTGCATTCGTAGGTTTCCAGGTGCAGCAGGTTTTGAATAAAGTCAGCTTCCAGATATGAGTTCAGTGATGGAGAGCACTGTCCTCAGTCATTCAAAAAGCTTTGCTGCTCCAATGTGGTTCTCTGTCTCTGTCTCCTTTCATCGCCTGATGAAGTTTAATATTCAGGAGAAATATTCAGGATTTTCTTTGGGTTCTCCTTCTTATTTAGCTTCTCTAAGAACCCGAATTATAGGTTCAATGTCCTTTATTTATGGCTAGAAACCAAATATGAGTGAGAACATTCCATGTTCCTCTTTTTGGGTCTGGCTTACCTCACTCAGGATGGTGTTTTCTATTTCCATCCATTTGCCTGCAAACTTCAAGAAGTCCTTGTTTTTTACTGCTGAGTAGTACTCTAATATGTATATATTCCATACTTTCTTCATCCATTCTTCAATTGAAGGGCATCTAGGTTGTTTCCAGGTTCTGGCTATTACAAACAATGCTGCTATAAACATAGTAGAGCATATACGTTTGTTGTGTGATAAGGCCTCTCTTGGGTATATTCCCAAGAGTGGTATTGCTGGGTCCATGGGTAGGTTGATCCCAAATTTCCTGAGAAACCTCCACACTGCTTTCCAGAGTGGTTGCACAAGTTTGCATTCCCACCAGCAATGGATGAGTGTACCCCTTTCTCCACAACCTCTCCAGCAAAGGCTATCATTG
>NW_026067984.1:158875-231064 GCF_014885135.2 Alexandromys fortis | reverse complement strand
TGGGTCTGAAAAAGCCTGGGTCAAAACTGGTCTCGCTGAACATAGCGGACAAGGAGGACTACTGAGACCTCAAGAACAATGGCAACGGGTTTTTGATTCTACTGGACCTATTGGTTTCGTGGGAGCCTAGGCAGTTTCGTGGATGCTCACCTTACTAGACCTGGATGGAGGTGGGTGGTCCTTGGACTTCCCACAGGGCAGAGAACCCTGATTGCTTTTTGGGCTGACGAGGGAGGGGGACTTGATTGGGGGTGGGGGAGGGAAAGGGGAGGCGGCGGTGGGGAAGAGACAGAAATCTTTAATAAATAAATAAATAAATTTAAAAAAAAAAAGCTTTGCTGCTCACAAATAGGTAGCAAGAACAATTGGAATAGTGATGGGTATGTCCTCAAGCTCAGAAATCTGCCAGGACTGAGGAAATAGTCTTCAAACAGTCCCTTTTGCAACACAACTGAATAATTCTACAATCCAGTCTGAGTTTTTACAGTTCCAGGCTGGGCTTAAGGAATAGTTTTTCCTACTGAACTCATGCACACATGTAGTCAGAGATTGCATTAAGAGTGATGTTGCTGCCCATAGCCTGTTAGGGACAGGTGTATCCCATCAATGAAAACCCAGGCAATTTCACAGGGTCCTTGAGAACCTTCACTCATGTGGATCCTGGGCAGTGTATTTCTTTCTAATCTGTACTATTGCTTTGATTTGATGTTGAAGAGAGGCCTCTTGTTGGTTCCCTGGCTGCCCATCAGTTTTGTCCCAAAATAATCACATAGAAACCATATTATTTAAACCACTGCTTGGCCCATTAGTTCTAGCTTCTTATTGGCTAACTCTTACATCTTAATTTAACCCATTTCTGTTAATCTGTGTCACCACAAGGTCATGGCCTACCAGCAAATTCAGTGTCTTCATGACTTCTCCCTGACTCTGCCTTTTTTCTTCCAGCATTCAGCTTACTTTTCCCCACCTAGCTCTGTTCCCATATAGCTCTGCTATAGGCCCAAAGCAGTTTCTTTATTTATCAATGGTAATCACAGCATACAGAGGGAAATTTCACATCACTTTGAACATAGTATCTGAGCTAGTTTGTAGTTTGGGCCTTTTTTTAAACTCTTAAATAAGATTCCAAGAGCCTGGCATCACCTGACCCTAACTCCGAATGCTATTCTTTTTTTTTTTTTTTCTAATTAGTATCCATTATTTTTAAGCAGTAATGTTTCATTGTGGTATTACTCTGATAATTTTCAAACTTTTGCTCATTATTCTTATTATCACAGTTCTAGAAGGTTATGCAGGTCACTTATTGGGAACTTTTGAAGTCATGAACATTCCCATGGGCATAGAAAATTATTAATGACTCCAATAGGAGGGTCACCAGTTAGTACATGACCCACGTCCTCAGCAGGTGATATTTCTTCTCACATTTAAAACACCAGGGCTGCTTCTGTCCCCTCAGACCTGGCCCAGGTTTTTCTGTGAGGTTACTTGTACAATTTAGCGTAATAGACTCAGCACAAATAAAGGCTAGGAGCGCAGTCACTGTGTATTCTTTAACTAGGGTTAGGGTGAAGCCTCATTGTCAAGATGGTCCAGCATCCAAAGCATATGAGCTATGTAACATCCCTCCGATTACCCTGTCATTCTCCCAAAGATTTTGAAAATGTTTTGAAAATGTGTTCATGCTAAGCTTAGAAGGAATCAAGGGACAGTCACAGATGCTTTCTGCCGGGAAAACAAAACATCTCACAGCAACAACAAAAACTACAACAAAAGCGCTTAAAAGCAGGAATTGTTGTGATATTGAACAGAGCAAAGATGGAATGGCCCTCCTTAAATCAGGGCCACGCCTTCTGGTAGAAGTCTGTATAAGGGACACGAATGTCCCTAAGCTTTTGCTCTCTGCTTGCCCTCACTCCAGCTGGCAAGGGCATTCCTTCACTGGTATTAGCGTCTACCTCGTCACTATTCCAGCATATACTGAAAACCAACTGAGTCATCTGTCCTGGTGGACCCAAATCTGTTGGATGCTCGAACTTTCTGTCAGTGGAAAGCCATTGTTGGAATAGTCAGACCACAGCCTGTAAGCCAATCTAATAAATCATATATATGTGTATGTATATATAATATACATATGTATATATATTCTTTCTGTCTAATAAGTGTGTGAGTATGTGTGTGAACAAGTTGACAAGTTGTATTCTTCCTCAGTTTGGGATCCTTTTGTGCACCTTTGACCTAAATGAGAGGAGAGGTCTGCCGTATATATCAGAGAAGGGGCAGCTATGTAGGGGATCACTCAGCGTGAGACCTGAATATTTTGTAGTCTCCTTAACTATCTTCAGTCCTTAGGGTTTTCACCAAAACCTGGACATTTAGCCTTGATGCTATTTTCTGAAATAAGAAAGCAAGTAGGTGGAAATCACCATTGTGCTTCTTCCCTGAAACACCTTTTTGAAATCAAGGATATTGAAGGGCAACCCTTAATTTTTTGCTCATCACCAAACGAAATGAAAATAGTTTCTAAAAGAAGCTAGTAGTCTAAGTAAGGAAGGATATGTGGATGGTATTCCTCTAAGATCATCATATCTCTGTTGTTATCAAACATGTTTCTTTTCAGGAGGAAGCAATGTGTTTCTGACAGGAAGTAACCTATGAGAACAGCAGTAGTTACCTAATCCTGACAGGGCTACCTTAGCCTTATCCATGTGACTTTAATGCACTTTTAGAAGCCTTTGATTTGGGTTTTTCATTGAGTTTCCTAAAACAGTATCAGCTAAGTCACTCAAAAGGGAAAATTCTGCTTACCACCAAGTAATGCGAATCGTTGAGTGGATGAGTTGACTGAGTGGCCCAACTTCAGATGTGTGCACAGTCACCCTTCTTTGATTCCTCTGACTGTATTTGTCAGAGAAGAGGGGAGTCACAGCTGAAGAGGAGGATAAAGGCTCTACATGCAGACTCTCTGCAGAGATAGGCCTTTGATGAGTACTGATCTCTTGCTTAAGAGAGAAGGTAAAGAAAGAGAACTCTTTGGCAGGCATTTATCCCAATGTGGAAGGCTAAAAGGAACAGGCACGGCCAAGCAACAGCTGATGGTACAGAGACCAAAGATGTCAACCAGAACTTTTTAGTAGGCAGGCTGTCTTGGGGACAGTGGTCAGTATGACTGGAATTGGGCATGTGTTAAAGACAGATATTGATGGTCTTGGGAGAGCGTGTTCCTGATTGTAGCTGACTGGACGAGCAGTGAAGCGAAGCTATGTTCTCTATCAGGCTTGCTGAGTGATTGGTTTCCTGAGATTGGATGAGGTCACAGGAGCCGGATGCAAGGGAAGATGGAGAAGCAAGGGCAGCATTAGAGTCTGTTCTGGAGACTAGGGGAAAGCCACGTATGCATCAAGTTGCGTCATTGGAGTAGACAGTAGGGCTGCAGAGACAGAGAGGAGCTCAGGGTTGAGGGAATGGAGGAAAGCCTTGGAGAAATAATACAGAACACCATAAAGATCAACAAGCAGCTACTGGGAGGGATGACAGAAACAGGTGACAGCTGAAAAGACCCAATATCAGAGAAAACTCTAAGGGCCTAAGTAAATGAGGCAACGAGAAAGGTGAGAAAGGTCAGTGAACATGTAGGACAGTTAGAGTGACCCCTGGTACCATGAGTCAAAGACAAGAATTCAGGAAGGTCCACAGCAAGTACAATGTAGAAATTGTTTTCCTAATGTGTCTACTGGCAGGTACCAGCCAGTTAAGTACGAATTGGAGATTTTTGGGAAGCCAATGGTAACATAAGGTATGGACCTCTTTCATGGGAACAAAGGAAGGCATAAAGCCAGTGTCGGGAGACTGCCGTGACTCTCATGTCGTATGGTGTTAGTGTTAGTGTTAATACGGGACTTAGGAGATGTGCCACCAACCAATGTGAGTTCACATGTCACAGCAAAAAGACCAGAGAAAGCTGTCACCAGGAGCAGAACAGAATGCTTAGGAGGGTGAGGTGGTGTGAGATTCCCTCATATTCTATTCTTTACCACACTCCTTTGGTTCTCATCCTGTTGACTTTTATTCATTTTACCTTTCTTATGGGTTTTCTCAACTCATTTTCATCTCATGCTACACTGGGTTCCTGGAATTACAGGGCCCAAGCTAAAATGAAGGTTCTGAAAAGATGGCAGACATTCACAATGTATTCCAGGAGAAGAATCCTGTCAAGTACCACTGTGGGTCCTCACGCTAAATCTATAAAACTAGGAAAATGAAGAATATTTGTGGAAGCAGCCTTCAAGGGATTTTTCCTCTTTCATAAAACCCACGAGAAATGCACATTTCTCCAACTGGACTGTGGAATCCCCATGAATCTCAATTGCAAATGTAAAAGGATAGCAATAGTAAGGCGGTAGAGAGGTGGCCCAAAGATTGGGAGCACTAGCTGCTCATTGGGAGGACCCTGTTGGATGACCAGCACTCACATGACAGTGTATAACTATTTTCAGTTCCAGGTTCAGCGGATCCAAGGCTCTCTTTTGTATCCCCCAGTCATAAGACACACATGTGGTACAGAGACACACATGGAGACAAAACTCCTATACAAAATAATACAAAAAACAACATTCATGTACATCTCTGCCTAGTATTTCATCATCCAGAAAGTCCTTTCACAGACAGGATTTCACACAAGTCATGTGAATTGTATTTTCAAATTCTTAAAACAAAGTTTCCTATTTGTTCCTGGTGTGTTTATTAGAATTCATTGATGAAGCCATCGGGGCCTATGTCTTGTTTGTTTGGATGTGTTTTGCCTTAGTTTCTTTCTCTCACTATTGTAAAATGTTCTAACAGAAGCAATATAAAGGAGAAGGGGTTCATTGGACTCATAGTCTCAGGTGGAAGTCTATCATGGTTGGCTTGTCGCAGTGGCAGGAGCCTGATAGAACTGCTTACATTATATTCAAAATTGAAAGCAAAGAACAATGGATTAATGTATGTCAGTATTCAGTTATATTTCTCCTATTGTGTCCAGGATCTGCAGGGAATGGTGCCACTCACAGTGGGTTGGTTATCCCATATTAATTACTGTAATTGAGAGAATTCTTCACATTCTCTGAGACTCTTTTCTCATGGTATTCTATAGTATGCCTTGATGACAATTAAAACTAATTATTATATATTTCAGCCTAGATTCATTTTCTTTGAGAGAAGTAAACACATTTAATTCTAATTCTCCCAAAGTAGAGGCAGTGAGTGATAAGTGGATCTTTGTGAGTTCAAGGCCAGCCTAGTCTAAAAAAAGAGTTCCAGAGAAGTTAGGTCTGTCTAGTAAAATCCTGCTTCAAGAAAAAACTACTTATCTATTTTTTCTTTAATAATCAATGATCATTTGTATCTTCTAAGTAGTAATCATATTCCATATAGATTATTAAATATGTAGCTATAACATTTTTATGTCATGACCTTATTATTTTTAATGTCGGTATAAACAGTAGTGACATCTTTTCTGTTTTTGCATGTTATGTACAGGGAAACCAAATCCAGTCGTAGGTATTGTTGAGTTGTGCGTTTCCTTGCTATTTTTATAAACGTTTGATAGCCTGGAATGTTAAACTCTCCAAATGTAGTTATAGACAGCCAATTTCTTTTTAGACCTTCCAGCTTTGCTTTACATATTTTCAATCTGTCAAGATAATAAATATTTGTGGTTCATGTTCCATTATGGGGAAATTAATCTTTTACCATAACATAAATGTCTCTTTAGCTATGTTAAGTTTCTCATTGTGAAATCGATTTTTTTTTGGTATTTCTATTTTACTGTTTTGGTGTGTGTGTTCATGTGTGTGATTGTGTATGCTCACGTATATGTACGTGTGCATGTGGATGCAAGAGGTCAGTGTTGGGTATCTCCTCCATTGCGTGCACCTTGCAGTTTTGTGAACCAGGGTCTCTCACTAAACCTGAAGCTTTCCAGTTTGGCTAGATTGTCCTTACAGGTATACATTGCCATATCCACCTTTTTCTGTGGGTCTTCATTCTTGTGGGGCAGGCACTTTGCTAACTGAGCCATCTCCTAGTCCCTTGGTTTAGATATTGTCTCACCATGCATTTAGGCTTGCCTGTGGTGGTATCTCAGACTGGTCTCAAATTTGCAATTCTCATATCTTAACCTACAGAAGGCTGGAATTACAAGTTGTATCACCACGCCTGGCTTACAGGTTTATATCTTAACGTTGTTGTAGCTGGAGATGCTAGGAAATAGAGCATTGGACTATCTAGAAAGCAGTTAACAGACTTAGGGCTCGAAGGAAAAGTAAGAATTTAGAATACTAAATTAAGTAGATAAATCACTGTAAGGCATCTATAATGTCTGGGGCAGAGTGAGTTCTGGCTAAAGCATGTGTCTCAGGGTAGCTGAGGTTCCTTATCAGTGTTATGCAAATCAGTATAGATTCTCATTAACAATGAATGTGTCAACACGAGTTTATGTGGTAGCTGCCTCCACTTTTCTGCATCACATACAAAAATGCTCACATCCCATACTCTTGGGAATCGGTTCTCAAAGGTGCTCATGCACCAACTTGCTTTACCCACTTTGCAGGTCCCCAGACCTTGCCCTCAATATTGCTAGTGTAGAAGCCTTTATCTTTGTTCATGCCACTTATGACTCAGCTGCTCAAGTATTAAAATGTCTTATGAGACTTGAAACTCAGGTTCATTGACTCATCCAAACTAGCTATAAGGTGAAACCTCAATTGAGCAGAATATGTGTGTGTGTATGCATATCATATGTATGCCATTGATCCTGATATCCATCTTTATAGCTATAGACAGAAATAATGGCTGTGCCTCCCTTGGACTCAGTGCTCTCTGTGAGTTTTGAAGACTTCGTGGACTACTGGCTATCATTGCTATAAAGTCCATGATAATCCCCTAGCAGGTGGCTCTTACTGTATGTATTAGTATCAGTTTTATGTGTCTCATAGAAAGGTAAGACCCTAGGAAAAATCATTCTGAACAGGAGGTATCAAAGTTCCTCAATTTATACAGTTTCTTCTTGAACTTTCGATGTGAGGATAAGTTGAAAATTTTAATTAACCTTAATCAATTAAAAGTTACAACATAATATGAGATCTGTTGTGAGGGGATAAACATCCTTGCAGAAAAATCTCTGGGTTCAGTTTCTATGATCTCTCACAGCATTCTGAGCATGCACAGTTGGTAGCGTGTGCGGGGAATTGTATATTTATGGCATCGACCGAGAGTTTGTACCTGGTTTTGTTCTTCCATGCAAATGTATTTACTCACTGAATCAATTTCCACTGCAGAATTAACATTTGAAACAGGATGGGACAGGAGCCTGAAGTCAGAGTCCAATGTCAGACTGTGTCATTCAGGAGAAAGAACTGTTCTTCAAGGTAAGAAGAGTAGGTTGTTGCTATAGTGACATTTTAATTGAGGTAGAAAATCTGAGATCACCAAGGCCAGGAAATGAGATGTGATCTTCTCAAAGGATCCCTCTCTGGGGAACTAGAGGGCTCACAGATAGTTTCCTTCTACAATGCTCCTTCCCCTCTCCCCTTTCAAGTTCTCAAGTACCTACTCCCTGTCACTCTAGGTCTCTAAATGAACCCTGTCCAAATTTAATAGCAAATCTTGCGTCCTGAGTGGGTGATGGTGTGTCTGTTTGCCCCAGCTAGGACTTAGGCAGTGATAGAAGCCCGTGAGGGGGGGAGGGGAACAAAATTGTCCTGAAGTCTCTTTGGTTTTGTCTTTTGCACTTATTATTCCTTCACGTTTCATAAACCGAAACTTCCTCACCCTCTTGGGAACTTAAACCAATTTTTCAACCCTGGTCCATATATGCCTGCGAAGATAAATTCCTGCATCTGTATTCATGTCTGGCCTGCAGAGGATTGATTCCACTCAACCTGCCATAAAATGGCTGTTTCATGACTGAATTGGTGCCACCTGCAGGGGCTGTTGGGAGAAAGTGTCACATTTTCTGGGCTCTTAAACCTGGCAGACTGTATCTAACAACTCTCGAGAAGCTATCTAGCCGCCTCCTGAAGTCCAAGGATAAAGCCAGCAGAGAGGATAGAGCCAAAACCTTTCTTATGTCCACTGAACCCAGAGCAATACTAGATAACTGTCCTCCCAGACACCAATTATGAGTCAATGCTTTTCCCTATGATACTGACAGTGCCAAGGTAAGTTCTGTCACTGGCTTTGCCCCCCATAGTTGTCTATGGAAAATTTACCAGCTGTCTATATAGTCAGTAAGTATAAACAGTAATTTCTTTAAAGAGGAATGTTTAAATGCAATGATAAAATATAAAGTCATAAATTCGTTCTAGAATGTTGTGTTTTGAGTGAAAGCATATTAAAACTTTTATTGGAATTAACACTCATACTCAGTCACCATTTATGAAAGTTAAATATTCATTCAGCTTTCATGATAATTCATCTTGTTGTAAACTTAGTGAAATACACTCTTTGACGTTTACTTAGAAAAGAGCTTTCAGTAATCAGTTACTGTGGCTTTCTAAAGCATCAATGTGTGGCCAGTGGTATCATTACTGCATATTCCAAGATCTTTGGCTTTTCCGCAAATCCTTTAACAAAGCAAGCCCCAGTGCCACCACACAGAAACGTAGCACTATCGAACTATCATGACATTCATTCCTTAAGTCCTTGACATCATGAGGTAGTACTTACTCCATTTAAAGTGTCTAGATAGGGTTATGTGATGGTTGATTCTTGGCTATCAGGTTAATTGGATTCAGAGACCATTAGGGGACTGGAAGCACTCATCTCTGGACATGTCTGTGGGAGCGTTTTCAAGGTGCAGTCTCTGAGGGTACAAGTTCCAGCCTAAATGAGCATAGCACCATCCCATGACCTGAGGTCCTGCACAGAATTTACGGAGTGCCATCACCTCCCCTATGGCCCGGTCAGCCATGGAGTGAGTATCTTCTTCTTCATGCTTCCATGCGCACGCTGTTCTGCTCAAAGACGGAATGAAGTAGTCCTGAACTTGCAGATTCTTAAAACCAAATCCCTCTGTTGTCTCTTCCAGGTGTTGGGTCGCTGTGACTAGAAAAGTAACTAGTATAAGTTGGGTAAACTGTCACTATTCAAGTTCAGTTTAGGCCAAGCAATAAAACAAGATTAATAAGTTCAGACTAAAAGTCTGGAACTTTCTAAAACACAGGAAGGCAGAAATTACACTTTTATTCTTTGGGGATTAGACTTAGTCAAGGAGTAGGATGTAGCAGTTGATAGCTTGATAAATTATCCTGCCACCATGTAAATTACCAAGCAGAGCGCAGGGTAGAGCAGGGGGCACTTCATGCTGCTATCGCTGTCTTAGCTCTTCCTCACTGTGTGGCTCTGCACAGCATGGGAATCAGCTCCCTCCCAGGGTCTGGGATTCGGAGTGCAGGCAAGAGCTGCGGGGCCGCTGTAAGACCCTCAAATGGTCCTTGTTTTTCCTAATAAAACTCAAATGGATTCTGTTGACCTCGGAAAATTATCAGCATAGATGGGCTGCAGTTCTGAGAAGCAGTGGAAATTGTAGGTGAGAGGTTCAGGCGGCCCCTTGGGCACTCCACAATCCTCAGCTTCTAGTTAATTCTTCATTTCTAAATCCTGTCAGGTAGGCTGCTTGCAGGAGGCTGAGCATGTTACACCACACCTGATTCAAAGGAGATGTATGTTGTCCGTCTTCTGGTCTCTGGGAGGCCTGTGATTTCTTCACCTCCAGGGTATCACCCTATGTAAGCATGTTCACTCCTCACACAGTAGACGTTGGAAGAGCATGATTTTTTAAAAACCCCTGTGGATCACAGTTCCTTGCCATTGTTCTTACCAGAGCACACCTCTTATAGTGTAAGCTATACCTCTGGAAGTTGAAAGGCAATGGGGGATGGTTGGGGTGGGTAAAGGTACAGGAATATATTTTAAGAGAAATCATTTCTCATTTGCATTCCCATAGTTTATTTCAACTGCATTTCAGAGATGGGGCAGGATGAGAACTTCCCGCCTAAACTATATCACCTCTAATTTTAGACTCACCACTTCCCCTTTGTGTTTTCAATTTGTTCTGTTTCTTTGAATGTATGGCTGCAGCTTCTTTTAGACCTATGCCAGTTAGTTTTTGAAAGTGATTTTTTTATTTGATTTTCTTTGTTTTCTTTTTTCTTTCTTTAAGGGCTTTTTTCTTTATTTATGTCTTCCAGTTGTTTGAATTTTCCTGGCTTTTTTTTTTTGAGGGATTTATTCATTTCCTCCCATTGTTTATGTTTTCCTGGATTTATTTAAGGGGTTAATTTATTTCTTCTTTAAAGACTGCAATTAACTTCATAAAGTTGGTTTTAAGATTGTTTTCTTATTCTTCATATGTTCTGGAATATTCAGGACTTGCTGTAGTAGGATAACTGAGGTCTCATGGTGCCACATTGCTCTTTCTCTTGCTGGTTATTCGTGCACTAGCATCTAGATATTTGAGTTTCTGATTTCTGATAATAAGTTCTAGATGATAATATCCAAGTTTATGACTGTTGCATAGGTGTTTTGTTTCTTGGTTTCTTCTTCCCTTGATCTTCTAGATTTGTGGCCTAGATTTCTTTTTGGCCGTTATGACCTCTGGTCCAGCAAGGAGTGTCCTTAGTTGAGTTGTGGACTCCTGGTGTCTATCTCTGCTTTTGGTTCAGCAGTGTGATCTCTGCCCAAGTTGGGGAATGGGACAGTGTTATGAAGAGCAGAGCAGGGATTGTTTTGGGGGTACCTGAAAGAGCAGAAGAGGACCAAGTTTGGACTTCCTATCTGGGAGTCTGGTGGCCAGTGTGGTCTCTGGTCCAGTAGAGAGTCTCTGCCTGAATTGGAGGCTGGAGATCTGGCATGTGGTATGATGTCTTGATCTGTATCAATTCCCTATTTTCTGATAGGGAACTGAAACCATCACACTGATTTCCATAGTGGCTGTATGAGGTTGCACTGCCACCAGCAATGGGGGAGTGCTCCGCTTACTCCACATTTTCATCAACAGGAACTTTTCATGTGTAGTATTGACCTTAGCCACTCTGACAGGTGAAGGATGCATCAACAAATTTTGATTTTGATTTACCTGATGGTTAAAGATGTTGAACATTTCTTTAAATGCTTCTCAGCTATTTGAATTTCCTCATTTGAGAACTCTATGTTTAAATTTATAACACAATTTAAAAGTTGGGTTGTTTTCTTGATTCAATTATTTTATATATATTATATATATTTCAAATATTATCCCTCTATTGGATGTATAATTGGTAAAATATTTTCTCTTCCTGTAGTCTGCCACATTTGTCTGACTGATGGTATCCTTTACCAAGCTTTTCAGGTGCCCGTGTCTGCGCTTGGTGGGTTATTACCCAGTTCACGAGCTTCGGGCAAGGGAGCTGGAGGTTAAAATACACAGACACACACAGACAGAGAGACAGCAAAACGGCCTATCCTTGAATTCTCCAAGAACGTCCCCTTCATTGTGTTCAGGGGCAGATTATATAGAGATAGCCACGCCCCAGCCAAACCCACCAGAAACCACTCTCCTGCCATCAGGAACTCCCGAAGGTCTCGTGCTCAGAGCAGCTGTAGGCACTCAGATCAGGGGATTACAAGAAATTCAGGATCTGGGGTCTCACTGCTCCCAACACATGAGCTCCAATTTATTAACTGTTGATCTAAGTGCCTGTGCAATCAGTGTTATTTTTTTTTGAAAGTCATTTGCTGCGTTAATGAGTTCAAGGCTATTCACAACATTTTCTCCTATTAGGTTCAGTGTATCTTGTTTTATGCTGAGTTCTTTATTAATTCGGAATTGAGTTTTGTGCTGGATGATATGAATGGAATGAACTCACTTGCATTCTTCTACATTCAGCCATCCAGCTTGTCCAGTACCATCTGTTGAAGATGCTATGTTTCAGTCAGTGTGTATTCTGTCTTCTTTACACACCTAGATATGTAGACTTATTGGATTATCTGTTTAATTACATATTTTACCCTTTCTGTATTTGTAGTAATACTGCGCTGTTTTTATTAGCATAGCTCTGTAGCATAATTGAGATGGTAATATCTCCAGGAGTTCTCTTGTTTTTTAAAAATTGATTTACCTACCCTTGTACTTTGTGCCTCCTTATGAACATTGTCCTTTTAAGAAATGTGTTAAAGTTTTGATGGGGATTACATTGAATCTATGGAGTGATTTTCTTAGAATAACCATTTCATTCCATTAATCCTACTGATCCATGAGAATGGAAGATAGAATGGAAGACCTTTCTACACTCTGATATCTTGTACATTTTTTTCTTTAATATCTTAAGTTATTATCAAATTCGTTCACTTACTTGGTTAGAGTTGCAGCAAGGTTTATTTTTAAGGCTATTATGTTTGATAATTTTTTTACCTGGTTTCTTTCTTAGTCCATTTGTTGCTCCTATGCAGAAAAGTCTCTGATATATGTGAGTTAATTTTATATTATGGTACTTTTGATGAAAGTATTGATCAACCGTAGCAATTTCTTGGATGAGTTTTTAGGATCATTTATGTATGCTATCATATCATCTGCATATAGAGGCACTTTGATTTCTTCCCTTTAAATTTGTACCCTTTTCAACACCTTCAATTATCTTATTGCTCTATCTAAGGCTCCAAGTATTATGTTAGCATTTTATATGCAAGGAGAAAATGGACAATCTTGTCTTATTACTAATTTTAGTCACATTGCTTTTAATTTCTCTCCATTTGAGTTGATGTTGCATGCCTAATTCTTTTAAAATGAGAACTCTTATTCATAAGCCACATTCTATGACTTCCAGTAGATATGCTGGATACCTCCATACTCCTTTAATATTTATTTTTCATGTACATGTTTCCTTGTGATAATATTTAATTCAATACCAGATAACCTAGGAGATTAGTAATATCAATGCCAAAATAAAACAATTATATTATGTTTTGCTATGTAAATCTGATCTCTCTCCTTCACTTAAAAATCGTAATGTAGACCTGTGACTTTGTGAGCTGGTTCAATGCCTATGTCATTACATTGAATAGGATGAATTATATGGACATTATGATCTTGTTTCACTTTCCCATATCAAGATTTTTTTTCTATTTTGATGGGGAAATATGGATTGAGAGTAGAAAATAAGACACATAAGTTTTATAAAAGCAAAAGAGACTGGGAGTTATAAGAATTAGGTAAAATGTCAAAATTATATCTCATTGTTTATATGGTAATTTTAAAAAGTATTGCAAATTTACAAAAAAAGTATTGTAATTTACAAAGTATTGCTGTTGTCTTTACCTAGGTTATTCAGAGTCAAATTCTAGACTGCTTTCTTACCTAGAAGACCTAATCCAATTGTTTTAAAAATAAATTCTGATGCTATAGACATATTTTTTACCATCTATTAACCATTTAGATGTAAAATGTTACCTATTGCATTGGATTTTGGGTCAGATATCATTCCGACTTTTCTCCCTTAAATATACTTCCCCCATCTGCCTTATTTCCCTTTCTTCTCTTTATCCTTGTCTCAATAACTAAGATATTATAGAGGTGGTTCTGGTAACCAGCACGGCTACTAAGTGTGGTGATTTAAGGAAAATGACCCCCAAAGGGAGTGGCATGTTAGGTGTAGCCTTGTTGGAGGAAGTATGTCATTGTGAGGGTAGATCTGAAGTCTTTTTCCTAAGTTTCATTCAGAGTGACAGTCAGTGGACATCCCCCTGCCTTCTGATCAAGATATAGCCAGTGCCATATCTGCCTGCAAGCGGCCAAGCTTCCCATCACGATGATAATGGACAGAACTTCTGAAACTCTAAACTTCCACCTCAGTTAAATGTTTTCCTTTATAAGAGTTGCTATGGTCATGATGTCTCTTCACAGCAATAAAAACTCTAACAAAGACACTAAGTCTCTAACAGGTAACAGAAAGGACATATTAGAAGAATGATATGTACCCCTGAGAGGATTAAAGTAGACAATAAGAAAATTTGTCATTCAACCCTGGAAGTGCTGCAGGAGCTCCTTTTGTTCCTTCAGCCAATGGGCTTTAAGAAACCAGCCCACTTGGGCTTGGTCTCCCTCGCTTGAAAAAGCAGCGGTAGTGGCTTACTCCCTCTCTTGCTTCAGACTCCACTTCTGGCTTTCAGATGCATTTCCTGGTCGTGCAGGAGGCTGTTGTCTAGGACTGTGATCTGTAAGTTTTTCCCTTTAAATAAATAACCTTTTATTAATCATAATTCCAAACTGGTGTGGGATTGTTTTGTGACTTACTCCTTTATAGAAGAGTATGCTACTTATAACTGTTGAATTCTAAAGTTTTCATTTAAAATTCTAAAACCATGTTTAGAGTAACAAAAATGAAGTAAAGTCAAGCCAGAGACAGGGGATAAAAGACTGTGCATTGTATATAAACTTGAAGAGTAAAAATTAATATCACACCTTTTATTTTCCTGGGGTATTATTTCTGTTTGTTTTGTTTAATTTTGTTTCTTTTTAAATTTTATCTTATTTAATTTTATATATTTTTTAGATACCTCTTTATATTTTAGTGATAGAAAAAGAAAGGGTACGATTTGGGAGAAGTGGGGAGGATTTCAGTGGAGTTGGAGGAGGGAAATCAGTAATTAGGATACATTGTGTGAAAAATTTTTAATAAACAAAATATATCCTAATTACCAAGATCACTTTCTTCCTTTCTCTTCCTTCCAAAGTTGCGTATCGTAAATTTTGATTAGGTTAAAATTTCCTATTTCTAATTTCTCTTGGATTTTTTTTCTTTTTTCTTTTTTTTTTTTGGTTTTTCGAGACAGGGTTTCTCTGTGGTTTTGGAGCCTGTCCTGGAACTAGCTCTTGTAGACCAGGCTGGTCTCGAACTCACAGAGATCCACCTGCCTCAGCCTCCCAAATGCTGGGATTAAAGGCATGCGCCACCACTGCCTGGCTTGGATTTGTTTTTATATGTGACAAACTCTTTAAAATGATCAGTTTTCTATTTTTGAGACACGCATAGTCACATACATTTTCATCTCTGCTTATTGTTTGTTTTTTTTCACATATCTACTTTCTATTTTGTTAGTGTGTTTGGCATCTCCTGCAAGAGATCACTTACACTTCACTTGGTTTTTTTAATAGATTTTAGGATTAAAATTTTATTATTTCTTTTTACAAAAGTAGAAAATTTTTATTTAGGTAGTTGAATTTATATTAAACACTGAAGTTTATTTCGAAATAAGGTTAGCAGCAATATTTTATATGACTAAATTTTATGATTTATAGTGAGTTCCTATCTCAGAAAATATTCAAAAAGAAGGACAGAAAATAACTATTAATAAATGTACCAGCTATCAAAGCCTACAGTTTTTATTGTTCTTCACACACCCATGCTTTCTTTCATTTCTTTGAATAATTAACATCTTCTTCAATGCTTTCCTCTCAATAATCTCAGTTCTCTGAACAGTCATCCCAATAGAGGAATATAAAGAAACAGTTTTGATGCTGTTGTAGCTCAACTAAGGAGACGAGAAGGCCCTCATCAGACTCAGAACAAACAGTGGGAAGCTTTGCTCTTACCTTTCCCACTGAATCTAAGGTATTATAAATAGTCCAATTTATGATTATTATTTCCATGGAAATCATCATCTCTTTATTTTTTAGTTTATTCATTTTTTGATACAAATAAAATTTATGATAAGTGAATGAGACACTGTTTGATGCTGATTACAAGTGATAAGAATAAGGGAACTAATATACAAGGAATGAAATAAAAGTTATCTTGCTTTAACAATAGCCATTCTTGAATGTGCTAAGGAATAGTTAATGATAAGTGTATGTTTTGTACATATTTTAAAGCCTTTGTTTCTTTGGGGAAAATGAAATTATATGTCAGTGAAGAAGCTAATCTTGGTTCTCTGATGCATGAGAATAATCTCCTCAACCTTTCTTTGCCTTGCTTTGTTTCTCTTCCTTTATTCATCTTAATGACATTGCCATTGCCCTAAATGAATGCCATAAATAACAAGAATTCTCACTAAATATTTATCATGGACATCCATAATATCCATTTTTAATTACCAGCAGTCGATGTATAAATCTAGACAATTAAACTCATAAAAATTTCTCCAGTTATTTCCCTTCTAATTTAGTGAGATAGCAACCACAAGAACAAAGAATAATTTTACATAAAAATTAATGAGACACACATAATCTTTCTTTGTGCTGCAAGGACAAAATTTGCCATGGACTATTGAACACAAAACTTTGTAGGGAGATAGGAGATCAGGATCTCCTCTTTCGTTTAGAATCTTTTAAGTATAAAACTCAATTTATATTGACAGTTTGAATTCTGTAGAACCAAAGGTTAAAGTCATGGCATACTCTATGTAAGACTGTTGGAAACCAGATGGTCCTGTCCAAGCCCTGGATAACGGATGAGGCTTTAGTGTTCAGTTTCGCCTTCTTGACTTTTGATCTATCTACCTTTGGCCCAAACTTGATTTGCTCTTCCCTTATTTTTCCCTGTTGAACAGAAATACCTTGTGCTATTGTGTGTGAAAAAAATATGTAACATTTTTTGGTTAACTTTACAAAGAATCATAGTTAAGAAATTTCCTTCACCCTCAGAAAATGTTTTGGAATTTGAACTTTTGGGAACTGTTACGACTATGGGGAATGCATTTTGGTTTATGAGACAGTTATGAGCCTCTGGGAGTCCGATGTCAAATGACATATTTGCAATGGGAAATAACCTGTTTCCTTGGAGTCCAGCTGGTGGCACCAAGGGACTTGTGGATCGTTTAGGAGCTGAGTTCCTTTTGTAAGATACAGGTTGAGGCTGCGGTAGAGGTGGCGTAT
The DNA here is from genome assembly GCF_014885135.2 of Alexandromys fortis. NCBI lineage: Eukaryota > Metazoa > Chordata > Mammalia > Rodentia > Cricetidae > Alexandromys > Alexandromys fortis. The sequence goes on along the minus strand of NW_026067984.1, from coordinate 214,176 downwards.
AACTTTAATCCCAGCACTCGGGAGGCAGAGGCAGGTGGATCTCTGTGAGTCCGAGGCCAGCCTGGTCTACAAGAACTAATTCTAGGTGAGGGTCCAAAGCTACAGTGAAACCTTGTTTTTGAAAAACTCCAAATAAATAAAATAAAATAAAATGACTATTGCTTGGGAGTGAACACTGAGGTATTGTAACCCAGATGTGCCTCCGAGTTCACTGAGGTCTAAGTAGCTGTTGCATATTTCAGTGTTTACTCAGCTGTGCCTTCCCTGCCATTGTGAACCACGAACCAAAGGAACTCTCTCCTCCTTTAAATACCTCTTGTCCAGTATCCGATGAAATCAATGGGTAGAGTAACTAGTGTCATGATGCTTGTCTTATTTTTATTGACTGAGACAAATTTCCAAGCACTATGAGACGTGTGTGTGTGTGTGTGTGTGTGTGTGTGAATATGTGTGTATGTCTTCATGAATAGGTGTGTGGGGTGTGTGTGTGTGTGTGTTTGTGTGTGTGTGTGATGGTGGTCCTGAGAGGTTTGATTAAAGACTGGGAAAGAAATCTGAGGAAAGAAATGTGTAAACTTATTAATAAAAACCAAAAATGTGTAAACTTATTAATAAAAACCAAAAGTACAGTATGAAGTTAGGGGTTGTAGTCAGAACTCAGAGAAATCCAGTGACATTCACTCGAGAATTTTAGAAGCAGAATGAGCACAGTGAATTCTCGTGTAAAATGGAGACACCATAAATCTATTAGTGGGTTTCTCAGCACAGGATTTATAGTCACTCATATATTGAAATATATTCAAATTTCAGATATAAATAATCTGCCAACCAATATAATTAATATCTGGAAAACAGTCACTCAAAAATGAAAACATAAATATATTCCTTCCAAACCCCCAAATTTGAGAAAATTCGTCACTTCCAGGCTTGTTTTTATAGAAAATGCTGACAGAAGTTCTTAAATCTTATGCACAGGAATACTAAATTCAGGAAACCATGTGAAAGCACTCATATTAAGGTAAATATGTAGACAAATGGAAAATTTCGTAGTAAAGTAACACTGGAGTGTCAGTCACTCTAATTGATAATGAAAATTAAAACAAAAATTACTACAATTCAAAAATCTGCTAGTCAATATACCATAAGAATGAGTTAGGCTGCTCACAAAGTTCAATATTGAAAGAACCTGTGTAGCATATGTAGCCTTGAATTCGATACTGTTAAAAAATAAGTGGAAATTACCACTCTATTAATGTAATTATGGAGGAGAGAGAATGAAAGTATGACTCTTAAGATTGAATATATGCATATCCTTTATACATAACATATTGCATGCATATAGAATTATATATTAAAATATTTCCTTTAGGGCTGGAGAGATGGCTCAGCCGTTAAAGGCTAGGCTCACAACCAAAAATATAAAATATTTCCTTTATTATTATTTAGTGTGTTTCTATGTTTGTGCAAGCATGCATCTGTACAAATGCCTTCATAGGTCAGGAGAAGGTGTTATATCCAGTAGAGTTGTAGGTACAGGCAGCTTTGGGCTACAGGGAACCAAACTGATTCTCTGCAAGAGCAGTGGCTCCCATCCAATGTGCCATATTTCTAGGTCAAAGTCTATCTAAGATGCTTTAGGTGATCTCTGTGGTAGCATTAATAGTGTTCTGCTATGAAAACAATAAAAATAAAGACTAAACATATCATTGTACCAAAATCAACACAACACATAATAATATAGCAAGAGAGGGAAAGAAGGAGCACAAAAACAGAGATAAAGAGAGAAACGGTGAGAAGGTAATAGTCATTCAACAATTACTTAAATGTAAATGGTTTAAACTCTTCATTCAAAAGACAGAAGAGTTGAGTGGATAAAAATGTTAAGCTTCAGAGATACGTATTATTCATATAAATTAGGAATGGAAACAACTTAAATGTTCAGTGTCTGTTTCTGAATAAAGCAAATGTGGAAATGTGATATTTCGTCTACCATGAAAGAAAACCATGCCACATAAAAATGGATCAACTTATATAAATTGTGATGGGTAAATCATACAGAGGACAGTGCATGATTCTATTTATAGGTGGTATCTGAGACTTTCAAAGTTACAGAAGCAGAAGGAAGAATCTTATTTTTCAGATACTGGAAGTAAAGGGGGATGAGGATCTTCTATTTAGCCAGTATTAATTATTGGTCATGAAGATGGTTGTATTCTAAATATCTGTTGCCAAGTGTTGTTTCTATTGAGAACAATATTGTAACATTAAATTGTAAATATGCAGGAGTGTATGCTATCTTTTGCAAAAAGGTGAAGCAAAATATAATAATCTCGTAATCTAATACAAGCCAATATGTGGGGCAGCACCTCCACCACTGCAATGGATGGAAGTTTCTAAAGTAGTGGAACTAAGCCTCAGTGGCTGTAACTCCTACATCCTGGAAAGTGGAAATACTAATTGTAATGAAATACTCTGCAACTGGTCAGGTCTTCCAAAACTCATTAAGAGGCTGGATTGCTCCATAGTATTTAAGACTCTGATTCACACTCTGTTCTGAAGTCAGAACTTAAACTCTGCCTTTTATTGCCAGGACTCAGCCTCTGAAATCAACTCTATTTGCACAGTTTTTTCCCAACAGTTTATCATTGTAACAAAAATTCTTTCTCATTAAAAAAATGTCAAAATTCAAACATCCCAGTGAACATTGTCCATGCCAAGCTCATCATCCTGGAAGCTAGGATTCTTTCTAATGATACAGTTATTACTGCAAGAAGAGAACTAAATAACAGATTCCTTCCCTGTTTGAGCTAAGAATTCAGAAAGCAATTACTGAATAACACATTCTGTACATATAGCGTAAGATGCTCAAACTAGAGAAACAGTTTACATCCTTAACATACTTACAGACATATTACCGAATCTGTGTGCAATGAAAGTAACAAGTTATATAGGGATATAACAAACTTCAACCTAATCTGGTGTTAAATCATGAGGTGTATCTATGATACTGGTACCTCTGTAGCTCTAAAAATAATTCCAAATAATTTCAATGATTTTGCTGTTTTTCTATTGACAGATATCATTAAAGGCTCTGCCATGAAAAGCACATCTAATTCACAATTATAGCCTTTGTGTGTTTGTAATGAAGTGGATCAGTACATTTCAATTTTTATACATGTGATTTAATAACTCTAATCCATAAAATCAGAAATGCCATTCCCTTGTTAATTCCTGATTCTGTATCAATTACTTTCATAACTGATTTTTAAAACATATTCTGTTTTCATCCATCACTTTTGTCGAAAATATTTCTTGAGACAAAAAAAAAAAACAAAAAAAACCTGGAAAGACTGATTAATGACACCTTGGTTTTAATGCATGGTACTTCAGATAACTGCCTACTCATCTCTACAGGCATCTTTCTTTGCAATTTTATTTAAAATATTTTTATTAAATCTAGAAGTAAACTTCTGTGGGTGTGTTTATGTCTCATATCCCTGGGTACTAACAGCAGCTAGTTCAATCTTTTCAGTGTTACTTGCAGCTAAAACTCTTAACTTGTGAGTTCATGTTCTCAAACTGCAATTCCTACAAAGCGTCTTGTAAACCACAGACTGAGTTTTAACAAAATCTGTGTAGATTCAAGGATTTTAGTAATTTTATTTGGAAGTAGTTTCTATTAAGAAAAAAATAGAGGAAAAAAAAAAGAAAACTTTACACCAAGAAAAGGACCAGAGGTATTTTAAGACAAAGTATGCTGGAAGGATGTTTATGTGAAGAGCAATGGATGAAGCAGTGGTGGCTCTCAAGTTACTCACCAGTTCTTGGCCAAGTATCTAGCAACCTAAGGATCAAGATGGGTCACAGAAGATTTTGGAAGAGGGACCAAACTTTTGATAAAGGATATATCTGCAAGGCTGAGCTAGGATTGTTCCATATACTGGTGTAGTCTAGCTCTGAGATCTAATGCTTGTAATTGTAGAATGTACCTGAGACTTCCAGAGCTCAGCTTCATCTTTTGCATCCTACTGACTTTGCTTTGTGTTTGCTTGTGTTTGTTTTTTTTTTTTTTTTCCCGTACTTAGTCGTATCTGGTCTCCATCAAATTTTACAAGATGATAAGCTTCCTTTACAAGGTCACCTGAGGAAAGTTAGTCCTTTTTTCATGGGGTAATCAGACTTTCTTAGGTATTAACAGCCTTTAAACATAAAAAAAAAATGGCTTTCACATTAGTGTGAGTTTGCCCATATAAGGATACCTCAAACAAGTAGGTTTAAATTTTTGGGTTGATTTACAGATTAAGAAAGTCTGTTAATTCAGATTTATATTTGTTGGATAAAAGTCATGTCAAAAAATTGAGATGTTTAGTAAAACAATACAGTATTTTATAATGAATTTTTAAAATTCTACTGAGTCACTAATGAAAGCAATTGAAGACAAGCATACCTGAACCTCTGTATCTATTTAGAATCAAACACACATATACATAAACATACGCACACACAAACACACACACACACAAAGAAATCTTGATAAAACAACATAGCAAGAGGCATGACACTATTAACTATAGAGCTGAAGTAATAAAATAGCATGATTTGGGTCATGATAATAGTCACACAATAGATCACCAAAACAGAAAAGAGAGCCTAGAACGTAACATGACAACTCATCTTCAGCAAAGGAGCTAATGCCACACGACATTGGAGAATGGGCAGCTTTTCCCATACACATTGCTGAGCAGATTTCATATTCAGAAACAGAAGAATGAATCTAGACCCCTATCTCAGCTACGCCAAATATCACCTGTAACTGAACTAAAGACTTAAACGTAAGAGCAGTAACTCTGAAACTATTAGGAGAAAAATGAGCAGACTAACCAATAAAAACTACAGCAAACTAGACAAATGAAATCATATTAAACTAAAAAACATCTGCACCATGTCAGAAGAATAGCTGACAGGTTTGGAGAAGGTAGGTGACAACCACACATCAGGAATGGTTAATGTCCAGAATACATGTCCAGCTTGGCGATTTAGTAGCAGAAAAGATATGATTAAGTGGGTTTTAGAAAAAATAAAATATACAAATACCTTCAGAGAAGGCGTACAAAAAGCCTACAGGTGTATGAGCAAGAGTTCTAGGTCACTAATCTGAGAACTCTGCATGACTGGCCTCCTCAGTGGAATCAGAATAATTATTACAATGACCACAAAAACAAACAAACAGAAAAACAAAACACAGAAACATATGTTAGTGAGTTGGAAAAGAGATTGAGAAAAAGGAATTATTGTACACTGGTGAGAATTAAGCTAGTGCAGAAATAGTACAGAAAATCTCAAGAAACTAAAATAAGTCCCAAACATACCCCACAACTCCCCCCTCCAACACACATACTCCCCTACACGTACATTTTAATATTAGGAGTTTTAGTCCTTAAATGCTAATTACGTATCTTGAAAGTGGAGAGCACTCATGACTGAAAGATTAAGAACTCATGCGTTATCAGGCCAGAGGCAGCTTCAATGCAATGGTTATCAATGATATAATTTGCCATATAAAACAATGGAATTTTCAAGGGGGAGTTTTAGGTAAATTATTACATGGACATTTCCTAAATAAATTTATGTTTTAGAGAGTATTAAAATTATGTTTTAGAGAGTATTAGAGAATACTTATGTTAATTGTTATAACTTGTGCTCTCTGTTTTTTCCACTGTGTTGAATCAGTGAGCAAGAACTGATCTTGTCCGGGAGAAACTAATCTGTTTTATTTTCTAGGCAAGACATGCTTTTAAGGAAATTTTGTATTTTATTTTGACGAGTCTGTTGCTATCAAAATCCCATTGACTTTGCCGCTTCTGTCAGCTTAGGTAGAGCATCAGACCTCCAGGAAGTCTCATCGGCTTCTCAGTGTTTCTAGATGTTCTGTGTCTGGCAAGGTGCCAGCCAGGTGCCAAGCAGGATGATCAATTCACAGTTTCTGTTCTCTTCCATATGGTCACTCAGCTGGTCCGGGTTCGGCATGTGCACCACTGGGCGTGCTAAGAATGCCCTCGGGAGATTTTCAAATGCCAGCTTGGCGATGTGTTCTCCATCAAAGTGGGTGAAGCCCTCAGTAATTTTGGGTTTCGCTATAGATCAGCACATGGAAACCGAGACAGCTTCCTGGTGTTGCTCCTGTCAAGATGATGCTGCACCTATTTGCTGTGTTTTCCTGGTGCTCTGATTACTTTCCTTGTGTTCCCAATCGTTTCTCAGAAACTTCTCACCGAGTTCTCATTCCCTCAAGTTAATCAACATATATCATATTTAAAGAACCCCGAAGGCAGCTGTCCTCATAGTTAGATTCCACAAGTCTGCCCAAACCAATTTCCTAATATGCATATAACAATCTCCTACAGAACAAATGAAGTAAATTTTTCTGAGGAGAAAATGGCTTCCAAACGCTGTCTGAAAATAGCTATTTGAAAGGAAAGCCTGAATTTCCCACAGGCCCAATTGTCTTGCTCTGCCCGAGAGAGCCCTGTTCTGGGAACAGTTGGCAAACCCATTGATGCCAGTTTCTCCGCTATTCAGGTGAAGAAAGAGAGTAAGAAAGGAAAAAAAAACCCAAAAGCTAATGTGATAGATGCCACTCATTTAACATATTTTTTTATCTTTATGTTCCTTAGTGTTTTGGTTCCAGATCTACTTGTTTTAATTAATTTTGTTAAGCATATCCTTGTTTGATACTACTTAAAAACACTGAACCTTTGGTCTGTTCTGCCATCCAGATACATTTGTTTGCAATTATTAACATGTATTTGGAAAATTTTTAAATTAAACATGATTCCCCAGGGGGTTATTGTCTGATAAAGTATATGAGGATTGTTAGCATGTCTAGGCATGTGCACTAGATATATTCTTGAAGTTCTGGACCTTTCTTTTCTCCTATATCACCTCTCCATTCAAAAAATAATAGGTATGTTTTAATTTTTTTTAAAAAAGAAACCTAGCTGTTAAAGGACCCAGAGAGCATGTTTATGATTATAAGATCAGTTTAAGCGAGACATGCCATTACAGCTGGGTTGGCTTCAAGCTTGACTGGAGGACCATGCTAGAGTTCAGCCTCTCCAGTTCAGACTTGCCTGTAGGGTTCTCCCATTGCGTGTTCAAGGTATAATGTAAGAAATGAAAACTTTACAAAATCTTGTAAGGCTAACTGTTTTCCCCAGAGATACAGAACCGGTTGGGTGTTACAATGACATTTATGTTCTATGCTCACACTACACAATGTAGCAGAAACACTTATCAGAGTTTATGAGTTGAGAGTGTATTGTAATAGTTACAGTTACTATTAATTCTAGCAGGTGTCTTCCCTGTTTCTAGTTCAAAGTCTATTATTCAGAAGTCATTGATCTTTAACTGATTTCCCCAGAGTTGTAAAGAAAGGATTCATGTGTGTAAGTTTTATTTGTCTGAGTAGGGTCTCACCATGTAGTCCTGGCTGGGATGGAGTTCACTTACAAACAAAGCTGGTCTCAGACTCAAGGAGCTTTCCTGCTCCTGTATCCTGGGCACCAGAACTAAAGGCATGTATCCCACAACTGACACATTTATATGAATTTTAACTGTTTTACATAAAATCATGCTTTATAAGTAATTGAAATCATTTTGCTCAGAGCATCTATGACAAGTATAAAGTTTTAACAAATGATCAGCTCACATATTCCATAATGGCTTGCAATGTTCCTTTTTGATAAAGTAGAAGTGATTACTTATGTATTTAGCTTCTTTTGTCTACATCAGCTCATTCCTTTATTTGGCTGTTAAAATGTACTCTTAATTGTGTTAGTGCCCTAACAAAGAACAAATGTGCTTAATGAAATCGTTTATAATGGTCTTACTAATGGGATATTGACTCCTGTTTCTTTCATCCCTTTTCTGACAGCAAGGTGATTATTGTTCAATGAATAATTTTCAGATTGTTCCACGTTATCCTGAAGTTACTATTACAGTGATTGCATACACCATTTTTTATTAATTATCTTATAGCAATCATGAAAAGTTAAAGAATGATTCTATTTTTTAAGGAACACAGAAAACAGCGGGATGAAAAGAAATATTTAACATGAATAAGACATGCTATAGCTTCTAGGCTGCTGAACATGTGTTCCTTAGAAATTATAGTGTGTGGGTTAATTGACAAAAATATTAACATCAGCCGGGCGGTGGCGGCGCACGCCTTTAATCCCAGCACTCGGGAGGCAGAGGCAGGCGGATCTCTGTGAGTTCGAGACCAGCCTGGTCTACAAGAGCTAGTTCCAGGACAGGCTCCAAAACCACAGAGAAACCCTGTCTCGGAANAAAAAAAAAAAAAAAAAAAAAAAAAAAAATTAACATCAAATGAAATATATCATTTCTCAGAATAACAGCTAACCCAGGTTTTATTTTAAGAGGATAATCTTTCTTTTAAAAGTTAAGTATTTGACTTTGTTGGGTTATATTGTTTCTCTACATTCAGAGATACACTGATCCCCACTGACTCCTATGATAGCTGTAAATATACTTTATCATCAGTGTTTTGCAGCAAGCATGCCTACCCTTTTACTAAGACAGACTTACTGAAATGCACAAGTTTTTAATTTTTTACTAAATTAATTTTACATCTCAACCCTTCCTCATCGCTTCCCAGTCCCACCTCCCCTCAGCTCCCCATCCATACCTCCATTTCTATTTCTGAAAGGTCAAGCCTCCCATGAATATCAACAAAACATGACATAACAAGTTTCAGTAAAACTAAGAACCACCATCACCCTCCTTGTTTTAAGGCTGAACAAGACAACTCAATATGATGAGTAGGGACCCCAAACCCAAAGAGTCATAGACATCTCTTGCTATAACTTTTAGGAGTCCCACAAAAAGACCAAGTTGTATATCTGTCACATATATGCAGAGCGCTTGTAGGTTGGTCAGTACCATGCAGGCTCTCTGGTTGTGCGTTCAGTCTCTTGTGAGCGCCTTTGAACTATATTAGTTGATTCTGCCATGCACCGCGCCCCCGTGTCTGCGCTCTGTGCACTGGCACCCAGTTACTGAGCTTTGGGCAAAGGGGCTGCAGGTTAAAATACACAGACACACACAGACAGAGAGACAGCGAAACGGGTCATCCTTGAATTCCCCAAGAATGCCCCCTTTATTGTATTCAGGGGCAGAGTATATAGAGATAGCCACGCCCCAGCCAAACCCACCAGAAACCACTGTTCTGCCATCAGGAACTCCTGAAGGTCTCGTGCTCAGAGCAGCTGTAGGCACTCAGATCAGGGGAAGACAAGTTGTTTACAAGAAATTCAGGACCTGGGGTCTCACTGCTCCCAAAAGATTCTGTGAGTTTTCTTGTGATGTCCTTTACCCTTTTGGCTCCCTCCCTCTTTTCAGCAGGATTTCCTGATCTCAGACTAATGTTTTACTTGGTTCTCTGCACCCTCTTTCAACAGTTGCCGCATGAAGCGTCTCTGACGACAATTGGGCTAGGCATCAACCTATGAGATTAAGAGAATATAAATTAAGCATCATTATACTGACTCCCCCCCCCCCATTGTATTTGGTTCTATCCTATGTCTCTGGGCCATCCATTGTCTGGGTCATGGCACTCCAGGCAATGTCAGGGGTGGCTAACTCTCCAGGCATGGGTGCCGTGCTGGATCAGTCATAGATTAGCCACTCCCACGGTCTCTGTGCCACACTTACCCTAGCACATCCCATAGTCAGGACAGACTATAGGTCGAAGGTTATGTGGCTGGCTTGGTGTCCCAATCCCTCCAGTGAAAAGACTTTCCTGGTCACTGGAAATGGTCATTGCAGATATGTATCCCCTATATCTGGGAGTCTTAGCTGGGGTCATCCTTGTAGAATCCTGGGAGTTTCCTTTGCACTAGGTTTCTACCTCACCCTTAAATACCCTCCTTTTCTAGTTGTTTCTTTCAGCACCTGATCCCTCATCATCTCCATCCAGTATCAGTCCACCCACAAATCTTACTCTATTTTCCCTTCCCTGGAAGAGCTAAGTGTTCCTCCGTGAGCCCTTCTTGTTACCTAGCTTCAATGGGTCTGTGGATTGTAGCATGGTTATACTTTACAGCTAATATCCACTTACAGGAGAGTACATACCATGAGGGTCTAAGTTACCTCACTCAGGATGATTTTTTTCCAGTTCCATTTATTTGCCTGCAAGTGTCATGATGTCATCATTTTTAACAGCTGAGTGATACCCCATTGTGAAAACGTACCACAGTTATTTTATCCATTTAAGTGGACCTTCTTTTGTGCAAATGTGCCACATTTCTTAGGCCAGCAAAAGTGACCATGACTATCATTGTGCAAAATTCTCTTCTTCAGACTCTTCAGGATTTATCCCAACATTAGAAATAGAAGACTCTGAATATGTTGACATTAATGTAATATTAATAGGCATTTTACCATTTAAAGTTTATTTTAATGACTATTTTATAAAATGATTCATTTGAAATAAATTAAAAAGTAACTTTATATATTGGACAATTTCTATAGAAATAGCAAATAATATATCATTCTACTTTCTCATACATGTTCCCAATTATACTCCAATGGATTATAGAATTTTATGGTTTAAAACTTTACCATTAATAATGCCTTATTTCTAATATATTCTGTATGAGATTAATTTTGTTTTTTATAGCCTCTTTCAAAAATGAAAAATTCAAAATGATGAAAGAAAAGTCAGTATTTTTGTTATTCTTTTCAGTATAGCTTTTTTTTTATTTCAGTTTGTTTAAAAATAGTATGTATACACTAAAGTCCACAGTCACATTGGGATTTTTAAGATGTAAGCCGAAAATGATGTTATGACCTTGTCATTATTATGTGAGATGGCGGAAAATAAATATAAAAATAGAATACTTGATCTCTGTTCAATCGTCTGGGAGAGGAATATATCCAGACAATAGGAACTATGGAAGCACTTTTCAAGGGAGCTCTTCTTTGACCTGGCACTAGTGTTTGGGTGCGCTTTGCGTGTGTAACAGCCAGGATCCATGGGCTAGAAGTTGGGTACCCACTGTGGCAATTTTGAGAATATAAAACTTTTAAAAGGTCAGGCAGAAAAAAGATGAGGTCACTGGGGACATCACCCTTAGAAAAGATGAATACAGATCTCCCTGGCCATTTTACAACAGGGAATTGATATAAGCCAGGGCTGCAGAGGGCTCCTTCTCCCTTCTTGTGTCTTTACAGATTGTTTTCTCTGTCTCCATGCCCTTTCTTTCTTTTCCACACTGCTTCGTACCTGGCACCCACCATCCTGCCATCTGCCATGCTTTCACCAAGACAGAAAACTGTCGGTGCAGACTGAACTGATGTCACCAACTTTTCTTAGATTTTGAGCCTCTGAAACTGTGACATAAGCAAAACTTTTCTTTATATACCCCATCTAGCCTTTGTTGTTTTATTATAGTAATAAACAACGAAGATACATTGGTAGGTAATAGATTGCATTTGATGTTTATAGTTAACCATGAAAGAATACCCTAGCTGCAGAAAACGAAAAGTCCCCGGAGACTACCATCTGTTACTGGTCAGCCACATCTGTATCTCAGAAAAGACTGGTGACTGGGGCAGAAATTATCTGAAGACAGACTGCCGTGTTTGGGTAAACAACCCTAGGAGGATGAGATCATAAAGTTCTCAAGACCTGCTTAACCTCCAAGTACCTCTTGAGGTTGTATCAACTCCCTCATCCCCAAGGCCTTTCCCACCTCTGTAAGAGGTCTGGCCAGTTCCCTCCCCTTCATAAAACAACTCTCCTGCAGCAGGAAGGGCTGCAGACAGGACTCTGCTGTGGTAACAAACAGCATTCCCTCCTGTTGAGGACAGACTTTGTTCTCTTTGCTGCCTTTTTGTTTATCTGTACTCTGAAACCCAACAATGAATGCTAAACTTCTTGCATTTCTCTATGGTTTTTGTTTATGCATCTCCTTTTGCCTTTCTGTCTTTCATAGCCTTTAAAGAGGGTCTACATTCTGCGACATCAGCTCATTAACTGTAGCCCATTGCCACTGTACACAGACCCTGTTGACTAGAGGTCTGTTGATGTTCGTATGTGGAAAATAAATAACCTGATGCTCCAATTATATGGCTTCCAATTTATTCAGCTTTTCAGTGTTGTAAGGCTGGGGGTAATGGATTTCAGGCTCCCCTTAGTCAGAGCTGAAATGAGAACAACCATTCTATTTTAATCTCTCTTCTTGTTACTGTGAATGGGTTGGGCACTTTACATGCTAAGTTCTATAGCAGCTCCTCTAGGCATGTGGAATCTCTCTTAGTTTTCAGACTTTACAAAGAAGTAATACCTACTATTAATGGTTTATGACTGACTCTGTAATGTCTGTCATATATGTCTGAGAATGGGTGGGGCTCATGATACGTTTGTCATGTGTCTGTGAGTGGACAGGACTCCACTTAGGGATTTTACTTTGTGATGTGTTTAGGTCGTCATTGGGAAATGGGCTGGGTATGATGGCCCAGCGGCTCACTCTCAGAAAGGGCACCAGTATTTTGTGCTGTGTCCTGTATTGCACATGACCACAGACTTAGTGGCTTAGAGCAGCACCAAGCTGTTTTACAGCCTTGTAGGTCAAAACTCTGGAGCAGGTCTCAGCAGGCTAAAAATCTAGTTCTTGATAGGAACTTATTCTTACTGGAGTCTCTAGGGAATAATAAAGCTGTCCCTTCCCTGCAAATCCCAGTTGGGCCAGGACTCTAACTTTCACAGATTAGAAATTCTATATCAGTCATAGACTGAGTTTATGACATCTTTGGGGCTGTCGCCTCTTGTGAATGACATTCCCAGATCCAGCCTGGAGGCTGTACACATACATTGGCTGCAGGCTTTATTCTAGTTTAAAGTCAGCAGTAACGGGCGGAGTTAGTCCCCTTCCCTTTGTTCTTTTTAATTACAATGTACTGCAATTGCATTTGTCTTGTTTTGTTTGCCTTTTTTGTAAACTTTATACAAGTTAGCATTATCTGCCATATTTCTAATTTGATTTTAACAGAAAAATCAAAGATAAATCAGATTTATTCTACAATTTTTGTTTTCCCATTTTTTCCTTGACAGGCTTGAAACTTGCTGTGTAGATCAGGTTAGTCTTAAAGCAGGACATGTCTTGTTTGTATCTCCCTAGTTTTGAAATTATCAATGTGAGAAACCATTTACAATTTAAAGATTATCTCTGCATTAATGGCTAATTGCAATCAAGTTCATTGAACCAATATTTATACATGAACAGTGAATCCATTCCAAAATTTGTAGGTATGTACCCGCTGACACATGCATTAATAGACACATGCTCTAGTGTTGATGACCGGCAATCTATTTGGAACCTCAGGAGAGACGTTCTTAGATATTATAAGAAAGGGGCATTGAGTCATCTGAAAAAAAAATAAAGATCTTTTGACATTGGCTTGTAATTGTGAAGATGCTACCAACACAACAGAGGCAGATGTTACTTTTTATGTTTCTACTACAGTAAGGACAAGTCTTGTATAACCACTAATCTGGAAAATTTCGTATTTTGTAAAATAAAGCAAGCATTTTCTTCTTCCTTTTTAAAAATCTGTGGTTGAAAGAGAGAAGCCATGCGGGAGTCGCATGCAGCCTATGAGCGCATCATAGAACTAACACTACTGCACTTTTTCTGGGCTTATGCCATTGCTTAAAATGAAAACCTCTCCACAGTGAAGAAAGCAGAAAGCGTGTTGATTAGAGGCACGGAATGCTAAAACTAAGTGGCAAACATGAGCACCAGCGAGTAACAAGATTTGATTAGTGGCAGATCTTACAGTGACGAGCCAAGGACTATTTTATTACAAAGGACTAGATTGGAAAAACCTGAATACATTACCTGTCCAGGTGGGCGATAAAAAAGATGAACTTCTTATAGAAAAAGACCTTTTCTCTCAAGAAAGGTGGGTTTTTACCAGCCTCATTCAAATTAATTTTCTTTACAGAGTCTGCTATCTGTTATTTTGACATACTATATGGAAAAAGGGCATTCTGAAAACCGCTGCATGCCCCAGTGAGCACTCTTCCCATTAGTCACAAAGTCAAAATTTAGAATACATCACCTGCATTATTACATGCCTTTCTTGAAAGTCAGTCATTCGAAGAGGAGCATCAAATGACTATTTTTGATGGGCAAATAACTGAATTGCACTTTATTCTACTTGTTTGAACATTGTATTCGATGGCACCTTTCACACTTGGATGTCTACCAGGAGTTTAGATGACCCTCTGTTCTTCCCTCCCTCCCTCCCTCCCTCCCTCCCTCCCTCCCTCCCTCCCTTCCTCTCTTCCTTCTGTTGTTTCTTCCCTTCATACCTTTCTTCTTACATTCTTCTTTTCATCCTTTCCACTTCCTTACTCAATCCCTCCCTCTGTCGTTTCCTTCCTCCCTCTCTTTTCCTTCCTTCCTTCCTTCCTTCCTTCCTTCCTTCCTTCCTTCCTTTCTTCCTTCCTTCTCTCCTGCCTTCTTTCCTTCCTCTTTTTCTCTTTATCTCTATTTATTCCTCTTTCTTCTTTATTTGAATTTTATGTGTGTTGTTTTTAAATAGAAGTACTTAGTGACTTCTAAGTAAATAGGATGCAGTACTATCTTCAAAGTATATCACTTAAAACCAGGATGTCCCCTGAATAACTTTGTCATGAAAGTTGTATACAAGGCTCATCATAGACACATTGATCCTAAACTGGAAATGTTCCCTCTTTATATTTATAAATTGTGACAATTTCATTCTTGGTTATGTCCAGCACAGCACACAACAGCTCATGCACATTCAAATATATGAATCGTTTACCAAAACCCTGAGATCCCCCGAATGATACTGTAATATTGTGTCAGCTCTGGGATGGGATTTGAGTCTGGTGTATGTGGCACTAGCAATCTAAAGGCTGCCATCACTTCTCACTCTTGGGGTTCTGCACTCTCAGATGTATATGTTCAGAGTATTTAAGGCTGCCATTGTGATTCCCTTCGGAGAGTATTTTATTCTTTATAGATAATTTAGAAGACAAAAAAATTATTCACTCTAATCCATGATCATGTAGTTGTGGGTAAAAATGTAAAGGAAGGTGTAATGTCGTTTTCACCACACACTGGTGGTTAGAACTGTATGTATATGAGCATGATAGACCCAATATCACATAAATTCTCAAGGATATTCTCATCTCTACCCACTCATTATGACATATTCTGAATTTATACCCACAGTTGTTTGCTTTGACACCCCATCAAATCACATGTGTCTTAAATTTAGTTTAAAAATATTAGCTTTTCTTCAAAGTTTAAACCACAGTTAAGTGTCTAAATAAATAGCTAAAAAGCATGTCTAGTTTTATTAATCAAGTAAAACATGCTTAAAATGTGTATCTTTCATTATTTTTCCCTGGGACTCATTTATTTTATCTGTGCCGCCCTTGTAGTTTATGTCACTTATTACAGTGTGTTTTATTTAAGTGCTACGTTTTCTCCATGAACTCTAACGTTGAGGATAAAGCCTTAAGTGAACTTAACATGTGTCAAAGAAATAAATGAATGTCCAAAATAATTTAACGATGAAGAGAATAATCTATTTTAGGTTATTAAGGTAATGATAAATTTTAATAACTTTTTTTGACTATTAATGACTAATTTTCCCTCCACCATGGGTAGCAGAGAAGACAATAAACACTAGCATATGGAAGAGACAGAGAAATGTGTGCAAAATGGTTTCACTGGCTTTTAATAAAGAGAGTGACATAAGAAAACAAGTCTATAATGCCTTAGCTTTTACCTAGTTTGGAAACTTTTGATACAATGCTGGCTTATGATGGGCTCAGAGGCCTGTACTAATCTATCTTAGTTAACATAATCAATACTCAAGAGCTGAAAATGGCTGAAGCCAGTAGAACTCTGGCTGCACACGAACTCTGGTGTCTGGGCAGAGCTGTAGCAAACATGTTCACACATGCACTATGTCAGAAGAGGCTAGTTTACTATTGCATGAGTAATTCCAGTAATAGCTCACCTTGTTCTGATGCAGATAATTTGAAGTTTCTGACATTTAAATGGTACACTGGGTTAGGAAGAACTATGTCTTATAAATGGAATTGTTGCCTTTTTGTTGTTGTTAGTGAGTTTTGATCCAGGTTCTATTGATATTTTCTTTTTAACCTTAACGGAAAGGAATATTAAGAGACTAGCCAAAAAGAAGATATAAAAGTCAAAAGGTAATGTACTTACGGGCCTAGTGAGTTATTAATCCAAAGGGAGGGTGGGCTGTAGGAGTGAGTGTCAAAATAATTAGAGAGAAGCTGAAGGCTTGTTCTCTGATTTTTGACACCAGAGAATGCAGGATGAATAGAATACAATTTGAACTTGCCAGGAAATGAGAGGAAATGACTTTCATGACCTACATGTATCTGAGAGCCCACTTTTCACACTCTGCAGGAAGGCAAGTCAGAAAAAGAAGCCACCAATTACCATCCTGCCAGCTTGTGTCATATTTGTGATGTTTTCTTAACTGCTGAGGCCGTGGGACTGGAGCAGTTACACAGCATGGGCACTAAGTACGCAGAGAACCTACCTTAAAAAGGACTTAATTCAGAACCACAAAGACGCACTTCATAATCAACCACACAACAAACTGGTGAGTGCAGGAGCCATGATCATCTGTAGGCTATTTGACAGCTTCTAACATCATTGAATAAGTTAATTTAAGGACCAGAAGTTGAACACCCTTTCAGGTATGCATTCTGAAGACAGTGAACTATAGACGGGGCATTTGCAACGTATGGCAGTGTTATTTTTTTGCCTTCACCGAGAGGATATATAGTAATGAAATTCAGGTCTGAATGCAAAAGGGATGACTGATTATGCTTTTAGCCCTCAAAAACAAAAATTTGATCATGTCAAAGTAGTAATTCTATTCAAAATGTACCACAGGTCTTTGATGACAATGTGAAATTTTTCTCAGGGGAAGTATGGTTACATAACATCACGGTAAATATGAGGAGAAATGATATAGCTGGCCATAATGTAATTGGTAATAATATTCTATGAAATGCCATATACTTTATAAATGTATTCGAGAACCATTGGTGTTAATAGGAATAACTTGCCATGTAGAAATGGAAACAAGAAGGTGTTTAACATCCAATATAAGCAAAATCAATAAAATTTGTGCTTAATGTTCTGTTTGAATAGGCCTTGTAAATGGCTTACATTTGGAAAAAATCCCTCTTGTCTTGGCATAGTTATCAGGGTTTTCTCTGGGTTGCTGTAGAGAGTAGTAATATCCAAACCTCTGTGTCATTATTCCATAGAAAACTACTCTGACTACAAAATGCTGTTTTATTTTATTCGTCTTACATGAATTTGAAATAGAGACGAAGAATGTGGAAACTCCATTATTCCGGCTTAATCATAGACTTTCTTTGAGCTTTCGGGTAAAATAGTTAACCTTTCTGTGCCTCAGCTTATGAAAGTATAAATTTATGCAAAACAGCTATCATGACCTTCCAGACCCAAAGAGAAAGTGATTTAAAAATATAATCAGCTTCTCCAACGGATTTATTTTAAATGAAAACTTTCCTAGGGGTCTCTTCATCGCCCCGCTTTGGTTTTGAACATTTGAGACGGCTCCACAGAGTCAGTTCCACCCCTGACCACCAGGTAGATGACCGGGGCCACCTCACTTCCATGGCAGCTGTGGGCGGGCAAAACTTCCTTCCACTTCGTACCGCCAAGTCAGCCCAGTGACGTTTGATCATGGGGACATACTCATGATTCCACGTCTAGTTACTGAAAGTGTTGTAAAGTCCAGGATTTAATATGTGTGACACAGATTTTCCAATAAATAGCAGCTGCCCTAACCAACCTTTTGCTCCACGAAGGAGTGGGATGTCCCATTCAAGGTCAGAGAAAATGGACTATTTGGTAGACCAGAATCAGACAGCTCTAAAGCAAAGCTTCAAAGGGCAAGGAGGATCCAGTGCTGTCGTAGGGAGAGCTGTCAAGGATGTTGCTCACTATGAAAAGGGTGTCATAGAGACTCCCAGAGAAGGGAAGGAAGGAGACATCTGACTCTTGGGGAAGACAATTCTGAGCAGAGGTCACTAGAGGGCACTTTTGAGTGTGGAGACATTTGGCCTGTTTATGGAAGAGTCATGGAGATTCTGAATCTGTGTTTCTGAAGGACCAGCCTCCTCATGCACTGCAGCAGATCATAGATGGTTAAGACGATGGAGAGCACCAACTCAAAAGCTTGGATGTGTGCCTGGCTGGTTACTGAATTCTTCAGTCCTGGATTCTGGGACCATTCCCCAAAGGTAGGGGGCAGAGCCAGCTCTCTGACACTGGTGATGAGGGTGGGGTCATTTTTCCCAAGAGCATCAAACAGTTTTCCTGTGAGGAGCAGAATCAGCTGTATGGTGCTGGGCCATTGGGGCCAGCTGTCCATCTAGGGGTCAGCTCTCTGGTGAAGGTAGGAAGCCCTGGGCCAGTGAAGGGCACAACCAGCACAGCCCTTATAATTTAGCACATAGTTCAACACATGGTTCAAGTCATAGCTCATAAGCAATGAACATCCACTCAGACCCTAGCTGTAGCAGAACTTCAAACCCAGCCATGGCCAACAGCAGCAGCTAGGGCTGGATGTCACCATGGCCTCAAGTGACAGCCAGGCCTCCTATATAAGCATATGGTTAGCAGCAGCGTGGCTCCTAGACTTCAACATGACCCCAGGTGGTGACCAAGACCCTGGGCACTCACAGTCTTTCACTCTAAATTTATTGTCGTAAACACATAATTGCTCAATTAAATTATAATGTTCAGTGTGAAGTTTTGATGTACATAGACAGTGACAAATGGTGTCTCTAATACTTCGTACAGTTTCCAAATGTATTTACTTATTTTGGCAGCATAAACATTTAAGATCTATTCCCGGTAAGTTTAAAGTATATTATTCAGACTTATCAACTACATTCACCTTTTATAATCAGTACTGGGTGCAATAATTCTTTGGTCTAGAAAATTGATAATTAATATAGCTTTGTTTTATTTTAAAAATTAGGCAATGCAACATCTTTAGCTTTTGTTTGTTGATGCCCAGAATTCTTAAGATTAATTTCTTCTTTTGAGTAAGTTCTTACCTATTAAGATTACTTTAAATGTAAGCTACTTAAATAAGGCATTGCCTCTGGATTTGTACCCAGCTGTGAGTCCTCTAAGCTCCATTGGAAATTTCCTTACTCACAGTCATATAGAATTTCTGGTTAAATCCAATAGTTTGCAAAACAAAATAAAAAGACATGAAGAGGAAAAAGGAACCTGTAGGAGAGTATGTATGTGTGTTTGTGCGTATGCGTGTGTGTGTGTGTGTGTGTGTGTGTGTGAAAGGCCTGAGTTGGAGAAAGTTAAAAGATGATGTAGTGGAAGAAATTAAGATGTGTGCCGCACACCGCGCCCCCATGTCTGCGCTCAGTGTGCTATTGCCTAGTTCGTGAGCTTCGGGCAAGGGGCTGGAGGTTAAAATACATAAACACAGACAGAGAGACAGCGACACGGTCATCCTTGAATTCCCCAAGAATGCCCCCTTTATTGTGTTCAGGGGCAGATTATATAGAGATAGCCACGCCCCAGTCAAACCCACCAGAAACCACTCTCCTGCCATCAGGAACTCCTGAAGGTCTCGTGCTCAGAGCAGCTGTAGGCACTCAGATCAGGGGATTACAAGAAATTCAGGATCTGGGGTTCACTGCTTCCAACAGATGTGTTATTACTAAGAATTAATTTTATTAATAAAAGGTGCACAGATACCAAATAACAAAATTTCTGTATAAAATATGGTTTTCTATATGAAATTATATAATATGCAATATTTAATTTAACATACAACTTACAGATATTAAAATATATACTGTAAAAGCCAGGATCCAGCTTTCTGCTGGCTTCCGTCAGTTCATTCTCACTCTAAAGAACACATAGACTGAAAGGGAAATGATAGGAAGAAGGTATTTCATGAAGCTGGCAGTCAAAAACTATCCCAGGGGACAACACAGAACTCCACTTCTGACAGAGTGGAATACATATTCCTTTCAAGTTATTCATAGAGTATTCTCCAGCCAGACAACAAATAAATCTCAAAAAATTTAAGAAAATGGAAAGTATGCTAAATGGATTTACAATGGAATGCAAAGGATTTGCTTTTAGATGGAAACGTAGGTGCGAAAGAAAGGACATATGCAAGGCTTTTGACCTAAGCAACTAGAGATCAGCAACAAAACAAAGTGAACCCATGGATCCAGATGAATTGGGAGATTTAATTTAGGCACATTAGATGAGCAATACATGCTATTTTCTAAACACAAATGACACAGAACCACATGGAAACTCATGTTTGTAATCCTAACACTTGGAAGGCAGATTCAGAAAAGTTTCCAAGCGTTCAGTGCTGGCATGGCAATCTCATGGCGTCAGTCTGGACTGTGCTGTAAAATTTTGTCTCCAAAGCAAATAAAAAAAAAGTCAAACAAAAAATGATCCAAAGACAGTAACATATTCAGGTTTGATGTTACAGCATTATCCAAACTGGATATGAGGCTTCGGGAAACATCAGACTGCTCATAAAGCTAAGAAACTTGGGTCAAATCATCTAAGATGTGAGTGTAAAAGAAAAAAAAAATATTTATGGCTTTGGTCGTGGGGCACTTCTATAGAGGGAGACCAGTTTGACAAATGAGGGGATACAAAGGAGCATGGAAATTATTACAGATAGACAGAGAAACTGAAGAGGGTGGATTAGAGGCCTGAAGAAGAGTCCTGGGGAATGGCCCAGTGAGCTAGTAAACTCAGCTAAGTAAGTTGGCTTATTAGTCAGTAAGTAGGTTGGATGCAGGCCAAAAATATTCACTTTGGGTTTCAGAAATGTGGGGTTGTTTGTATCTGTATTAGTAAGAGGAGGTGTGTTGGGGAAGAAAGCACAACCCAGTGGCTCATAGAAAAAAAGATAGGAGAGAAATGGAGGATGACGAGCGTGGACAGGTCCTCCAAAGTGCTTTGGATGGGTTTGGTTAGATGCTTGATATGGAGTCCAGGGCATAGTCTTTGCCAGGAAAGAAATCTACCTCTGAGCCACAGTCCAGTCTGAGAACTTAACTTTATACTTATCAAAAAGGAGTACAAAAATTTCTGAGCACCATTGGAGATGAGAAAGAAAGGCTCATCCCAAATCTGGATCACATCATCCAGTGGGCTGAGCGCCCACTCTAGGAAAATGAGAATGCCAGAGAACACCAGCATTACCTCACTCTGTTTCTAGACTGTCCAGTAATGTGGCTGCCTGGCCTCTAGCTCCTGACACCGTCCCTGCCACCACTGTAGCCCATGAGCCCATAAGCTCTAAGCCAGAATCAATTTTTGCCCCTTGAAGTTGTTTCGTGTAAGTAACGTTTGATAAAACCAAAAAGCAAAGCAAGTGGTTGAATAGCTGCTATTTCTTTCTTGGAGAAATGAACACCAGCATTCTTTTCATCAAATAAGAGAAAGGAAAGACATGTTTTTGTGATTTGAGAGGTGGAGTGTAATTAAATGAATAAGCTAGGGGAACGTCCGGGTCTCCCAGAGCAGTGCCGAGTACAACAGAAAGCATCATGCTAGAGTCATGTACAAATGTGAGTTTGTGAAATTGCTTCCAATTCTCCATGTACCATTTTTACTTAGTTTCTTTCCTACCTTTTCTGTTCCTATTACTGCAGGATCTTCTTGTCATCTTTCTAGGTGTCTGTCTAAGACTGACATATATGAAAGAATTTTCAGATTATGAAACAATGCTGTTTATTTAGGTAATATGCCAAATGATTCCATGCTCTGACAGCCTTCTAAGTAAAAAAGAATCCAATTTCCCATTCCTAGGAATATTTCTTCCTGTAGTTTAAGACATGTAGCTTCCTCATGTAGTTTAAGATCCATGACATCTACTGCAGGTAGTGTATATAAAACCCTGTTTCCGTATAACTCTTTTCCTGGAATCTTGTCTCTTGCTCCAGCCTTATGTCCTCATTATCTTTTACCAGATTTGCTTTATTTTCTTATGGGCATAGTTCACTGCTTCCCATTTTTATATTCTAAAACTCAATCTACCCACTGCTTTAAATCAGAACTGACAAAATTTGTTTTGGACTTAACAATATCCAATGAACGGTGTTGTAAGAAAGAACTTGTTTATTTTTTAGGCCTCCCAGACTCCCAAAATAATCACACAGAAACTATATTATTTAAATCACTGCTTGGCCTAGCTTCACCACAAAGTCATGGCCTACCAGCAAAGTTTCAGCATGTCTGTCTCCCTTGGTGGCTCCATGGCTTCTCCTTAACTCCACCTCCTTTCTCCCAGCATTCAGTTTAGTTTTCCCCACCTGGCTTTACTCTACCCTACCAGGACAAGTCAGTTTCTTTATTAATCAATGATATTCACAGCATACAAAGGGGAATCCCATATCAGAACAGAATTGGTGTTATACATCTTTGCATATATTTTTGTTAGGGTTTCTATTGTGTGAAGAGGCATCACGATCATAGCAACTTTTATAAAGAAAAGCATTTAATTGAGGCTGGCTTGCAGTTTCAGAGGTTTGGTCGCTTATCGTCATGGTGAGAAGCATGGCAGCATGCAGTCAGACATGGTACTGGAGGAGTTGAGAGTTCTACATCTTCATCTTCAGACAACAGGCAGTGAACTGTCTCACCGGGCATGGCTTGAGCATATATGAGACCTCAAAGCCTGCCTCCACAGCAACACACTTCCTCTATCAAGGCCACACCTCCTCCAACAATGCCCTACTTCCTAATAGTGACACTCCCTATGGGAGCACTTTTCTTTCAAGTTACTACACTATGTTCGTGTGTCTGAATGCTAACCCATATGTGAACACCGACACCGATATATTTGCCTTTATTTGAATGGCCAAGGTTGAAGTTAGATTTCTTCTTCAATATCAGTCTACCTTATATATTGATGCAATGCCTTTCTTTTAACACTAATCAGTCCAGGTCTTGTTTAGGCAGCCATGTTGATGAAACTTCATGGGTACAGACTACCATTTCTAGGTGACACAATCTTACAGCAAACTTCCAGTGCCTCTGGTGCTTCAAATTTTTCTACCCTCACTTCTGCAATGATTCCTGAGTCCTAACTGTGGGACTTGTGCTGTAGAAGCAATCATTGGTACCGAAAACTACAGGTCTTTTATTCTCTGCATTTTGATCAGTTGTAGTTTTATGTAATGATCCTTTTGTCTATTGCAAAGAAAATTTTCTTTGATGAATAGTAAGAGCCATACTTATCCGTGGGCATACAGAAAAATTTTTTAAATGCAGTTAGGCATTATTTAGTAAAATGGTAGTTAAAGCAAGGCCTTTTGAAAAACTGAGAGCTTACCTATTTGAATAGTAGAGCAAGCCAGCTTACCCTGATGTTTCCTGAAGGAGGCACAGAAGTGTCTGTGTTCAGAGTCAAGCACTAAAGAACCAGGAATGTTAAACACACAGGGTTGTCTCTTCAAAGGGAGAGATGTATAGCCTGTTTTCTGCCTACAAGACTAGAATTTGATATGGTTAATAGCCTGGTGACTTTTGTGCTATCTGTATGACCAGGACACAGCAGACCCTCCCGCAGACTCTTATCTTGAGCTTGTTTCTCAGTTAATGTATACAACCTTTCCTTATGGTTGATGTCCCTTGCACTTTACAAAGAGTTTCAGTGTCGTCTTGCTTGGCTTTGCTGTGCACATGAGATTGAGTTAAATTTATCACTAGGAAACTTTTCACTGAATTGTACGCTGATTAACTATGTCTAAAAGATATGATTAGGGGTAAGTCTCCTGAAGCTTGAACCAACATCGACTAATGCACCGTGTTGAACTGAACTTCTTTTTTCACTCCTGACAATAGTTACTCTATGACCATGGTGGTCACAAAGACCCTGAGGTTTCCTTATCTCTGTATCCTGAAAACTGGAATGACAGGTGGGCCTCTATAGGATTCTGGATTTTATGTGGGAACTAGGGATCCAAACTCGGTATCCATGCTTGAACAAACAACAAGTCATTGTCCCCTGAGACATCTCCCTCGCCCATATTATGGTGCTTTTAGCTATCATGACGTTTTCTGAACGAAATAATGAGATCTTGCTTTAAAAGAATATTTTTTGTTCTGATTTTTGAGAAAAAATTACCATAATAGATGGCATTTTGCTGTTGTAGAATTTAATGGTATCTTCTATTTTAGATGCTGTGCTAGTTAAGTTTCATCATTTTGACTAAAACCTGATACTTTGAAGCAAATGATGGGCATAGTCATGCTAATTCAAAGTTTCAGAGTTTACCCTATAGTTGCTTGACTCTGGAAACAGAAGCAAAATATCATGATATCAGAATTGTACATGGTTAAGGAAAACCCTCAGAAACCTACTTTCTCCAACTAGACCCTACTTTCCAAAGTTTCCAAACCTCCCAAATCATGCCTATAGGTGAGGACCTCGACTTATTTTTTTTATTTGGACTACTGAAGATTTATACTTTCGTAATCATATATTTATCCAAGTAATTTCCTATGCCCTCCACAGATTCCATATATACTGAGTTTCATTTGCTTAGGGGTTAGCACTTGATACCAAATTTGGCAAAGTTTGTTTGACAAAATAGGCAATATATTTATTGAGTGAATGAATTGGCCAATAGCTTAGGCTTCTTATTAACTAACTCTTACACCTCAAATAGCCCATTTCTATTATTTTGTATTTTACCATAAGGCTTTTGGTTTACCGGTAAGGTTCCCGGGCATCTTTCTCCTTTGGGGTCTACATGGCATCTCCCTGACTCTGCCTTCTTTCCTCCTCTATGTACATGGAATTCCCGCCTTACTGTATTCTTCCCTGTCATAAAGCAGCTTTATTCATTAACCAATAAAAGCAACATATATACAGAGGGACATTCTACACGAATGAGATGTCTTTAAAGCATACTTTATTTATGAATTAAGCCGTTACTTCTATTTTCTTCTTGTCATGGATTCTTAATAGAGTTTTTAATTATGAGAGTGTAGAGAGTTGTTTACTAACAGAAAATCAACTGATGTTGGTAGGAGGCGAGAATAAAAAAAAACATTAGTAGGTAAAATCTCCTTATGAGACACTGTCATATTTTTAATATGGCCATTTTTTTACTGGTTATGCTATATTTTTATCCTCCATTTTCTGAGATTTATAAAAGGTGCCTGCCTATTTTAATATCTCAGCAGTGCAATTAAGAATATTCTTTAAACATTTTCCTTATAAGATGTAATTGTATAACATTCCACTAAAAACAGACTCAAATTTTGGACCTAAATCTATAAGCACTCTTCTTTAGTGAGCATAGCTTCCTTCCCTCTCCACTTTATGGACTGCTGAAGTCTATTGGGTTTCTCATACTCCGTTTCCTTTTCTTTATGTGTTGTAGTAGTTACATTGCAAACTCAACTTTGGATAAAGGAAACAGAATGAAAACAACTTAGTTCACTTATCTCTGCCTCTCTCTCCTGCCTTCAGACCATCAAAAGTCCCCTGAGGCTCTTCTCCCCTCCTGCCGATCAATACATCTTGTCTTAATTTAATGAACACTCCTCTATTGATCTCTTTCAGGTGTGGTGCTACTTTATGACAGGTCTCTTGGTTACAGCTTCCTGTTAGCTAAGTCCTCATGGCACCTGCCTTTCTCTACACAAAGAGAATTGCAACAATAAGAGCTTTGTTCCTCACAGGCTAATGTATGATTTTTCCTTTCCTTTCCTTTTGGAAGGAAGAAATGGATTTCTTTCTATTTAATTCTTTAAACTTTATTTTTTTAGTTGCATTCTTAGAAGTATCTTAAAAGCAGTTTAAGACTCATATGAAAAAGCAACAAATGTTGCTATGAATCTTTAAAGACTTCAGAAACCACTTTTCTGAAATGTGGGAGTTATAATAGCTTTATTTGGCACTTCTTTTGTGTTATCTCTTGTTACCATAGTAGTAAGCCATTGAGTAATCTCTATCCCCAGGACACAAACTGTTGTCATTTGTATGGAACAAGTAACTCCCATGTCCAAACACAGTGCTGTGTCTTTAGAGTCTGGTGCGGAGAGAAGTGGGGGGCGTTGGGTGTGGAGCTAGGAACCATGGAGAGCTACTCCTTTGCAACCTTGTAATACATTCTTTTTGTTGTTGTTGTTTTATTTTAATTTTATTCCATTTACTTGGTTTGTTTGTATTATCTGCTTTGTGTAGGTAGATCACTCTTCTTTTTCTTTCATTGTTTTTTTTCCAACATTTAATCACCCCGTTATAATATTCTCAAGGTGTGATGAACTCAGAAGGACAGTGTCTGCCACCTGTGGGTTTATAACAACCGCAGGGCTCAGTTGCAGAATGAGATGAAAACAACCATTGCCAATGAACCTCAGAGTTCCATAATGCCATATCAGTATTGGTATGGCTCGAGGCTTTAGCATATGCTTCTTGTCTGTTTCCAAGCTATCCAGTAGGATAGCTGCCATTCCTTGGTGCTCTAGACGGCTCATTCTCAGCTAGGATGATCTTTATTCCCACATTTTCATCTAGCTGACACAAATAGCTAACCTATTCACAAAATCTATTAGTTTAGAGTAAATCCTTTACTGTTAGCTATCCATGGATTGTTCTCAAAGTCTCCTGTCTGGTAGGCCTTTCCTGAAAGGCCAATATATACCAAGTTTCTCTCACCCTCAACCCTATTTTTGTCCTTTCTCATTTTTTTAATCATGTGTTTTCTATCTCTTTTAATTAGACTTTTTATTTTCCTTAGTTGAAACATTTGGTTAATAAATAATAAGCAAATTTAAATACTCAAATACTTAATATATTCTTTAAACTCAAGAAAATGATATGAATAACAATTTTTTAAAATGAGAATTTCACAAAGATAATTATAACATCAAATCCTAAGTCTAACCAGCTGGAAAGAGGACGCAATGTTACTATTGTTGGGAATGCTCCTGAGAGTTCTGTAAACTCCGTGTTCCCAGTTGGAGAAATTCAACATCAGGACCTACGGTAGGAGAATCTTCTGCTGATAATGTCTTTTTGAGCACACCTTATCTGGTCCATCATCCAGTCTTATCTGCTATTAACACTAATTGGTAGCCTGTGTTTCTCGTCTTCAAGACATTTTCTGCAACGCATTTTTCTCTTCATTGGCCTTGGTGAAGTGGAATGAGCAATATTTAATATCTGTCCTACTAAATGGCGACATTAAGTAAAAAGGAGTAATATTCATGAGATTTAACCTTGCATTTATTTCAAAAATAGAATTAATTTTCTTATTGCATTTTACTGTTTATTTTCCTTTTCATTTGATTTGATGATGTAACTTGGGAAAGGAAAGTTTTAGGAACTCTAGGCAATGCCTACTCTAAACACTTTTCTCTACCTCTTGTCAGTGTGCAATGAGACTCTTGGAAACATATTGAAAGAAAAGGAGGGGGAGAGAGAAGGAGAGAAAGTGTTGTAGGAACCTGCTGGTTTGTTTCCTGCTGCCCAGACTCAAAATAACCACAGAGAAACTGCTTTAATTAAGTCACTGCTTGGCCTATTAACTCTAGCTTCTTATTGGCTAGCTCAGCTCTTACATCTTAATTATCTATGAATTGCCAAGTGGCTGTGGCATACTGGCAAGGTTCTGTTTGGTGTCTGTCTCTGGCGGAGCTACATGGTGTCTCCCAACTCCGCCTTCTTTTTCCCAGCATTCAGTTCAGTTTTCTCCGCCTAGCTCTATTCTTTCTTATCACAGTCCAAAGCAGATTCTTTATTCGTTAACCACTAAAAGCATCACATATACAGAAGGACTTCCCACACCAAGAAAGGAATTCAAGTCTGTAGAGACTGAAGACGTGCTCTTCTCTAAATCTCTCGAAAGTGCATCTCAGACTGGGAAGGTGGTATCTTTTGGCCTCCGTTTTCTCATCTTATTATTCTATAACACGGGTGGGGGAGACATGGGAATGGTAAAGGAGAAGCATAAATAAAGCTGTGCATGAAAGCTTATGGCACACAGCCTTACTTAAAGAGTGTCACATCTTTTATAAATAATCTCCTTCAGTCTCTCACTGATGCATATTTGAGTGTCTACTGTGCTCTAAGCTCATTCTGTTTGATGTAAAAGTGACCCAGACACAGCTATGTGTCCTTGTTGCTGCCTGTTCTGCTCCAAGATACTTTAGATTCAGTTCCCATACTGTCTGCTTCTGAAATTCTTCCCTGCGTTGACCATTTGTTCTTACTGAATTGAAACGCTTTCTTTTTTGCCTATTCTAATAAGGTCATCAGACTGCGTTCATGCATGCACTTCTAATACACAATCACTTTGAGAAATAGCCGATTTTTGAAAAGTAACTGATGATTGAAAGGAAAACCTCCAAAAAGTTCTTTTGTGTTCTCAAAAATGCCCTTGCTGCTTTCTTAGCTGAACTGAAATACATCTTCTCATAATTTTGTTTCCTCCTCCACTGCTCATAAATGGTTGTACACATAGTGAAGATTTTTTTCTTCTTGACAATTCATTATATTGAATGGCACATGAAATACCCCATCTGTCTTTTTACAGGCACATCAATACTCGCCTGCTTTGATTGAACTATGCACATCAGCAATTCATTAACCTGTAATACGATAGCCCTGTTTTTTCATTACTTCCATTAATGCTTCTGTTGCTCAGACAGAACTTGAAGTTTCTGTCTTGCTTCCTAGGTATTTAGCTTTATAAAAAGACAATTATTTCTCACGGTCATAAACTTTGACCTCTAGCTAGAAGGCTTTAAATAAGAAAGTTACATGTCTACAATAACAGCAAACAAGAACTTCCTCCTGGGGTTTTCTTTGTACATTATGACATCCTTTCCTCCCTTCCTGTCTTCAGTTACTTTCCCTTATTTTCTTAACTCTCATATTTAATCAAGTTATGGGTTTCAATGGTAGTCAAGAGATCACCATCTGCCTTCTTTATAAGTAGTCTTTTTTCAGTTGTTCCACTTTTACAGGGGAATACGCCATCAGAGAACATTTACATTGGGTAGGTATGGGGCACATCACCACTCTTCTCTTCCCTTTTGTTATATCAATATTATTCATGTAAGTATAATCATGTTATTGTTTCTTGATAATCAGCTCACTTTTCTGATAATTTTTTTTACTGAGATATAGTACACACAATATATATTTTGAATCCTATTCACTTTTATTCTCTTTCCTCCAACTCCTCTGCTATCCCCTCCACTACATTTTCCTACCACTTTCTTGTGTTCTTTTAACCCCTAAGTTCACTTAGTGGTGCCTGTATGTTCTTGGGTATAGGACATTTTGCTCAGGAGCCACATCGCCAGAGAAACTGATTGATCCTTCCATAACAACCATTAATTGCCAGTAGCTCTAGTGTTAGGACTCATGAGCCTCTACCCCATGTGTGCTGTTATTCTGACCAAGATACCTTTTAAAAACATGTCCGCCCCCCCCACTTAAGTTTAAAGAGAAAAAAGTGATGTGCAGCATATGAATGGTATGGGATGTAGTCTTTACTCGGGTTCTTTCCATGGTAACTTGTCACAAACTGCTGCGCAATGTCAAGAAGATTGGCCTTGAAGAACTAGGGTCTTTCCTCAGAAGGACTCTAGTATTGTCAGCGCATGATGGTCTTTCACGGTATGAACACTACTTCCTTTCATCATTCCCTGGTTGAAGGATCCGTGGATTGTTCCCAGCTTTTGCCTTATGTGATAAATCTAGCTATCATAGGCCTGCATATATTTTTATGGGACAATGAGACTTTGAGCTCAGGAATATAATTGCTGATTGCACAATGATTGCACTTGCAGTTTGAGAGAATATGATTTTTCCCCAATGACTGTGTTTTTAAGTTTCATCCATAATATATTAGTGATCAAATATCTCCGCATGTATACTCGTATTAATATCTGTGTATATGTGCTCACTCAGAGGGCTTGCTTCTGTGTTATATATGTGATATACTTCAGAAACATGTTCTTTTTTCCCTTGTATGTTATTCCGTTTCTCAGGATAATTGTCACTGGGTAAGCTGCCTCGTTTGCTGAGTGGCTTCTCAGAGCAGCTTCTTGTTTTTCTTCAGGAAATCTGTAAAGTTGTTGGGGAGTCACCTAGTCTGATCTTGGAGTGACAATGGGCATTTTAAAATACCTTTCATATATGGGGAGAATCTAAACAAAAACAGAAATATTATACTTTTCAGTACCAGGAGGGAAAACAAAACAACCTTTAATATACTAGTTTTCAAAATAGACATACTATAAAAAGTCCTCTCTCTGACATTGTCTCTCCCATATGCTACTGTCTCTGCCTTTTCTACTGTGATTGGATACTTGAAGACTATTTTAGATTCACTGTGTAAGTGATGCATTTCAATACTGGTTCTTCTCTCTGGTTTTTTCACCCAGTATAATGTTATACAGTACATCAAAACTGTCAAAATTTCTTTCTTTTCAAGAGTGAAAAGCAATTCACTGTGTGTTTCTATCACTTATCTTTGTTTGAAGACAGACCTTGTTATCTTGTCCAGGCTGGCTTTGAACTCACTATTCTGCCACTGCCTCTTGAGTATTGTGATTACAGACATGTACTTCCAATCCAGCCCACATTTTCTTTACATTTTATTGCTTTTTGGCAATTTTGTTAGCTTCCATATCTTATACATTTAATATGGGAGCACAGGCCTTTAAAGGATTGGTTGTATTTCCGCTAGACATATTTAAACAGGGGCACACACCCATAAAGTATAAAATGGAGAGAAAATCATGAACAGATTCTGGATTTGGGTCTTGGTAATAATTTCTTGAATATTACATCAAAAGTGTAATCAATAAAAGCCAAAGTAGAAAAAAATATTCTGCAAACCAAAGGAACAAATAAGAAGAAAGGTCACAGAATGGGAGAAAACATTGACAAACCATTCCTGTAGCAAAAGATTAATCTTTAAAACACATAAGACAACCCTACAGCTCAGCAGCAAATAAACAAATCAGCTTCCAAACAGATTAACTTCAGGGGGAAATTAGCAAAGGATTCAAAACCATGTTTACTAAGCGATGGCAAAATGAAGAGCAGAAAGTTGTTTGGGAAGTGTCTTAACATTGTTAGATATCAGTGAAATTCAAATCAAAACCACAGGGAGATGTCACTAGAGTTGTAAAAACAAACAAACAAACAAGCAAATAAATAAATAATGAAATTGTGTGGTTTTTATTTTTATTTTTTTAATGAAGGGAGAAAAGTGTAACAGGATGTGGCTAGATGTCACTACTTAGTTTTACTCCTCCTGGACACATTTATTGCAATCATCATGAAAATGTCGCACATAGTGCCTCAGATAAGAATGAACCCATTTTAACCTGATGTACAGATGAATCCAATTGGTGGGAGAGAAAAGTACCAGATTAGCATCGTGTGAACTGACATGTGTGATTTGTTTCTCTATGTTAAAGCAACATGCTCAACTGAGCTCATCACATGGTTTGGCTTTCAGAAAAATACCCAAGAGAGGAGGAAGATACCAGAGGGTATCTGGGAGAGGCACAGAATAGAGACAGATTTCAAAGGAATTAGCAGGTTGGTGTGGAACAAACCCACCAGGCTGCTTTGTTACAGGTAAATACATCTCTAAGATAAAGAAAGACTCTAAGGCTAGGCAAAGAGAAACCTGTAAATGATCTAGCATAAAGGAAAATGCAGTCTAACAGTTGCCAAAGCGATGAGGAGAGCTAAGCAACACCTTAAAGGCAAGACAAAGAGACTGGCCAGCAGGGCTATGTTCTGAACACAGAGAACACAGAGACACACATGGAAGAAGTTTTGTGTCACTGATTAAGACAATTAATTGTCTTCAGAAGGAGAGCTATATTAATAAAGCAATTTTATAGCAGCTTCAGAAGATTTATCTCCCCTCCTTACTCAGAAAGAAAGTAAAGAGGAGCCTGCCAACAAACTATGATTAGCAAGCAATTCTCATTTATATTCTGATGCACTAACTAGTATCAACCTGGAGGGAAGTAGATACTAGGCAAAAATAAGGCAGCGTGTTGCAAATGAAAATCACTCTGAGCAGAGTTTCAATCAGTTAAGTTCCTTACCATTAGAAAAGATGAATCCTTTCACCAAATTTCTTTGGACAAGAAGGGAGAATGGATCAGTCATTAAACTGCTTGTTGCCCTAGCGTGAGGACCTTTGTTTGATCCTCAGCACCCATTTGGAAGTCTAACATGACAGCGTGTACCTACAATCTCAGCTCTGGTGGTGGGGACAGGAAAATTCCTGATACCTGCTGGCAAGCTAGTCCAGCCCAATCCATGTGATTAAGGTTTAGTGAGACTCTTTCTCAAAAAGAAAAAAAATATATAGAATGGTTAGGAAGAGACCCATTGTCAAGCTCTGGACTTCACATGGGTCGTCGGTGTGGAAATGGGCAGGAGGATGTGGTCACACCTGCTTTTGTGGCTTACGAAGGGTGGACCAGTGTACGCTTTCATCTGACAGCTACCTAGGAATCCTCAGTCTTGGCCACAGTGTCCCTGATTTTGAGGGCAGGGAAATTCTAAACTCTGCAAGGACTCTTCCTGACCTGGACTGTGCTTGTATGATATGTCTGCTACATCACGCTAAGAGACACCCTTCTTCTTGAAGGTTACTAGGAAATGTAACATACACAGAAAAAAATGATATGGAACATGTAATCAGAACAAAATGTAAAATTTGTTTTTATTGTATTACCTGGCTCGGAAATGCTAGGTAAGTAAGGTCTGCAAGCGATTTTTCAAGTTTCCCTGTGCTTGAAACTGTCTGTGGGGAAGTAGGTATTAAAATATGAGTCTCCTGTAGGTAATGCCAAGGTGTAGGACTCTGATGGAGTCCTGTACTTTTCTTTGTGGGTCTTTTCTTTCATCTCTATTCACCCTTCCTTTTCTCCTGCCCCTTTCTGTTACCTTTTCCTCTGGCTCTTCTTTTCTGTCTTTGTTCCTTTTCTTCTCATCCCCCTCCCTCCATCCTACATTCCTCCTCTCTTCTTATGCTTCAGAAAGTTTCACTGTTACTTTCAAAGCCCTATGCAGTGATTGCATTTCTCTTTCAGCTTTTTATAAACCTGGTCCCTCTGAAAATGAAGAAGAGCAGGGGGGTAACTGAGTCTGCCCTTCTATGGTGCCTTTCTCTTTTCTGGCTCCACAAACACCCTTATTGTGTGAATCTTCTAGAACAAAACCAGATCTACCCTCATCTCCTTTTGGAAGAATATACTTCCACGCTTGTTTTTTTTTTTTTTTTATAAACAAACATAAGGTTAAACAAAATTTCTTTGCTTATTTTGAATTCTTATAATTACAGTCTTTAAATAGGGATTAAAGCTTTCTCGAATCCACTTCCCAAAGACTCCAAAACTATATCCTTTCTCTGGATATTAGGTTTTTGTACACAAATGATTTAAAAGACACAAACACCTAGATCATAAAAGGTGTGTGTGTGTGTGTGTGTGTGTGTGTGTGTGTGTGTGTAATAGTGCAAAATGGGAAATGGGACCATTCTTTTTTTTTTTTTTTTTTGATTTGGATTTTTTGAGACAAGAGTTTTTCTGTGTAACCCTGGCTGTCCTGGACTTACTTTGTAGACCAGGCTGGCCTCAAACTCATAGACCTGTATGCTTCTGCCTCATAAGTGCTGGGGTTAAAGGTGTTTGTCACCACCTTCCAGTTGGGACCATTCTTTTGTGTTTCAAAAATATAGAGATTATTTTGACACAATTTTTATGATTTATGTGATTCAATCATTTCTGTTTCTCAGAAGGAAAAATTCATATGGATAGAAGAGGGGACTGCTCTTATAATTTCCAAAGTTCCTTCCAGGCTGACAGGAAAGTTTTGTATGAGGTGAACTACCTGTTGTGGCACTCACTGAAGTACACGGGCATGTGATGTGAGAGGCTAGGAGTGTGGTCCCTTGGAAGTATCTCATGGAAATCCTGTCACCAAGATCAATGCTTCAATATTGCCTAAGTCTTGACCCTTAACTGGATTCGCTCATATACCTCTGGAGTAAGTTGCCACTTATTTCCATGATGTTCAGCATAACTGGATATTTATCTTTCTTCCTTAGGAACTGATGTTTGGATCGGATCACAGCACTTATTTCCTAGTATATTTGATTAATGGTCTCTAACGACGAAGGTTTCACCATGTATGTTGTAGGAGGCTGCTTGTTTGTGTCCTGGCTGTCCAGACTTCTGAAATAACCACACGGAAAACTCTATTATTTAAATCACTGCTTGGCCTATTAGCTCGGACTTCTTATCGGCTAGCTTTTATATCTTAATTTAACCCACTCTAATTAATCTGTGTATCACCAAGTGACTGTGGCTTACCAGGTAATGTTCCTGTATCTGTCTCTGGCAAGCATACACGGCTTCTGCTGACTCCGCCTCCTTTCTCCCAGGATTCAGTTCAGTTTTCCCCGCCTAGCTCTAATCTACCCTATTAGGCCAAGCCAGTTTCTTTATTTACCAATGGGATTCACAACATACAGAGGGGAATCCCATATCTCTTGTGGAAAACAGATTTGTGTGCTGGAATGAGTTTTTCAGCAAAAGATGATAAAAAAGCACCAAGCACCCTGTTCTCATCAACACCTTCTGTCTTTTAGACAGGCATGCCACCCATTCAAATCTTGTCAGGATGGATAACTCATTCCAACAAAGCACTCTTTCTTCAGGAAAGAGATATATTAATAGCACATACAAATGGAACCAGATAAAGACACTTATCTATAAATGCATAGCTTTAGTTCAGGTAGACTCCAAACAGCTATTATTTTATTAAAAATTAAGTTTCTGTTACGGTTTAAAGCTTGTTGCATAGCATCTGAATGTTACTGGGACACTATATACTAGTGCTTGATCCAGACAGCTTTCCATCAATATTTCAATTTAAATTCTACCTTCTAAATGATCTGGGTAGGCAATCCTAGTGACCTGAACATGTTAAAGATAAAGGTTCTTCCTTTTAAATTAATATTGATGAAAGTCCACACCAGAACTATTTGCATTTTTCAGAAGTTCTCATCGATGTGGAAGTGATTTAACACAGAACGGGAGCAAAGCAGGTTTTCCAGTGGAGACATGGGAGTAGCTGGGAGGATAAAGGGCTCTTTGATAGCTAATCGACTCACCAATGGTTTATTACGGAAATCATCCCGACAACAATTCAGCAATGGCTGACCTTTCTATTTCACTCTCTGATGTTTTAATGAATGGAGAAACATCTTTTCTATTGGATATCCCAGATTGAAATTCTGGCTTTCAGGCTAATTAACAAAAATCTCCTAATTTTGTTGTTGAAAAAATTTTAATGTGTTAGACATGTTAAGGCAGTGACTTGAGTCATGGCATCACTATTTATTAGCTAGAGATGCTAATGTCCATCAAAATGATGCTCGATTCAGTTTAACAAATGCATACTTGAGAATAACATTTGCCAGACAGGATAAAGATTATAGGAAACTAAATAAAATAAAAAGAACCTGTTTCCTATAGTGCCTGAGGTATGACCTATGGTTATTTTGTACATAAACCCTCAGGTATATTACAGTCATGTTAAATTCTTCTGCAGAATATTTTGGTGTAGCATTGATATACAGTTTATACCTTTAGATTGTATAACAGACCACTGGCTCCCACCAACTCAAAAACTATGAAAGACATCTGAAAACATCAGACTTCTTTATCTGTATCATGATTTTCAAATACATGAGTGTATTTGAAAAATGCATTACTCGTAGATTTTGTTGTTGTTGTTGTTGTGCAGTTCAATGATTCAAAATTTTCACAAAATGTTTTCTACATTAGAACGTGTTATTTAGGCAACCAGATTTGTGTTTCTATATTTGCCTCAAGAATGAAATACCTTATACGGGCTTTGATGTGACGGCTCTTTTGTGCAGAAATCTGTTTCGCTGGCTGCTGGGGCCCAACGGAAAGTAGTGTCACTTGTGTGTTTGCTACGCCTGATTCTGGGGCTGCCCTTCTCTCTGAACCCCATGTTTTCCTGGACCCAATGTGATAAACCTTTACAATCAGCTCCACCCTAATCAACTCTGCTTGAGCTCATCTGTAGAGGGTGCTCTGCCAAGTTAACTGCAACACTGTCAAAATCTAGGAGGACACCGGGGCTCATGATGCTGTCATTGAGGTTTTAGGTAAAACAGTGCCTCCCAGGCAGGATGGAAGTGAGAGCGAGAGAGAACGGGGAAACATGACATGATTTTCTCCCGTGCCCCATGTGTGCTTTTGAGACAAGATCTCCCGAGGTTCCTATTGCACTGAGAATCTTCAGTGTGCTTGTATTCCTGATATGTATGGCCCTGCCATGGTGGGAAACGGAAGAAACTGTCCAGATCAACTGCGTGACGCAGAACTTGCGTTCCAAAATGGGGACTATTACAGTTAAGTGGACTTAAAAACACTGGTGATGCTTCCAACAGTTCTTTTATTATTCAGGATTTCTTTAGCTTTCCTGGCGTTTGTGTGTGTGTGTGTGTTCCATATAAAGTTGAAGATTGTCTCTCATCATTTGTGAAGAATTGTGTTGGAATTTTGATAGGAATTGACTGAATTTGTTAGTAGTTTTGGGTAGGATGACCTTCATCACAAAGTTAACCCTAATAATCCATGAGCATCGGAGGTCTTTCAATCATTTTTGTCTTCATTGGTTTCTGTTTTCAGTGTCTTAAAGTTTTTATTTTGCAAGTCTTTCACTTACGTTCTTAGACTTAGCCCAAGATATTTTTTGGGACTATTTTCCCAGTTTCTTTCTTTAAGTCCCACTTCATGTGATAAAATTATATCTGACAATGATAAAGTAGCTAAGGACTTGATAGTAGAAAGGTCATAGACCCTAGAGAAAAGCCTAATGCTATTATTCTGTTAAAGGAACAAGCAATAAAATGACTCTTCACGGCACTGAGCTGTACCCATAGAGCAGAGCATCAGTCACTCTCATGAGAGGGGATTCTTCTTGAGGAAGACGGTAATTAACACAGAGACCCAGAACTGGACACTGTGCAGAGTCAGGAAGTCTAGAGACACAGCTCTAAATGGAATGTCTTTATCAAGACCCTTCCCAAAGGGCTCAGAGGTCTATGTAGAAGAGAATTCAGCAAGACTGTAAGAGCCAGAGGTGGTGGACACTAAGGAAACAGCATCTCCAAACACAACAGGACTGAGGCCAGATGACTCAGAGATACAGTGACGGAGTGCCTGAGGCCTGCTCAGGTTCAAACCAGAAAAATAAAAATCCCAACACTGAGAAGAATTGGTCACAAATTTCTAGCAATAACCAAGGAGCTATTTGCAACTGATACCTGCTAAGAAAAGCAGAATCAGTTTTCTCTAATAGAATGTTACTGGGCACGTTAACTGTACTCCAGTAAGGCTCCATGCCCAGCAGTAGTTGGCCAATACAAAATAGACTCCATTTTTAATTTATTTGAGTATAGCTCTTTGCTTTATTTATATATTTATTTATTTTAGTACTTTTTAATTTCCCTTTTTAGGTCTCATTTTGTTTGAGAAAGAAAGATTGTGAAGTCCTGTGGATAAGGATGAGGGTAAAATCTAGGAGGAGTTGGCAGGTGGAAAATAATATGAAAAAAATACATTGTATTAAATCATTTTCAATATAAATTTTAACTTTAAAGATAGGCAATGCATTCTTCAAATATGAAAAGATCTAAGATGAAAAAGAAATACAGTGCTCTTTTTTTCCAATGGTTATGAAGTTGTCATAGGAAGGAGAGATCAACAACTTTCTTTTTTTACTTCAAACAGCAAGAAACAGCTTCAGCAAGCAGTAGTTGTAGCATATGAGGCCTTAATGTAAGCATAGGAAAAACAAGCAAACAAAACCCAACTGTTTTTCTTGTTTAGATCTTGTCAGTTCAGGACTCTACTGAAACTTTGATAGATATGTGACAATGGAGACCAAAGAAATGGACGAGATGCATAACCAAATGTCATTACTTTCATAGTGACTCTGATTTTACTGTTCTTTGATTTTGCTATCCATTGGCTCAAACCTAGGATAGACTCACTGCAGGACTCATCACTGTTAGAGCTGTTACCCCATCTGCAAAATCCTGCCTCAGCCTATTCTGATCTTCTGACACAGATCTTCTGTGAGTATTATGAAGGAGACATTTCTATTGCAGTGATTCAATTCAGGATAAAGACCCAGAATTTGAAAAGACAGAGCAGAGCAGAAAGTATTAGCAAAGAAAAGAATCAGCATGATTCATTTCTAAGTTGTGCTAGCTTCTGCTATTGTGACAGATATTCATCGTGAGATGAATTCAAAAGACAAAAAAGGAGATTATTTCGTCTCACATTTAGAAGGTTTTCTGTTCCACAGCTTTTGGGTTTGTTGCGAGGTAACACATCATGAGGGGTGTATAGAGCAGAGGGACACGTTTTACCTTGGTAGCTAAGAACCAGGTCAACAGGAAGGGGCAGGGTCCTGCTACCACTGTGAAACACAATTAAATTTGTTAACAGGGCCCAGCTCTCAAAGTTCCAGTACCTTTTAATTACACCCCAGGCTGGCGACAGAGATTTTAACAAATGGCCCTTTGGGGAACATTTAAAATCCAGATTTTAGTGTAAGTATATGAGAGGGTCAGAGTGAAAAGGAATTGTGTGCATTCTGAGTGGCTGTTACTATCGCATCGTGAGCAGATATCATCTGGAATGGTTGCCTCTGTTCTTCCCACATCTTGGATACTATGAATAGTACAGCAACAAACCTAGGACAGGATGTATCTCTTTGACATACTTCAATTGTTTCTTTTGGGTATTTAGTTAGGAGTGATTCAGGTAGCTTTTACAGTTGGTATACTTTTAATTTTTTTTGGAGGAACTTGAATTGTTTATCAATATAACAGTGCTCATTTACACTAGTAATAACAGTATGCTTACCCTCATTAGCATCTGTTACTTTTTGAGTTTAGGTTTTGATGATTCCCACTATAGCTAGGTGCAACAGTGCATCTATTCATAGTAATAATTTTTTCCCCAAAATAATATGGCCTTTGAGTCCTGTGAGGAGTTCTAGATATTTGTAAAGCCTTACTGTGTTCTTGGGAATTCTTAACAATTGCTAGCCAGTTTCCTCTTTTAGCCTATAATATAACTACACATAATAAAACTCTAAATTGAATAGTGTGTGTGTGTGTGTGTGTGTGTGTGTGTATGTTTTTCTTATTTAAGGCGTATTTTCTGTTCTCCCAGCTAAGTTTCTCATGTCACATGTATGCATTAGTATAGTGAATGTTGTAAGAGATCAGGTTTACTTTCTGTTCTTCCTTCCTCATTTGAAGTTTCTGTGTGCTTGTTTTTGCCTTCTGCTTTTGCTTTTCTGGAAAGGGTCCTTCTGTCTTAAATAAGAGCACATTTGCAAATTTATACTTTGTAACTTTCTTTTAACAACAACAGTAGATTGTACATTTAATAATGTGCCCTGGCTCTTTACTCTGTAATTTTAGAATCATTTTCCCTATATACTTGAAAAACATATGACCAGATGGGATACACACATGGCCTTTGGAACCCAATATCACTGTCACTTGCACTGGGAAATTGGTGTATCACTTCTTGTCTTCCAGGTTGTCAAATACTCTAAAAGCTATTGGTACTTTTAAGTGCTATAAGTTATGAGAGGAACATTTCACAAATTAAGAGTTCACTAATTAAATTATCATTCTTTTTAGAGTGAAAACAAAAAGAATTGTTATGGGTACTGATCATAGAGTTATATAGACAGGTGCTCAACTTCTACTACAAGGTTAAAGTGACATAACAGAAATTTAACATATCAGATCTGAGAGTTTTTCTTCAAAAAAATAGTGAAGCAACTCTAATATTTTATATTTAAATATTCGGAAATTTCGATTTCTTTACTCTGTTCACAAATAGAGGTGTCTTTCTTCAACCCTGTCACTGCAAGGTCATCATTTGCTTGCTGTACTGAGTATTGTCTTCTCCTTGTACTCCTGCTGTTATGATAAAGAGTACACAAAATAAAGAAGGGCTTATTGGGCTTACAATTTCAGATTAGACTCTTTCTCTCCATTATTTTGGTGACATCAAAGCAGAAACTTAAGCAATCAAAGCCACAATGAAGATCTGAGAGAGAACAAATACATACATTCCCCTCTCCTGTTTTGTTTAGGATTCCTCCTCTGGGGAAAAGTGCTGGCCACAATGGGCTGTGTCTTCTCATATCAATTAACAAAAAGATAATCATCTACAGACTTTCCTAAGTAAACTTGATTTCAGTAATTACTCAATAAAAGACTCTTCCCATGTCATACTAGGTTGTGTCAAGTTAAAACCAAGCAGCACAGAGTGCTTCTTTAATAAGGATAATGTTAGGAACTTCTAAAGTGTTCAAATAAATCAATCTGCAATGTATATTTTTACATAAAAGATAATCCTAGTGACTTAAATTTTCTATGAGGTATATCTATAATTTTTGTTTTAATTTTTGGAGGGAGGAAATTTTTCCCCTCAGGAAACTCAAATAATTGTTTTAGGGCATAGAAACAACAGTTTAAGATTTCCAGGAAGTTAAAGTGGTAGTTCATATTTTTTTTCTGTTGATTTCATTGATTTCTAGGCAAACGGAGAGATGATTTTCACTTTACAGATGGCAATGCTCATGCTTGATGAGCACAATTTGTCCTTCTAGGAGTTAGCAGCAGATTTGTTTCAATCTATGAGAAGCACAGTTGGATATTTCCTAACATTACCTTTTGTTGGAAAACAAATACAATATAATTTATAGTTAGGCAGATGTTCTACCATAATTTTATCACTGACAGTACGATTCTTTTAGTTTTCACATTTTCCTGTGGAATCAGTAATGCGTAAAACTAACATACAGCTACAATTCGAATTAAAAAGACCAGTGGCCTGTAAATAAGAATGCGAGGATTTCTAAAGAATGAACTGACAAAGATAAAATCAATGAAATAAGTAGAAAAGATGAAGACAGTCTGCAGGAAATAGTGGAAGAAGTTTTTTTATTCTGCTCCTGGTGTGGAGATGTGGAATTCCCGTCTCTAAACTGTGATTACCGTTAATGAATAATGAAACTGATTTGGATCTATAGCAGGGCAGAACTTAGCTAGGCAGACTGAATGCTGGGAGGAAGAAGGCAGAGGCCAAGAGAAGCTATGGAACTGTCACTAGAGACAGATGCACTGAAACTTTCTGGTAGGCAACGACCTTGTGGCGATACCCAGATGAATAGAAATGGGTTGAATTAAGATTTAAGAGTTAGCAAATAAGCTAGAGCTAATGGGTCAAGCAGTGATTTACTTAATACAGTTTCTATATGGTTATTTCAAGACTGAGCTGCTGGGATGGATAAGCGACCTCTTACAACAGTGTGGTATTGGTGTAAGTCAAAGGGCGATTAGGTTTATGTATGTTTGTTTATGGAAACAGTGTCACTAATTTCAGCAGCTCCTCTTTATCTAGGGCTGGGACCTCATGCATACCTCCCTTCTCCATATAAACCTTTTGTCTAGCTGGAGCTTGTGCATGCTGTCAAAACCACTGTGAGTTTTTCTGTGCAGTTCCCTCCTTGTGCCTGGAAAACACTACCAGTGATAGGTTACCGGTTTTTGAGCTGTTGGTCAAGGAGGCCATATAGACCTCCAAACATTGCAGAGTAGTGCCCTTGTTCTTGGCTACCCTCATGAACTTGAAAGGAAGACCCCAGTGCTGAAGATACCACATATGTGAGTCACAGAACATGGAGACATCAAACTGGGGCTGGCCTAGAAGTTGCACCCATACTGGTTAGCCTTCACAGTAAAGGGAGATGCTGTTCACACTGCCAAAAGGGAAAAGTAATTATCAGATTGAACCCTGTGAGCAACACTAATGGCCAGCTTGGCAAGACATGTCCAGTAATGACACAAAGGTCATGGTATTAACCAACCACTTTCTGATGGAATTAAAGAGCCACTCCACAAGATGAAACCCGTAGATGGTACCATTACTGGGGACAAGAATCTGTGTCTATACTGGCTGATGGAGGTGGGTCTTGTATCTTATCTGTTGATTTCATTGGTTAATAATAAAGAAACTGCCTCGGCCTTCATAGGACAGAAAATTAGGTAGGCGGAGTAGACAGAGGAGAATGCTGGGATAAAGAAGCTTAGTTTTTGAGTCGCCATGATTCTCCCACTCCAGACAGATGCTGGTTAAGATCCTCCCTGGTAAGCCAGCTCGTGGGCTACACAGAATATTAGAAATGGGTTAGAACAATATGTAAGAGCTAGCCAATAAGAAGCTGGAACTAGCCGGGCCAGGCAGTGTTTGAAAGAATACAGTTTCCGTGTAATTATTTCGGGGCATAAGCTAGCCATGGGGCGGCCGGGTGCCGGGGACGCAGCCCTGCCGCTCCTATTTCAACAACTGGCTGCTATTCCCAGAGGATAACCTACTATTATTTGCCAACTGAAAGAGCAGAGTATTATACTTGCATTAACTTATAACTGTAACAGCTTGCCTGAGTTAATGGGAGCTCACCAACACCAGCCAGACTGGAAAGGAGCCAGCATAGGTCCAAACTAATCCCTTTGAATGTGATTGACAGCTGTGTGACTGGGGCAGGCTGAGGTGCCACTGGCAATGGCACCAGGATTTATCCCTACTGCTTGTACTGGCCTTTTGGGAACCTATTCTCTTTAGATGGATACCTTGCTCAGCCTAGATATAGAAGGAAGGGTCTTGGTCCGTCCCCAAAGCAATGTGCCTTACCCTCTCTGAGGAGTGGATGGGGAGTAGGGAGGCAGGTATATGGAAGGGATGTAAAATGAAAAAAGATAGTTTATTTTCTTTTTTAAAAAATCAAAAGGAAAAAAGGAAATGAAAATATATAAAAATCCTCACATGAAACATAAGGTAATATTAAGATATTAAAATACTTAGTGTAAAAGAAAAAAATAAGTGTTTTGTGAGATTTCTAGCTCAGTATAAATGGTAATGAGCTACAGAATGCATATGCTTAACTCTGACATGATTATAGTTTCATTTGTAATCTATGTTTTCCAATGTTTCTCTCTTTTTTTGTTGTTTTTTTTTCCACTAGCCCACTAGAGAAAGAGAATATAAAGATTATTGTTGGCTGTATTTGAGAAAACATGCAGAAATATGAGATGGAAAGATATAACTCTGAGTAATGAATCCGTTTGTATAAAATTTTGGCAGGATTATTACATATTTTGAATTAATAAATGAATGGACACTTAGATATTTAGAGTGGGCTTGTAACATCCATTTGTATTTAGTGAATTAAAAGACTTATTAATAATTGTAAAATGATATTGAACTTCAAAATATGAAGGTTTTTTATTTTCCATATAAAGGATATCAGCATGAGTCTTTATATGAAACTAATGTTTATCTTTTCATGGTATTCTATGGGTTAAATCTTTACCTGCGATCCATCTGAAGAACTACTTATTTCAAATATAGAGACACTGTTCAATTCTTGGCTCTGCTTCTTCATTGCTGCTCAGTCAGACTGTGGATTTTTAATCCTTCTGTTTCAGGCTCTCCAGCAGCTAGGATTATAGGATTGTACCACGAAGCCAAGTTAGTCCTGATGCTTTGTCTTCCCTGTATGCATTACCTTTGTTGTCTGAATTTGTAGTTTTCTCATTAAATCCTGGGATACATTTCTCTTGACTTTGAGGTACGACGAATTGTTAGCCGGCTGGTCAGGAATAAGGAGATTAAATGTGTCCTCTCCTGCCTCTGTAGTCTGGGTAGATTATGTTTCAACAAACCCACCGGTTCAGGATGAAGGGAGGCACACAAAAAAGATGTTGTTCTACCAAGTAGACACACTCCTGGCCAGTCAACCCTGAGAGCTAATGTGAGGCTCTAAACCCCGGCTGCTTCTCCAGTGATGGTGCTGAGTCACAACTTATTGATAAAATAGGGGTGCCATGGTGCTTAGGCTGAAGAGACCTATTAGGTTCAAGAGTTGGCGATTATTTCCTAGGGTTACTCTCCATTCATGAGCTCAGCAGAAAATAGGAAGGAGAGACAGGGGAACTGAATTATAATTTGCTTTCTGGGTGCCAATATCTAG
The DNA here is from genome assembly GCF_014885135.2 of Alexandromys fortis. Classification (NCBI taxonomy): domain Eukaryota; kingdom Metazoa; phylum Chordata; class Mammalia; order Rodentia; family Cricetidae; genus Alexandromys; species Alexandromys fortis. The sequence continues at coordinate 169,842 of NW_026067984.1, read as the reverse complement.
TCTCTGTTTTCAACTTTTTTTTATTTTTGATGTTTATTGTGGTCATTGTTACTGTTGATACACAGACTATTCTAAAATTCCTTCTCCTCAAGTTATTTTCCTACTTTAGTCTCACAGATACAGGGACCACAGGCTTGTGGTACCAAGCCTGACTGTTTTCAGAACTTCCCAGATGCTTCTGATGTTTCTTCAACTGGGCACAAACATTCTAGGTAGTTGACTGTTCAGTGGTAACTACTTCACATTTTGAGTGAAGTGCTTCGGAAATCATAAAAATTATTACTGCTATTGCTTGGACAGGAGAGGAAAGATGTTTCAAATGACATGGTATTTTCTCTAGCACAGCTTTCTGGATAATCAGAGTATCATCAAAGATAAACCAAGGGAGTATGGGGAGAAAGTTACATTTACACCAACAAATACAGTGTTAAAAAGTGGATTTGGCCTCTGTGTTATCAACAGTCTAAACTATAACAATAGGAATCAGGAAACAGACCCTTCTGAAATTGAAAATACTGCTTATGTAGGTGAAGCCTAGTGAAAATGAGCTGCAGGATGGCATGTGCCTTGTAAAACAATACAGAGACATCGGCTTCTTATGTATATAAGAAAATAAATCTGAGTACACAATAGAATTGGGGATCTTTTGATATTTCCTCCACAGAGAGTATACGGTCATCTTGTGTGAATTAGTGTGATAACCACTGCTGATATAAAGTGTGTGTAAGGATCAATGCCTAAACCTACAGTAGACATATAATGGACCATGATATAGAAGACATGATTTGGGGTTAGGCTAAATTAGACTATAGGCTTCTTCCATTCCAAAATATAAGAATATATATTCTCTCACATGCCCCAATCCTTACGCAGGCATAAGAACATACATGTAATTAAATTTAAAATAATAACAGTAATAATAAATTATGGTCTTCTGAAAGTGCAGTAATTCCCATGGCTAGAGCTGGATTCTATATAAAAAAAATGTGGTTAACCTACAATAATCAGAAGGTTTGGTCTCACATGGCTTAACGTTACTCCGATTCTTTTCTATAGTTCTGCATAAAACACAGATTACATGTAAAACACACACTGCCTGACTTTGATGTCAAGTTGCCCGACAGACCTGAATACTACATGCAGTAAAATAAATTTTTAATCTCTATAAACCTTAAGGATGCCAGATTTGCCTAAGGACACTGTCAACAGCAGTGGTTAAAACTGCAGTTCTTCCCTCCAGTTCTCACTTCGTGAGTGAGAAATGACACTACGAGGCCCTAATCTACAGCAGTGCACTCAGTTCCCAGCATGCTACACTGTCAAAGTGCTACACTAAGTAGCCAAATGTACACGGGCTAAAAAGACCTCGTTCATTTTAACATTAGAAGGAGAATAAGGAATGGGACTCCAGGCAGAAGCGAGACAGCTAGCTGATCGGAGCTGGACGAGCTCTGCTTGCCGTCTGCCTTGCAGATTTATTACAAGCACACCTTCCAACTAGCTCAGGGGCTTTTGTGTGAGGTTACTGCGAAGATCATGATACGATACAGAACATGAGTAAATGGAGGAACTCAGGGACAGCCACACACATTTTCACTATGAGCCTTTAGTGGAAGCTGGCCCCTTTTACAATGTTTTATTCTGGATGGGGAAATCCCGGCAGCACGAATCCAGAAATAGTACAAATGTCCTTAGCTTTACAAAAGCCTCTTTAAAAAAGACACAAGCACAGTCAGGGGCAGCCCGGCATCTATGTATGATGTATCTTCAAGTGATCCGAGCTATACAGAGGAAACTCGGAATAACTCTAGCATTTAAATCTCATGTGTGCACATTTTGCATCACCAGAGGTCCTTCTAAAAATCATTATATAACACATTTAAAAATAATTAGTTGAATACCTAATATAACTTTCAGAATACATAAAATTAAATTCTTTCTGAGCCAAAACTATAATGAAAATATTCATTGGTTTAATCTCTAATGATGATGAGGGCTGATGAGGGAGGGGGAGTTGTTTGGGGGAGGGGCAGGCAAATGGGAGGCGGTGGCGGGGAGGAGGCAGAAATTTTTAATAGATAAATAAATAAATAGAATGGCACTTTAAAAAAATCATTTCAAAATCAAATCTCCTGAAATTTTTTTCCAGTAAAGATAAAATTGCCCTCTGATGTAGGAATGGAACATGGGAGGACATGTTGCAGCTTGGCAGTAAGTTGTACTCTTACTTTGCTAATTGAAGTGGGGTTTTTAAAGTGTCCTGATGGCCTGTGATGTACCTCCTTTTGGAGGAATCTGGTTCTTCCTATTAAATCTGGATGGACTTTCTAACGTGGTGGACAGTTTCATCTAGTACAGGATCCATCTGACATTTCCAGAAACACACATAAAAACAGAGACACCAAGCCTGAAAGATCTAGGGGTTAGATGGTGAGGCCTCATGGGAGCCGGAATAACCGAGAAGGGATCTGGGTGATAGCCATAGTCACTGACAGACACATACAGAAACCTCTGTGCTGAAGCCAGAAACCATGCTCCCCCATTACCATAAACCCCTGGGAGATGGAGCTAAGAAGCATCTAGCTGATCCCTGCCAACCCCTAGATGTCTGAATATCACAGAAATATAGCCACTTGCTTTATCTTTACTTTGGGGGCGATCTGTTATACAGTAGGCATAGAGCTAAGTTTTGTTCCTGAAAATGTCTGAACAAGATTGTATGTGTGCCATTGATTTAGCAAAGACATCTCAGGTAATGTCAATCAAAAGTCTCAATGGCATCAGGAGAATATAGGACTCAAGGAAGGTACTACAATGTTTTGTGTAACTAGAAGAAGCCTCTCAATGGCCACACCTGGGCCAGTTGGTATCAGGGCACTGCATCTCAAGCAGACATCCAAATTCCTCTTTCTGCTAGTACACCTGCTGCTGTGATGGGCTGGCAGTGCAGTAAATTGGGTTTGTGAATGAGAAATACTTCATCGTTTTCAGTCCGCAAGCCTTAAGCTGAAAAGAATCTTCCCAAGGAAATGGTTCCTAATAAGCACAAACCAAGGGGCTCGTCTCAACTTAGACTTGATTCAGACAGTGGGATTATGGGCCGCAGGCTGTAGCTGATAAATGACTGGCTGAGACTTAGACTGCCATAGGAAAGGATTATCAATCAAAATTTATTTTCGCTTTAAACTTTAGTTCATTCTTTCAGTATGTAACAATTTTGTTGGACAAAAAGCAGCCAAAATAAAGCAAAGGACAATCTTTTATTAGCTCAACACACGTTTGAAAGAAAAAAATCATGAAAAACATGGAGCGATTTTATATTATATAAGGTGAAAAGCCAGAATTGTTTTTCACCGATTTCCAGAATTTTTATGTGAAGGGTTGTTTTGGTGAATCACATCTGATACTGATCCCATCAGTAAGCGAGAGTCTGGTCCTTTGCAGGTTTTTCACAAACCTAAGACATCTTGCAGATTTTAAAACATTTTTATTTTTCCTGTTTTTCTTGGAGCATATCAGGCACGCTGTATGGGAGCCAGACAATAGTGTGATGTCATAGGCAGCTGTGCTAGTTGGCAAACACGGAACAGGTGCCAGCTGGCGGTTTCAACAGGTAGCAGAACACAGGGATCTGAGCAAGGCCTGACTCCAGTGTGCCAGCTCGCCACAGCTATACGAAGCACCCATGTGGAGAGAATCATCTAGCTTAGCAAGCCTCAGACCTGCGAGGAAATAGTGAAACAACTGCTTTTGGCTTTTCCCACTGTTTAGGTCTTAGGTACAGCACTAGAGATACAGACTGAAATAACCACCCACATTCTTTATTTTCCACCCAAAGTACAGTCTTGCCCATAAGTCATTCTGTGTTTGTCTTCCCTCTGTGCTAGCGATCAGACCCAGGGCCTTGCACATGGAAACGGTTGCTGCTCGCTGCAGTGCCTTCTCCAGCACCTCACTCAGTATTCTACAGGGTACTGTTCTTTTGTTCTCAGGGAGCCTTTGATGCTAGATGATGAGGCAATGGCAGAAGGTAATGAAGGATGACTTTCACATGTCTTGATTGTATTTAGGATTCCAAGTCTAGTAGGCAAGTAGGCAGTAGTTTCTTGTTTTTTTATTTATTTTTTGACAGGGTTTCTTTGTGTAGCCCTGGCTGTCTGGAGCTCACTCCATAGACCAGGCTGGCCTTGAACTCCCAGAGATCTGCCTGCTTCTACCTCCAAGATGCTGGGATTAAAGTTGTGTGCCACTGCATTGGGTAGCATTTCCCATTTTTATGTCCATATACCTAAAGATGTTTCCTCCTTAGCCAATCCTTTGGAGTATTATGTACTTTTGTAAAGGGAGAGGCAAGCAAGTGGTATTGCCTGCTTAGAGCTGTGATGAAATCTTCAGTTGGCTTTATTTGCTTTAAAACTCTTTGGTTTTAAACTATATTGAGTTCTAAAATGTTATGATCATCCAGCTCTTAGATTCACAAGGCATTATATTAAGGAGTTGTTTAATTTGTCTGATGTTTCTGATATATTAATTCTTTGGTTTTGCGGATATTACTTGATCTCTGCAAATTAGGATAACTAACTTTACTTTGCCAGCACCGGAGAAGGCCATCGGTGCTTTGTCTTCAAAGAGAATCCTCCTGTCTTCTGTAAATTGACTATTAATGTGGAGTTTATAAACTATTTTAATTAATAAATCCAGTGTTTTCCTCTGTGAGTTGAACAAGCCCTTTCATGTGAGCAGAGGGCATCAGAAGATTTAGTTCAAAGAGGCTTAGGATTTCACCTACCAAAGTCGGCCACTTCAGAACCCCGCTGAAGCTTTGTCTGGCATTATGAAAGCTCAAAATCCTCTGCCCTGCTTTCAAGTGAAAAGTAATGGAATATAAATGTTACTAGGTAGATCTCTTAGTGATGCTTGAGGGGTTTGATTTTACTGGATAAAGGAATTAGAAGGCTGAGTACTCGATACATTTTTGCAAAACTTTGTTAGGTTGTTTAATGAGGAAATTTTACTTTAATTGTGTGTCTTTAATGGCAATGGAAGAATTGATTTAAGTTCTGACATGAGTCATTAGACACAGATGATAATTTGCTGACAGGTTTGAAACGCATGAGGAATAATCTCCAGAGAGAGGCTGTTGGAGAATCTTCCTAGAAGTTAGTAGACTTCCTAGAAGTTAGTAGACTTCCTAGAAGTTAGTAGGCTTCCTTGAATAATGTAGATAAAATCTTGCAGGAAAGAGATGCATACATTCAGGGATTATCTGAGGTACTGGATTGGTTTCGCTCATCCTGCATTTAAACAAATTTTGAAAAATCTATTCTCTGCTTTACATATTCATGTTTCCCTCAAGATTTTTTCACATAAATATAATTCCCATAGATGCATTTTTGGCATATTTCAAATATGCCAAATAAATAAACTTTACAATAAAACTGTTACATAAATTGGGACATGGAAACGGGGGAATTTAACGACAGACTGATTTCATTTCCACTACTTTTCAGATTAAATAATTCATGGCATGGCAGTTTTCGTGCTAACATAAGGAATGTCATAGTTTGGCCTTTACCCTTGAACTTGGGTTCAAACCTCTTCTGTTTATCTACTCATGTCATTATTTTTTAAATAATCTTTATCAAACGTCTTTGTGTGGTGTGAAATTCCCCTCTGCATGCTGTGAATATGTTTTATTATTCGTGGTTAAGGAATAAAGCTGTTTCAGCCAATGCCTTAGCAGAGTAAAGCCATTGAGGAAATCTGAACATAGATATATATAGAGAGAGTAGGCAGAGTCAAGGAGATGCTCTGTGGCTGCCAAAGGAGTAATGTGCTGGCCACAGTAAGCCACAACCTCATGCCAATGCATAAATTAATAGAAATGGGTTAATTCAAGATGTAAGAGCTAGCTAGAAATATGCCTGATTCATTGGCCAAATAGTGGTGTAGTTAATATAGTTTCTGTGTGATTATTTGGGCCTGGGCAGCCAGAAAAGCAAGCATAGTCTCTGATTACATCTGTGTACATAATAGGATATTATTACTTCAATTTTAACTCAGTACCAAATGTATATCATGCTTCTTGTGTGGTTGAAAGCCTTTTATATCCTTAAAAACAAAATCTTTCCTCATTTGAGGGAGGCTGGGTATGAATCTCTGGTTTGTACCTTATAGGCACATCATCGGCTGTTATAGAATATTAGCTAAAGATGTGTTACCTTTGTTTATGCTGTGGAACATTTGCTTAATAATGAAAATATGTGTGACATTCTTTTATGCTGCATTTATTTAACTCTGTGAAGCTGTGTTACTTTGCCTGTCTAAAACACCTGATTGGTCTAACAAAGAGCTAAATGATCAATAGCAAGGCAGGGGAAAAGAGAAAGGGACTGTGATATATAGGAGGATAAATCTAGGAAGAGATGATCTAAGGAAGAAAAGCAGGGGAGGAGGATATCAGGGACCAGCCAACCAGGGAAACAGCAAGCCACTGAGTTAGAACTAAAACAAGGTGCACAGATATAGGGAAAAATCCAGAGTCAAAAAGTAGACAGGACTTTTAAGTTAATAAATTCTGGCTAGAAATAAGCTGTGTGATTTATTTGGGAGCTGGATGGTGGGTCCCCCTGAATCAAAGAGTAAAATATACCAACTACAATCTACCAATGACCTACACAGTTTTTAAATTTTCTGTTTGATGTTGCTTTTGTTTGTTGATGCTTTTATTTTTGTTGATGGTAGTGGTGGTGGTGATGGTATACGTGAGAGACACACCACATCATGAAAAAGAGACAGAGAGAAAGAAGAGTATTTTTTATAAGTTCACAGTATTGTAGCTCAAGTTGACCTTGTATTCACTGCACAGCTTTGGTTGATGTTGAGGTTCCCATCTTCTGTCTCCACCTTCTTTGCTGCAGTCACAAACATGAAGCAGCAGAGATGACTTCATACCTTAAACATATCCATACAGGTATTGTTAACATGAATGTGTTATAATTTTTATGTTTGCTTCCTTATGCAGGAATGTCATGAGGTATTACTTGATGCTTTGGGGTTTATATGAAATGTTTTAAACAATCAAGCAAACCAAGTTCCTTAGAAAAATTATTAAAAATGAAGCATAAAATTAGGTTGCAGCCAGGTATGGTATCGTTAATACCAATACTCAGAAGGCTCAGGCAAGGAGAGCTCTGTAGAATTTAAGGCTAATTTGATCTAAAAAGTAATTCTTAACTGAAGATAATTCCTTTGCTGTTGGAAATGCATTTCTTACTGAGATAAATTTTGGTCAATCATTTTCATATATTTGTTAACAGTAAAATTTCAAATAGATAAAATCCAATTATTTACCTTACTGCCTATTGTTTTCAATTTTCTTAACACTAATCATAAAGGATATATTAAGTACGTAAAATGATAAAGTCAGGTTAGGAGTGACAAATACGACTAATGATTTCACACCATTACTTCAAGCCACAACACAGAGCTATTTAATAAAACACAGTTGAAAAGAAGCTATAGGAATCCTTATCATTGGCCTTTTCAACATATTTAAAATGTTTGGTTTTCCATTAATAATATATTTGGTTACATTGAAAACAACCCATATGGCTATTTATTGAGTATATGTTCCCAAAAGTCCCTGTGTTAGAAGATTGGGTCCAGCCCTAACATTGTTGGAAGATGATGGAAAAATTGAGGAACTAGGTTTAGCAGTGAGAAATTAGGTCATCTGAGCATGTCCCTGAAGGGGATGTTGAGACCCCAGCACCAATTTTTCTCTCTGTTAATGCTGTTTCCTTTCTCTGCTGTATTCCTCCTGTTTGAACTTCTTCCTCATCAACAGGGTAGTCAGGCAATTGGGGCAAAAGTTCTAAAACTTTGATCCAAACAAATGCTTCCATTTCTTAAGCTGATGGTCTCAAGTGGTGTCTGTTTTGATAGCAATAGAAATCTCATTAGTAAAAGAACAGTGGGTAGCTTCAGTTTTTGTAATAGCAGAAAGTCACTAATGTAAAGATCAATATGTACTATTGTTTTAGCTGCTTGAAGTCATTTTTGTCATGCTTTTCCTAATGTGTACTAAAAAAAAGGAAAGATAATCAGCAATATTATTAGACATTCATATGTACGTGCTTAAATCCATTTGTGCTAAGAGTGAGTGCAACTGTAAACTGTATGTTGTAGTTCATAATAGAGTATCATTATTGACTGGTCTGATATAGCCAATATACAACACACATGCAACATGTTACATATGGGAAACTTTGTGGGGGAAGTAAAACAGAGGGTGCCAGAACCCTCGACTGAGAACTACAGGCAACTCAGGAATGCTGATGGCAGGACAAATAGTTTCTCTGAGGAAAAAGCACACCAATGGGTCAGTCCTAAAATCATACATGCAAGTGACATGGTATCTACTGAGCAGGGTAATTTTATAAACACGCAGACATTTACACAATAATAATTAATGAGAAAGATGCCACAAATTTGAAAAAGATTAAGGAATCCTGTGTGAGAGGATGAGAGGGAGAAATTAAGACAACCCAGCTATCAGGATTATATATTAAGAGACCTACTAGGATAGAGATTCCATGCTCAAAGTCTTATTAGAAGAGACGAGAGCTTCCATTGCATATATGCTGTGTATTTCACTGTATCATGGCTACACAATTTCTGAGTTAGGCTTTGGATGCAATCCGATTTTGAGACTTTGCCATGATAATTAACTGCTAAAAAATGAATATGCGGTGCCTTAACTGGCATCTCGGCCAAGATCTTTATTTTCACAATATGAAATCTACAGAGTGTTGATTTTCCCAGTTTGCTCTGATAAATATGACAACTAAAATTCCCTTGGAGAGGAAAAAGTTTACTTTGGCTTACATGTTATTCCATTCCTCATTGAGGGAAGCCAGCGCAGGAGCTCATGATGGGAAAAATGGAGACCATGGAGGAAGGTTGCTCGCTAGTCTGATTTCGGGCTCACATGTAGATACCTTGGGTATATAGTGCAGGCCTATCCTCCTAGGGATAGTCCTATTCTTTGTAGACCGAGACCTCTCATGACTCCTACATCAATAGAGAAAATGCCCCACAGATGTTAGCAGAGGCCATGCCTGCGGAGGCCGCTTCTCATTTGAGATTCTTTTTCCATGTGTATCACATTCACAACTGAAGATAGTTTGACGGTGACCAAATGGAAATGCTCAAACCTTCTTTCCCAGGGCCCCCTTTACCTGTGGGCTGCAATAGGACAACATTTTTCTATTTCTTACTTTATTGATGCAGGAAAAAATTCTGTTAGCGAGTCAGTGGAAAATACCATCAAACTCTAAGTCAATAGTGACAGAGGAGAAAATGTCTTTTTTTTTTTTTGTAGGTTTCTCTTTTCCCTGCAACCGTCATTATGACTAAAAATAAACTTTCACTAAAAAAAATGGCACACAGAGCACATATATTGCAGAAAAAGAGTATACATCAAACTGTCAAGCGTGACAGCAGGCCCCATGGGATTCAACAGACATTTTGGGTAGTGTGAATGGTTCCCGGTTTGGACTCACACACTTGGATTGTGCTTGCTGTGCATGTTTCTGCGGATTGGACCTGATTTTACTATGTGCATGCACAATGTGCATGGCCAGAAGATGGGAATTTGCCCCTAAAGTTCACTTTGAGGATACTCTACCATATTAGATATTCACACAGAACCAGTTCAGGCCAGTTTAGCCCTCCTACATTAGTGCACAATGTATTAGGAATAGGGTTGCTGCGAAACTTCCTTTCTTCCCCATCCCTTCTACATTCTCCTGTCTTCCTTCTATCTCTCTTCTCTTCTCTTCTCTTCTCTTCTCTTCTCTTCTCTTCTCTTCTCTTCTCTTCTCTTCTCTTCTCTTCTCTTCTCTTCTCTTCCCTTCCCTTCCCTTCCCTTCCCTTCTCTTCTCTCTTTTCCCTTTCTTCTGTCTCTTTCCCTTTCCACCTTCACATTCTTTCCTCCATGTTCTCTCTCCTTCTTCTTTTCCCTTGCATCCTCTTTCATTCCTCTTCAACCCCTTCCTTTTTCCCTCTCCTCTGCCCCCTCACCCCTGCTTCCTCTCTTCTGGAATCTGCACATAGGGCTAGACAAGTACTTCACCAGCAAGCTGCGTCATTAGACATTTGTTTTCTTTTCTTTTTTTCCTTTTAACAGAAAGCAATAGGAAGTCTGTGGAGGAGGAGGAGGAGGCAATTGACAGAATAGCACACCACAGTCCTACTGGTTTAGGATAATTAACTTCCCATTAGCCTAGGGAGGCCATCTGCATTGACCTTCTGTGGAAACAGTCCTTGGCAGTGAAGGAGAAGCTTGGACCAGATGTGAACACTGATAATCCTTTGCCGCATTGGGGCAGAAGTGTAGGTTTTGGTCAGAATCCCATACCTCTGGCTAGAAACAGTCAGCTAATCACAGCCTCCAGGGAGCCAGGGTCAGAGCACATGGCTCCCACAATTGCTCATCTGTCCTGTTCTATTGGAGCCTTGCCTTGTAGCCAGTGTTTGGCCACATGCTTCCTGAGCCAGGAGCTTTCAGAAATCTAACCAAACAGTCAAGAGTAGAATTTTGGGGCCTGCACAGTGGGAGGATGAATGGCCTACTTACCAAGGTCTCCTACATAAAGCAGCTGTGTCTGTGTTCTCTTTGGAATATGAAAATAGACCACATCTATTGTTGAAATAAGAAGCGGCGGGGCTGCGTCCCCAACACCCCAGCCGCTTCTTATTTCAACAGATGGCGCCCAGACGTGTGGCTAACTGAATCCACAAAAAGCCTGAGAAAGCTTGGGAAAGAATGGAATGAAGCATGTTTTCTTGGTAGCAACAAATTTCTTGGGTCTACTCTGCTTGCTAGAGGCAAGCAAGCGCTCTCATCTAAGAGAGGCTTCCTGACTCAGCTTCAGCTGCAAAACCCTGCAGCTCATTAAGAG
>NW_026067984.1:112490-157045 GCF_014885135.2 Alexandromys fortis | reverse complement strand
AAGTGATGTGGGAGTGTCATATCAATCTGTTGATTTCATTGGCTGAGCAATAAAGAAACTGCTTGGCTGGCCCTGATAGGTTAGAACATAGGTGGGAGAAATAAACAGAATAGGATGCTGGGCGGAAGAGGAAGTGAGGTCAGACTCTGCTCTGCTCCCTGAGACTCAACAGCTCTGCTCTCTGGAGCAGAGACATCATGATGGACAGAGGCTAGAATCTTCTTGGTAAGCGCACCTTGGGGTGCTTACACGCATTATTAGAAATGGGCTAGTCCAGGTGCGAGAATTAGCCTGTAAGGGCTAGAGTTCATGGGCCAAGCAGTTCTTTAATGAATACAGTTTGTGTGTTGTTATTTCGGGCATGAGCTAGCCAAGCGGCCAGGGTGTTGGGGACGCAGCCCCGCCGCTTCGTATTTCAACAATCTATTTCAAGGCATACTGAAAAGAATAGTCACTCACTCACATAAAAGTAGCATGTTTCAAGATTTTAAATTTAAAAGTGCTAAAGATCGAGCCCACGGTCTCTACAAAGTGCTTTCCCATAGTTATAATAGCAAGTCCATAAGTCATTTTTATAAGGGAAATTTGCTAACATCGTTATTCTATGAGTGTTTTGTTTCACATAGATTGACTTTGAGCTTGCTTTTTGCCCTGCCCACAGTGAGAGTATATCTCCATTTATTCTGGTCAAGTCAGAATCCAGATTGGCAAAGTAGAGAGGTTCTACTACTTACAACATGGCATTCCACCAGATGGCTAGATGCCAAGTGAAACTATCACTGGAGAGGGAGATGGCTCCTTTAACAATCCTCGGCAATGCAGGCTCTGGCAGGCATGTGTTCTTGGCATCATTAATAAGCCTGGAATGCACAGTCAGTATTAAGACAACCAGGTATTCTGACCTGTGATTTTCCTCCCCTGATCACACACTCAGCTTGTCTCTTTCAAGCACTACAATTTGAGTATTGAAGGCTCTGTATGTGCTGGCTGTGGCAGGGTATTGGGCTTTGGGTTCAATGTCCAGCACTAAAATTAAATGATTGGATATTTGTAGTGAATTTACATTAAAATGTTTTTAATTTCCTTCTAGGGGCTGTTTATGGGGGCCAAAACAGTTGAATTTTTTTAACCTCAGAGACATCCTTGAGTTGAAAAAGAGATGTTTTGGTATTGATTAAAGCTTGCATCCAGCTCTAATGAAGATGTAAAAGAACTGGAAACATGCCCTGTTGTGGGAATTTTTTCAGCCGGTAGCCTTTAAGATACCAGCCACCTTGGGCATGTTCACGTATACTATAAATGCAGCCATAAAGCTTGCACGCACTTTCTCTTCTGGCTGCTGGATTTGGTGGTTCCTCTTTCCCGTTTGTGCAGAGAATTGTGACCTATGAGTCTACCACTAAATAAGTAACCCTTTATTATACTCAATTTTGACCTAGTGTGGGATTTCTTTTTACCGTCCATCTTCAATGTCCCAATATAGAACACTCATCTCTTCCTTGTAAAGCTCTGGGTTCAAACCTCAGCCCTTAAAGTGAAAAAAAAAAAAAAGACATGGGGGAAAGTCGTGGAGTAAAACATTATGACGATGAGTCAATTACAGCCGTACTAGGAAAGGTAGGAAACTTTTCCATGGTAGAGTGAAAACATTGGTAATGTTAGGATGGCTCATAGTGAGTAGTACTTGTCACTGTTTCCTTTGTGTGTGTGCAGTCAGGGTAGGGTTGTACACAGGGGACTCCGCATGATAGGGAAGAACTCTACCTATGTGCCCACATGTCCAGTCCTATGACACGATTTCTACATTGTTCAAGCTGACCTTATAATCACTTGTAATGACATGTCTTTTATTTGCGTCCCTTCTGCCTTAGCTTCTCTAGTAGCTTCAGCTACAGGTGTGTGCCACCTTCATTCTTTTATGCATATAGTGTGGTGGTTTCATGTAAAGGATGTTGGATCTGGGATGTGTGTAATTAGCTACCATGTAATCTAATTAATTAGCATGTAATCACTATCTTTGGATCATGAGTTTCTCTTTGTCACTTTGTCCTAGTACAAAGATCTATTTCCATAGTAATGTATCAATCCATTTTCAATCACTTAGTAGTATGTCATGAATTTTTATTTTTTTCTGTTTACATCATCTGAGGTACTTTCGAAGTTCAGAGTTACTGTCAAAACAGCTTTATATATATTCCTGAACAAATGCTCTGAAGAATTTAACCAAAATCAATTGCATTATTGATCCAACAAATTCAATTTAGTAGGAAGAAAATATCACCTGCTGAATCACCACAGCTGTGAAGTAGTTGGATATAAATATGACAACGTTTGTAAAGTACCAAACTTCATGAGGCACTGGCAAAACAGATCAAAGATCGAATTGGGTAGATAGTTAACACGCAGCATTCTGAGGAACAACATTGTAAAGATATAAGTTCTCAGGGCTGTCCTGGGCTCTGAATTAGGCTGTTGCCCAAGCTCTGCAGCCCACTATCTCTAGGTATCACATGATCCTTCTATTAGTGTATACCTCCAGAGATAGAAACCTTAACATACAGACATATTTCTAATTGCACATTCACTGCGGTATTGTTCAGTTTTTAATATACAGTCTTTCAGATAGTAAACAATTACTGTCCATAGACACATAAATGGCTAAAGTAGTGGTGAATTACTGTGGATCCCGTAAGTAGGGGATGAAAACAATGAACCTCAGTCAAGGGGTACCAAGTTGTAGTTAGATATGAAAACTAAACTCATCTTATTTATTGGTCTATATATATATACATATATATGCTAATTATCTTGAAATACTTTGTACTGTACCCATATATCACAACTGCTTTTTCCCCATAAGTACATTTGATTATAATTTTTGAAAAGCAAAAAAATGAATAAACTACAACTGAAATTTCAAAAGCATAAAAATTAAGAGTGTGTCATACGATGACAGAAGTCAGCTTGGGAGAGAAAAGTGGAAAAGGTAGAGCAAGAATAAATCAATATAACAACAGATTATAATGTAAATGGCTGACTATGAATTCATGCAAGAAGATCAAAGAAAAATATGAAGAGAATAGACTATTTTTAAAAATAATATAAGGAGAATAGATGATTTTTTAAAGATAATTTGCATGTAAACTCTTCATGGGCAAGATGGAAATGAGAATGCCCGCACTAGAACTGAACAACCTGATTTCATTCCAGAAACTCGAGGAGAGGAGACCTTTACAGAGAGGGAAGCATGAGAAGATGACCTCACGTAGGTCATAGGAGCACACCATAGGCCAATGCCATCAGAAATAAGTCATGCTGTTGTGCGAAGACATGAGTTTGTACACTTTGGATGCCTCATCTCTCCATCTTCTGGAAACTAAAACTTCAAACTCTGTCTATCCATAGAAAACACACATAAGCAAAATAAGCGTTGTTTTTTTACAAAATACTGACCCCTGATTGATACTTTGTCAGAAATTACAAATTTAAGAATTTGTGAAAAACCACAGATTTCTAAGCACAATTTAAAAAAAAAACAAATATCAAGGAAAACTGGATAACGAGCAGAAAACGAGGTTCAAGTGGTTAATAAATACTAGAAAAAAATCTTGACAATCTTAGTCATCAGTAAACTGCAAGCCGTACCCATGAGGAAGCCGTCCTTTTGAGGAAATCAAGGGAGAAGAGCCGTGACTGAAGATGCTTATTGAGTTCCTAGGCATACGCCCTTGACCTTTGTGCATTTGCCCTTCATTAATCAAGAGTGAATGCAGAATGCAGTACTTTAGCTTCAACTTGCTTGGGGACAGCAGCCTGTTCTACTTCTCTGTATTTTCTCAGTTTTAAATTGCCTTGAAAATTTCGTTGTGCTAAAGTCTTGAATTAATTAAAATATTTAATAAGTTGTAAATTGGAAGCAAATTTCACTTAATACACACCTCTCTCTCTCTCTCTCTCCCTCCCTCCCTCCCTCCCTCCCTCCCTCCCTCCCTCCCCTTTTTTGTCTCTTTGTCTCTCGATCAATGTCCTGTAATACAAATGGATATAATAATAGCTAGGTAATAGGGTCTTCTTTTCTAGGTCATTTTGTTCATTCTAAGATCTTAAAGTCTTTCCATGTTTGCACTTGTGGATTTGCTTTTTATTTAACTCTCTGCCTTAGGTCCATAGCATATTTTGAATTTAATTTTGCTTATGCTTGCAGTAACTGCAAGTAATATTCTGTGCTCATATTAATATATGCTTTTATTTGGCACATGTTTAGAATGACCATCATTACATTTGAAAGTAAACTGCACAATATATTTAGATTTATTTAAGGGACTCTACTTTGGCCCAATATTACTGTTACTGTTTTTTGTATGTAGTCCAGGCTGTCCTCTAAGTCACTAAGCTACCAAGGCTCACCATGATTGGTTATTTTCTTGCTTTGGCTCCCACGTCTGACATGAGAGTTATGTGCCACCGTGGTAGGTTCTACTCTCGTTCAATAATGCTTTCTCAACATTTGCAGGAGCGTATACCAGGTTTTATCTAGTAAGACAATGATTATATTGATGGTAAAGTGGTATATATATCAAAATATATTTTTTGTTCTTTTTACAAAGTTGAGATGATTTTATTAGAATATAGCTATTTGTATCTCATTTTCCATGGCACAGAGTCTTAAGTCCACAGTGTTTATTGAATAAATATATCATTATAGCTATTGTTCATCTACACACTGTTTTATCAGTTATTTTCAAAATGTTTTAGTTTCTCCTAGTTTGCTATTTTAGTAAGATTTTTCATTGATTTTATTTTTTATTATTTTTTTTCTACTTTTTGTCTTATTTTCTACAATTATAACACTTCCTTTTATTTGCTTTCTGGGGTTTGGATATCTTGCCCTTAACCTGTAATTTCTTACATTTAATCTCAATATCATTGTTTTCAAAACTGCTTTTTCTTAACATATTTAATGCCACAAATTTCCTTTTGGTTACATCCTTAAAATGAAGCAGCAGAATATTTTTATTTACTAGTTATTCAAAAATAATATATTTAGTTATGGCTAAAGCTTCACCCCAGACCTTATTGCCATGTATTTTAAATTTGTTCCATTGTAGTTAGAGAATATATTTATGCTTGTTTTCAAAGTTTGATTTGCACTTTTGAATTTTTATGTTCTACTCTTAAATATTTCAAAATATCATTTTGTGTATAATATAAATCATGCAAATGTATATTTCCTTCCAAAAACTGACCTTTGCATAATATTGCCATATATTTTTCTACATGGATTAGAATTAGCATAATATATCATTATGTCCTAAAGAGTGATTTTTTTTTACTTTAGAACTATGGTTTTTTGAAAACATAGGTGTATATTTCTAGAGTTTGTCATTTTATGCATAAATCTTATTTCCTTCACATTATTTTCCTTCTGCCTAAGTAAATTTCACTTCTTCTGACAGTAAAAGCTTTTGGCATGCATGTTTTCTGCTTTTGTTTTGGAAGTCACTCTTTTAGTTTTACCTCTGTAAGCTGATGGATTTTAAAAGGAATTTTGTTTTCTCTGGTTCTCTTTATCCTCCAGGATCTCTATCTGCTGGTTTCTTACTCAGCTTGAGATGGTGTCAGAGTTCATCACAATTTTATCCCTTCCCTCCATTCTTCTCTGTGTTTCATGACGGTTGTTTCCTTCCTTCCTTCCTTCCTTCCTTCCTTCCTTCCTTCCTTCCTTCCTTCCTTCCTTCCTTCCTTCTTTCCTTCCTTCTTTCCTTCCTTCCTTCTTCTCTTTCTTCTCTTCCTCCCTTCTTCTTTCCTTCCTTCCAAACCTCCCTTCCTCCTTTCTTTCTGTTTAAAACTTTTCTTATACAATATTTTTGTTAGCTCTTTAAGTTCACTGATTTTCTTTCTTCCCCAGTGTTGAATCTCTTAGTGACCATATCCAATGCTTTTTAGCTCACAGTTTTAAATTGTTGTATTAGAAATTTGATTCACTTTATCGATATAGCTTGCATTTATCCACTCAACATGCTCAACCCATGAAATTTATATATATAAATTCATCTTTATCATATACTGTCTGCTAATTTATGGCCTGTTTCTTTGTTAGGTGGATTCTGATATTTTGTATAGCCTTTGTGTGTCATGGTTCTTGCTTATTTTGATACCTGATTACTTTTCAATTAAAAATTTACCATTTTTTAGTCTGGTGTGTTCTTGGTGCCCCTTCATTCATTGTTCACTGTTTCTCTGATCTCACTGTCCTCATTATTTGGTATTGAGGAATGCAATGCAAGTTAGACTTTTATAGATTTTTGTTCACATTTTTAAACTGATAAGAAGATTGTTGTCATTATCTCTTGCATGGAACCAAAAATCCTGAAATAAGAATTTTACCCTGAAGGCATTACATTTTAAAGTGTTAATTTTTACTTTTGAGAAACTGTATTAATAATTTTGATATGTTGCTTTTGATTATACATCATTAAAGATATTGTTGCTGTCCCTGTCCTTCTATATATCAGTCTCCCTCATTACCTCTGTTTCTCTCTGCATCTCACATCAATCATAATCATTGTAGAAAGCATACAGATAATTGATAGATTATTTAAAAATCTTAGGTCTCTTCATTAAGAAGATGATTGTATAATAAGACAATTTAGAGTCCATTATATCTTGAGACTTTAAATAAATATTTAAAACACATTTAATTTAGAAATTCTGTTTTACTTTCAGCCTAATTTAGATGTATTTGACCTAAGTAGATTAATAAATGCATAAGCATGATAACACTTTGAAAATTCTAATGATTTGTTATTCCCAAGGAATACTAAATGTTAAAATATAAATTCTTAAAACTGAGGGCTTCATTAATGAATAGCAATTTTCTTTGAAATTTTATAACAAATGAAAAATAATGTTTATTAAAGATTTATGTTTTACCTTACTTGGCCTTTAATAAAGAAAGTTACTCAGCTTTTTAATTATCTTCTGTTATTTGAAGTTATTAACTAGGATGAAAATGAATTAGTTTTCTTCTCCCTCACAGCTTCCTAAAGGCTTAAGAGAGAGACAGAGACAGAGACATAGTGAATAAAGAAAGAAAGAAACTATTGTTTTTATATTTCTTACTCTGCTTTTTAACTAATTTAAGACCAGAATGCTCTATGTTGAGCTACTCTTAGATACTGTTATATTTTGTTTCCTGTTTTTCTTTACCCTTGATTTTAATAAAACCACACTGAAGAGACCAGTGACTGTTCTAGTTTAGTTTTTACTGCTTTGACAAACACTGTACTCCAAAGCAGATTAGGAGAGATAAGAGTTTATTTGGCTTACACTTCCATGTCATAGTCCATGATGAACAAGAACTCAAGCTGGAATCTGGAGGCAGGAACTGAAGAAGAGACTATGAAGCAACACTGGTCATTGACTTGCTCCTTGCTTCTATTCAACTATCTTCTTTATACAAGCCAGGCCCACCTGCCCAGGGATGTTACTGCCCATACCATTCTAAGTACTTCTTTATCAATTAGAATATCAAGAAATGCTCCCCCCTTCATGGGCATCCTTCCATCCTATGCATGCTCAGAGTATGTCTCGTGGAAGCAATTCCTGAATTGAGGCTCCTTCTTCCCAGATTTGTCAAGTTGACAAGCAAGAATGTCATCACAGTCAGCTTAGGGGAAAGACTAGCATTCATTTTTCATTGACAGATGTCAGAGAAAGCCACAGTCAGGCTTATGCACAGCAGAGTCCAAGTATTAGTGGCACTGTCCACAAGTTCTCAACTGCGAATTTTCTTCCAAGTTCTTCCTTGTTTAATTCTGTTATTTTTATTTATTTGATCAATTGTAATTTAAAATTGCATTTACTCCTTGAAAATTCCATGCATGCATACAATATATTTTGATCCTATCCACCATCATCCCTCACTCTCAATTCACTTATTCTCCTTCATCCACATCCTTCCAAACTTCACAGCTTCTTATATATCTATAGCTCAGAAAGGCTAACTTGTACTGCCCATCTACTCTTTCTTGACTTGACAATCCACTGCAGCATGAGCAACCTACCAAGAAAGTTTTCTTCCTGCCAGCACCTATCAACAGCAAAATTATTTGTACCTAGGGAAAAGGCCTTATGAGCCCTTCTCCCAAGCATGCTGGACTCTTGACTAGCTTGACATTGTATAGGTAATTGTTCAGACAACTGTAGGGGCTAAGAGGTCATGGGTGCAAGGACCTTGTCACATCCAGACAAAATGACCATGACATTTCTCTCTGACTTCCCAACCTTACAATAATCTTTCTGCCATCAGGATGGCCTTTGTGCCTCATGGGGAATAGTTGTAAGATAGGGGCTCAGTTTATGAGTGAGTACTCCATAGCCATTTATTCTTTGCACTTCGACCATTCTTGGGCCTCTGTATTAACTAACATCTGCCTGTTAAATGGCTGCAATTCTAACTCTTCTTTTTCATGAAAATCTTAAGTTCATTTCCCATGAAATCATATCTAGTTTATATACTGTTTTCACAACTTAGAATTTACTATTGATAAATTATTTATTTGTATATAAGTTTCATCTCTATGTATATTTATTGAGGATGGTTATTGTATTTCTGAATGTCTTACAATTTTGTACTTATTTAATATTAAAGAAGCTAAGCACTGTTTTTCTCCTATTATGTTAAATATTTAGAAAAGTATAAATGCACCTAATACAGAAGACGTGGTTGTTTGTTTGTGAATGGACTATGTATTTTGCCCATTTCCTGGGCACTAACATGCTGGAAGTGGAGGCTGTAAACCTGGATCAGTAAGTAGTTAAGAGTACTTGTTACTCTTACAGAAGATCCAAGTTTGGTTCCCAGTCCCTATATAATTATTCACAGCATCTCTCACTCCATTCCAGTTATAGGCGATCTGACACCCGCGTCTGATTTCTGAGAAAAGGAGGCGTGCACAGAGTGCCCATACATACATACATCCAAAACAGGAACACATAGAAAATGAAGTGGAAAAAGTTTATAAGAAGAATCCTGTAAGCAATACGCTTAAACATTATGAGCTAGTAATTTCATTTTCTATTTCTTTACTAAGCACTTTAAGATATCTACAAAGCCTAAGAATCTTGGTCAATTACTGGATTTTATGGCAGATGTAGGCATGTAAAAGGCTGACTAATGTTTACCAGAATGTCTGTAGTAGTTTCTGTTTGTACAAGAACTGTGTGTCTCCACATTCATACAGCAATGTTATCAGCACAACCTTTCATTTTAGCCAATATGATGTTTGAATTTACATTTCCATAGCAGCATTCTTGTTCATGTCGAATTTCTTAATTATATAAGCTCAATGCTTAGATAGAGTTTTCAAAGTTCACTTAATAGTGTTTAGACTTCTCTGTCAGGTATTTGAAGGACTCATTTTGTGAACATGTAGCTTTAAATTATCTGTATCCTGTATGCCCCTAATCCTTTCATTTCATAGAGTCAGGCACAGAGCAAAGGACAGTTTTTGTGAGTATATGTTTTGTCTTGTTCATCTAATTTCAGTTTTACAGTTCATTTAATAGTGCCAGGTCCAAAATCTATTTTTCTGGATCTAAATTCTTAAGGTTTTGAATACTGGCTTAATATTTTTGATGAAATTTTATGTGAGATGTTTTTAGTTGTTTGGAATATTTTTATAACAAATTTAATAATTGTTTGTATTTTGTATTTAATCTGTGATTAATAATCTTTTAGGTATTATATCAAAGCTTGAACTCTTCTCTCTTTACCACTTCTTCCCATCTTGCTTTTCCTGTAGCTATCCAACTGATCCGTTAGCATTTGGTTAAAATAGCTTCTGTCTTCATTGAATCGCTGCTTATCATTCAGAAATTAATTTGTATGATTGATTGCGAGACTTCGATTACTCCTCATTGATTGAGAGATTACTTTTTTAACTAATAAATTGACAATGTCATGTAGCTTACATTTTTAGTCTTATTTATGAAAACGTTTATGTTTTGTTATGCTGAGTTATCTTCTTCTCCATTAACAAGCTCTTGCTATTTCTCTGTCCTTTCTCTACAAACACACACACACACACACACACACACACACACACACACACATTCACTCGCTCAATCTCTTTCATAAATGTATATTTCCAACTTTGGTGTCCTTATATTCATTTTTAATTCATAAGAATGAAAAGGCAGAGGCATGTGTTTATATCATGAACCTAATTGAGCTCATTCAGTAGGCCACTGAGCTATTTTCTCCTTTGCTAGACACTCTACTTTTATCTATAGACAGTGATGGCATCTGCAAAAGTCTTGTGGTCATTCCTTATGTTCTTATTTGAAAGCCTTTAATTTTCTTTTCTTGTTGCCTAGTTACAACTTCAATCACTATATTCAGTAAGAGTCATGAGAGATACTCACCTCATCTTTTCCTGAATCTCCAGGGACAGTGTTTACTCTTATAATTCCTTATAGTGAAGTTTGGAGTTAGTTTTGCTTCCTGACAGTTAAGAAATATCTTCTTTATTCTTATGCAGCTGAGCATTTTAGTCTTGATTGGGTTTTAAATTTTATTAAATATATTTTTCTGTATTGATGAATAAGATCATAAAACTTTTTCTTCTGTACCTCATTGGCAGTGTGAAATATATTGAATGCATTTGAATATTTAGTTCTAGTTAAATGCTTTACATCACTGAAAAATTCTGTGTTTGGTTTATGGTAATTCATCCTTAGCTATTTGATAAAAGTGTCTATTGAAATAATTTGTTTTTATAAGTTCCATTTTGGAAATAAGATATAAAGTAAGTCTCTTTTATAAAGCAGTTCAGTGTACCTTATATTGTGGATGTTTTATTCACTGTTAGTGTTGCCATTTGATTTTTTAGTATTTTATTTTCTAATTTAAAATCTTATATGATTTATTGCATTCACGTGCAGTATGTTGTGCAAAGAGCTCAGCTGAGCTGTGCATCAGGTGCCCCATCTTACACTGGGATGAGACTGCACCTGCTGTCCTCACCACGTTCAGCTACCATAAGAACTCTTTTTGCCTATATGTCCTCTTTCTCCTTGTCTCACAGGAAAACATAGTGATGAGGCTATAGTTTTCTACAAACATGGGATGACATAGCTTTCTGCAATGAAACCACATGACATCTTGATCTCCAACTTCTAGTCTCTGTAAGTGCAATGCATCACTATTATTTACATCTCCTTGTCTGTTATACTTGTTTTGGGGATCCAAGACAACGAGTGCCTGCTTGTGTGTGTGTGTGTGTGTGTGTTTGTGTTTGTGTGTGTGCTCGTTCATGCATGTGTATAGTGTGTTCACTTCTGGGAATACCCTTTTGAGAATTCAAGTCTGTTTAAGATTGGTAAGCTTCATATACTATTTTGTTTTATATGTATCATATTCAATATATATATGTATATATATTCAGCATCTCTTATAGTAATTTTGCTCATAACATTATTGCAGCTATTTAGATAAGGATAATTACATGTAAAGTTTAAATTAGATTGTTCACATAATATACTACACTTACTGAAGTATTTTATTTTAATTTCTCCAAGGGCAATATTCACATAATCTTATGCTCATAATTCTTTGTTTGCCTCTTTGTATAATGTAGCTACAAACCTTTTTTCTTTGATAGCAGAACTTTTAAATCAATCAAACAGCATAGGGAGGCTGTCTTTCATAATAAAAGGTGTAATTTCAAAGTTAACTTCTAACAGACTTTAGAGGTGTTTTTGAATCTTTCCAAGTCTATTTGTTCCTTATTGAGAGCCCTAAATATTTGTTATCCAAATCCTTTTTTATAAGGATTATTGAACATACATCAAAATGTGTTTTTGAAACAGTATCTGTTATAGCCAGGAGCATTTATTTGATACATTTGCATATTTTCATGATCATATTTGCATTTGAGTCTGGGAAATGCTTTTTCGTGACTGGATCTGCTGTTTAACCAAAAGAGGGCTGTGTCTGAGTCTCTAGAGACCAGCACTGGGCCTAGCTGTTTAAGGACAACAATTATGGCTTCACATCCTGGGGGGACTGAAGGAACTAGAGAGCCCGGATAAAGGAAACAACCAATTTTCTTTTTTTTAAAATTTATTTATTATGTATAGAACATTCTGCCTCTGCCCTCATGCCAGAGGAGGGCGCCAGATGTCAGTACAGATGGTTGTGAGCCACTATGTGGTTGCTGAGAATTGAACTCAGGACCTCTGGAAGAGCAGCCAGTGCTCTTAACCTCTGAGCCATCTCTCCAGCCCCCCCCCCCCAATTTTCTTTTTGAAAGGTCTCCTACAAATGCCTTGTTCTCATATTAAATATCTTATCTGGGGCACTGATCTTGCTTCTCTTCAATTGCTACCTCACAATTCCCTAGAAACTCTCGAATTAAAACTGCATTCGTAGCACTGCTCATGGCGTATGAAAAGCTTCTCCCACATTTAATAATATATAAGCAACATCAGATGGCTTTAAGAAGGGGAATATAGAAAAACATATATGCATTTTAAAAATAAGATGGGGAGGTAGCTCAGAACTTAGGAAGACTTGATGCTCTTGCAGAAGACCAGGTTCAGGTTCCCATACCAGGCATCTCACAACTGCCTGCAGCTTCACTTCCATGGGATCCCATGGTCTCTTTTGGAGTTCATGGATGACTACATGCATGTGCTACACAGGCATAAAATCAGGCACACATGCAGTTTTAATGCCAATTCCTCCTTATTGTAAATTTAACCCCAAAATTTTAAAAAAAGGGTCACTGGATTCCGATGATAAACAAGAAGTATGCAGAAAGTTACTGTGGAGGGAAAAAAAAAGAAACTCTGAATGTTCCTGGGGGCCCCTATCTAGCCACATAAAGGGGAGTTAAGAGTTTATGCAATGTGGACCTAGACTAGACAAACTGCTTATAGGAAGAGGTGTTGTGACTGTAGAGTTACCTGCAAGCTGCATAGAAGATTGAAAGGTTGTAGTTCTGGGAATCAGCATCCAAATTGGTGTGGGATTCCTGGCGATGCTGTTGCTTTTGAGTGATCCCTGCATCTTGTAAATAACTTCACAACATATTCTTATTAGTGACTCCAATGAACAGAAATAAAAACTCACTGAGACACCTAATTGGACCTTGGTACAATCGTTTCTTTGGTCTATCTTGGACTCCTTTCCTGGCACGAGTGGATGCCTGTGTTGTAAATCTCTAGGAAAAGTCTGTCATAGAGCAGTGCACAAATACACAACACAAAGAAATAAATATTTAAAAATATAGGCAAATACCAGGAAACTACTAATGCTTAGTAAAAATTAAGAGGAAGACATAACACAAGGAACAAAAAGAAGACAAGCCCTTTTGCTTTATTCTCGGTTCTCTAAAATTGGAATGTGTCTACTGGTTGTGGGCATGGAGATCAGAGAGTTGACCCCGAAGCATCTTTTATTAACTACAAATTTGCCTAGCATTGAACCTGTGAAATCCAAATGTCAGTTGTCCACCAGAAACTTCTTCAGTTCAGCAGCTTCTATTCTTTTAGTATTAGGAGCCTGAGCCAATTATACGTGACTTTGCAATCTGTGGAGACAAGTTCTCTTCCTCTCCAGGAGCTCTCCTATTAGCATCACCTACAATGGCAGATGTTGGGAACGAGGGACTTAAACCTAACAGTGAGATGCATGTAAGTTGATCAGGTTTTGTAGGGATAAGTCCCATCCCTAAGGGGGCGTGTTCACCTCAGGCTAAAGTTTGCCTATAAATTTGGCGAGCGTGCTCCCAGCGCTTGCTTCTGCTTTTCTGGTCTCCGCGGGAACGGTGGTTCTGTAAGTCTATTCCTCCATTGAAGCTGTCTATATTTTGACAATCTGTCTGCATTCGCTTACGCCGTTACAAGGTTTATACTTTCAATTTGTGAGAAACATCCAGCAACTTTCTGAACTGAAGATGTCGCTTCTAGGTACTCAGTTTCTATGTTATTGGATCCCATGTGTGTAGGTGGTTCTGAAGGCTATGTGACTCCACACTTATTCACAAGGGATGAAATTGGCTCCTAACCACAAAGCGCATAGTGACATTCGCAGGGTTTCTAGCCAGCCTGCGCATGGCAAGCATGGCTCTGGCAGGCCTTGTCCTCGTCCCCTTTCCCTCAGGCTTGCTCAAAAGTTCGATTACATTCATACACTTAGCCACCAAGGTCTATTTTCTTATTTGTCTACTCCCTCTTCCTAAGGCTGACTACTAATGTGAGACTAGCAAAGTATTGAAGTCCAGCAATCAAAATCCTCCTTTGACTCACATAAGTAACAAGCCCAATTAAATTAAACGCCTCATCGTGCGCTTTCCCTTCTTCATGATAGCCTACCATGATTTTCTCTTAAGCTGCTGCTGTAGTAGCTGAACTTCAGGCTTTCTGACTTATGATTGTCCGTTGTTTTCAGAAACCAAAGGCAATTTATTAAAGTAGATAGATAAATAGATAGATAGATAGATAGGCAGATAGATAGATAGATAAACAAAAGGCTCTCTGTTCTCTGTCATGATGGCATCCAAACAAAGTGTTTTCAAGATGGGGAGAGAGAGAATGGACCAGCCCTGTCTATACTGACTCCTTTAAATGGGTGGAGTCACTGTATCACCAAATATTACAATGTCATTTGAGGTTTCACCGGTGCTGCTTGGCTTGCTTGAGGTTTCTGCTGCCCTTCTACTTGGTCAGCATCGTATATCTAGAACGCTGCACTGTAGAGTGTTTTTGCTAATCTTTTTACTAGTTGAGGATACTATGAAGATTATTCTTGGAAATAGAATGAACCCCACAATGGCTTCACCTTGCCTCCTTGTGTTCAACTTGCAGTTCTTCAGGTTAGGGGGATAATTCATAAATTCAAATCCTCATACAATTCTTTGATATATTTTCTCATTCATTATTTTTGTTGGTTATTTTATTATGATTTTAATGTTCGCATATTTCTGCTTATATAAATTTCCACACCCCTTTACTTGCGAGGCCTTACATGACAGTGCCTTCCTATTCCTCACTCAAGGCACCCTTTTTGTGTGTGCTCGATTCACTCCAAGGGAGTTCTGGCTGCTTCCAGTCCAGTGGAGGCATCTTTTATTATTTCCCGTCCTCTTTATTTCCCAGTCATCTTATCACGTGCAAGTGTGAAGTCAGCCTTCTTCCTAAGGGGCATGATAGTTATCTTGTGCATTTGATTATAGACCTTTATCATACTCCCAACTGTATTTTTATTGGCATGATTCCTCAATATTTCCCTCATATCACTATAATGTCAGCATATTGGTGCACTTCACACTGCTAATAAGTGTTAATGACATCATGTTAAACCTTATATTCACATAGTTTATTGAGATGGACTAGAAGCAAATATTTTGTGGCTATTTTTTCTACTACCAGTGAACCATCAAAAAGTACAAAGTATCACAAAATTCTATTACACATATACATCTTTTAAACTAATAGACATTTAAGAATATTTGCTTTAGATTACTTTGGCTGGAGTTCTTTAAATAGCTATTACCATCTATGACAGTAAGATTGAAAACAAATATTTTAATTGTAAATACAGATCTATTAGATGCAGACATAATCAAAACAGAAAATATAAGCTATTTTGTTGCTTTAGCAATTTTGAATTTAATTAAAATACATACTTGCATAATTCATAGGGTAATTATGAAACATATTTTGTCTCAGTCAAACAAAATTTCAAGTTAACAATGTTTTTCTAAATGTTTCACTTAGTTAATACTTCATGCTATTGACGTTTGTGATTATTGTATTGTTATTTGTTTATATTTAAATATTTTGAATATAGTCATTCTACATAGTTATGAACTATATAAAGACATATTTGAAGCAATATCATGTACAATTTTATGGAAATGAAAAAGACACTAGTTAAGCATTTTAGATGCCAAGACCTTGAAAATACATACTTCTTGTCCTTGTGCTGTGTGACAAAGTAAGTTCTTTCTTGGGAGACACAACACTCACATCTACTCACTCTGTGTAGGAAGCCATGACAAACAAAGTACAGATACCATCAAACTTCACCAACTTGGTGAACCACTGAATTTTATTGGGATTACTTACAGGAATATGGTTGAGGGGTTATTAACAGGAGCAGTAATGACTCAAAGACAATTGCATCACCAAGGCTCACTTCAGCGTGGTTGGCAACTCACAAATGCTGGAAATTCTGGAGCACACTGCTCAGCCTGCAGGAAGATCAGGAGGTTGGGGAGTGTCTTTTCCAGGTGCTTGGGATGGTCTATCCATCTTCTAGGCAGCGCCACTGTTTCCTGCTTCTTCCAGGCAACACTCTGGTCTTAAAATCTTCTATGCAGCTTTTCTACTCTCAGAGTGTTCTTTGTAGCTCTGTGAGGAACTCTTAGCTTTCAGTTTTTATTCTGGTATGGAGGCTACAAGTGAATCTGGTCACTTTCATAGACTTCCTGAAGCTGTCTTGAGTCCTTTACCTCTTTGTTTAAGGAGCTTCCGTGAAGGGTAGGGTGTTTCAGTCTCACAGAACCTATTACACAAAAACTTCACAATGCCTTCGGTCTTCTTTAGAAGTCAAAATTGTCCCAGGTTCTATTGATCAATTGGTTCTGGCCAAAGGCCCAAAGTAAGGAAATGTTAAAATAAGTTTTACCCACAGAAAATTATATATATGCCTGTTTTTTTCCCTGTATCCAAACTGACTTAAACACACAAACTAGATGATGGAAAAATGTCCCCCAACAGAGAAGTATTAATACAAACATTTCATAATCAGATTTATTTTGTAACAAGTAAGGTAAGTGGCCTGAGATACTTCATTGCAGGCCTTCTTTGTTCTAACTGACAACTTTGGCTTACACAATGTGCACTATACTTTCTCGGTACTTCTTTTTTTTTTTTTTTTCCACACCACAAACTTCCTAAGCTGCTAATGGCTTCTCGCAGTTTCAGCTACCCTTAGAAAAGAAGTCCGCTTCTTATTCTTCTAGCTTTTCTTATCCTAATGCCCCAAAGCTTACTAAGCCCCCCCCCCCAGTCTTCCATCTCTAGTGTGTTGTTTCTCTTTGCCATTTCAGGAGACAAATATTGAGTAAGAGAAATTCCTCACATACAGGCCCTCTTTTTCTTACAAGGTCTGAAGCCAGTGAAAGCTGATCTTGCAAATTTAGAAAATTTAGAAAATTCAGGAAACACAGATAAGACTATCAAGGGCTTCCAGGGATTCATCAAACCCTTTGAACTAGCTTACAAAACAATAATGGTATTTCTGAAGTAGACCCTCTCTGACCTGAAAAGGCTTCTTTTATCTTTCAAATTTCTGAAGAATATGAGAACCAAATATATGACATGAATATAACAAAAGCTGTTTTTTCCGAATGTCTTAGTTAGGGTTTACTATTCTCTGTGACTTTCTTGACCATGCTAACTCTTAAATAGAAAATATTTATTTGAGGGTGAGGTTCAGGCCTTTATGATCATAAGGGGGAGCATGCAGCATGCAGGCAGACGAGGGGGTAGAGCTGAGAATACTACATCTTGCAGGCAACAGGAAGCTGAATCACTGTCACACTGAAAAAAGCTTGAGAAAAAGAAACCTCAGAGCCTGTCCCCACAGTGACTCACTTCCCTCATCAAGACGACACCTCCTAATAGTACCACTCCCTTTGGGGGTCATTTTCTTTCAAACCACCACACCAAGGGAAGTAGGTGATCACATTAATTCTACTGCTCCTTGAGAATGGGAGGTCTTTCTATCCTCTAATGTCTTCATTTTTTTTTTCAGTGATTCAAAATTTTTATTATAGAGGTCTTTTCTTCATTGCTTAGGTTTATTCAAGGTAGTTTTTTTAAATCATGTGAATTTGATTGTTTTCCTAATTAAACATCACTATGTGTTTTTTATTGGTGTATAGAAAAGCTACTGGTTTTGTATATTGATTTTGTTACTCACAACTTTTTATTTGTTATAAAAGTTTTTTTTGGAGTCCATAAGGTCAATTATAGGATTATACCATACACCAATGGAAATGATTTTATGTTTTCTTTTCCTGTGT
Source organism: Alexandromys fortis (assembly GCF_014885135.2). Classification (NCBI taxonomy): domain Eukaryota; kingdom Metazoa; phylum Chordata; class Mammalia; order Rodentia; family Cricetidae; genus Alexandromys; species Alexandromys fortis. The sequence goes on along the minus strand of NW_026067984.1, from coordinate 138,944 downwards.
GAATCCCGTGTCTTTCTGTTCTAGCTAAGACTTTGAGAATTATACTAATGAGAATGGGAAAAGTAGAACCATTGTACTTGCTCTGATATTACAGGAAATGTTCTCAGTTTTTTCCCATATCCACTATGAAGTGAACTCTTAATAATATCTCTACCTAACTAATTTAAATTTGAAATATGTTTTGTTACCTGTTAGTATATGGATAACTGCTTGATTTCTGGTTCTGCATGTTGGCTGAAATTATTTTTCTCTTACTTCCCCCTAATATTGTGTTTGTCTTTACCAGTGATGAACACTTCTTAGAAGCAAAAGTCAGTTAGATATTATTTTTAAATCCTGTTTCTTAGTGTGTTTTTCTTTTGTAATTGCTGTTATTTTTCTAATACATCTATTGATATATAAGGATCATTATCTCATATCAAAACCTTTTTTCATTTTAATTATTCTGAATATGTATTTGTATATTTAAATAATTTTTCTTTTAAAAATTTAAATTTTGAACCCCTACAAAAATACAGATAATCTTGTAATTATTTTGAAGACAGATATTGCTTACTTTGAAATGTGCATACTTTTAAATTTTAGGTCATTTCCTCATTTATATCTGTGGATGGAAGTTTCTGTCCTGACCTGTCCCCCAGCCAGTAAGTCCCAAAGAAACACACAGAGGCTTATAATATTTATAAACTCTTTGGCCTATTAACTCAGCTTATCATTAACTAGCTCTTATAACTTAAATTAACCATAATTCTTGTCTATGTTTAGCCACATGGCTTGGTACCTTTGATCAGCGAGGCATTCTCAACTTGTTTTCTGTGTCTGGCTTGTGACTACAGCCTGGGCCTTTCCTTTTCCTACAACCCTCTTAGCCTTGTTTTCCTGTCTGTACTTCCTACCTGGCAATCACCATTTTATTAAAACTGTGCAAGTGACAAATTTTTACAGGGTATAAGAGCCTTGTCCCATAGTACTTGGCAGGACCAGGAGGTACAGAATCTTCTCTCTACCTGTATCATATTAGCATGGTATGTTTAAATATATAATTGGTGTGAAAATATGATAGTCAACCTGGCAAAAACCTTTCCTTTCCTCTTTGCTTTGCTTTCTCTCTTACAGTTTTTCATTCCTTATTTCCTAATTTGTTTCCATCCTCTCTTATCTGTTGGTCTATCTCATCCTCTTGTTCTTTCTCTTTTTAGCTCTCTCACATTCTCCATTGCCCTTCCTAGCCATCTCTCTCTCTCTATTTCTCTCTCTCTATTTCTCTCTCTCTATTTCTCTCTCTCTATTTCTCTCTCTCTATTTCTCTCTCTCTATTTCTCTCTCTCNTCTCTCTCTCTCTCTCTCTCTCTCTCTCTCTCTCTCTCTCTCTCTCTCTCTCTCTCTCTCTCTCTCTCTCTCTCTCTCTCTCTCTCTCTCCTTTTCCCTGTCTCTGTCTCTTTCCTTTCCTTCCCCCTTTTTCTCCTAAGCATTCTAGCTCTTTATCTCTCTTCATTTTATTTTAGTCAGGCTATAAATTATGGAAACAATTAGGCTGTTTCACCTGAGAATTATATTCTTGCTTCTCTATTTTCAGTGGATTTGTAATTATTCACTTAAATGGTAGCTGTATTGCCTGTCAGTCACTTTTTGGCTATGATTGACATTGTTTTTGGAAAAGTGAGTAGGCTTGGAATTTTAAATTTAGCTTTGCTGCTTTTCATTTGTAATTAAATGTGTCAAGCAGTTTTCAATCTCTTATTCTGTTCTTACTCATACTTCTTTTACACAGTCCTCTTCTGTTGTAAGAGGGCTGGTTTTTTGTTTACTGGCTGCCCAGCAGCTCAGATGTCGTATTCCCCTCTGTATGCTCTGAATATCATTAGTTGATAAAGAAACACTCTTGGGCCTGTGCAGGGAATAGAGGTTTGCAGGCAGGGGGGGAACTAAACTGAATGCTGAGAGAAAGAAGGAGGAGTTAGGAGAGAAGCCATGTAGCCCAGCCAGAGACAGATGCTGGGAACATTACCAAGTAAACCACAGCCACGTGGCAATACACAGATTACTATAAATGGGCTAAATTGGGATAAAAGTGTTAGCCAATAAGAAGATAGAGCTAATAGGCCAAGCAGTGTTTTAATTAATACAATTTCTGTGTGATTATTTTGGGACTGAGCAGTAATGAACCAACAAGTGGCCCCCTACAACACTCTTCCATCCTCCTATTCCATTTAAGTATTCCACTTTTTCTTTTCAAATATTTTCACTTCAACTTTCATGTTGCCTATGTCCTATTTGTCTCTTGTCTCTTTTCTCTACCCTCATGCTCCTTAAGACCTCTGCATCCCTGATATCCCATATCACACACAAACACATGTTACATGCATACACACATACAAATTTGAGTCCAGATCCCCTAGGGAATTCTGCCTGAGAGAAGGCAAAAAGAGGTTAAGAGCCAAAGTGGATGGAGGACACTGGGAGGAAAAGGCCCTGTGAATCAGCTCAACAAGGCTCATATGAACTCACAGAGACTGAAGCAGAAATCGTGGGTCCACACAATTGTTTGTGGACAATCGTGTCCACACAAATTCCTCTACATATATCTTATAGCTTTTTGTTTAGTATTTTCATGGGACTCCTAAGTGTGATAATAAATGGCTGTGTGTTTACTAGGGCTTGTTTCCTTCTGTTGTATTGTCTTTCCTAGGCTGGATGTGGTGGTTTTGCTTTATCTTATTATTTTCTTATGTTGTTATGGTTGGTTATTATCTCTTAGAAGCCTGGTCATTTCTAAAGAGAGACATAACGGGAGTGGACCTGGATGGGAGGGAAGATGAGGAGGAACAGGAAGGAGTAAAGGGAGGGAAACAGAAATCAGGATATGAGAAAACAATCTATTTTCAATAAAAAAGAAAAGTTTCTTTTTGCAGTGGGTAATGATTAACATATACTCAGAACTGGTTGAAACACTAAGAATAAATGACTATGGGTGCTCAGCCCTTAATGAGACGTCTCTGTCAACCTATGCAAGGTTAAGAAGACACCCGGAAAGAGAGATGAAAGAATGTAAAAAAGCTGGGTCAGGAAAGAGTGCCATGAAAAATTGTCCTCTACATTAGATACAGCTGCTGTTCCCATGAACTCTCAGATTCAGTTGCTTGCAGCAAAAGACCTGCCCACGATCTTAAGAACATTCTATCTAAAAAGAGATATAGAATCCTAAACTACCACTCTCCTGGGTAGTCATAGGCAATTAATTGTTGCTAGGAAAAAGGGGGTCATATTGATATTACTGCCAACTCTTTCTTCACTGTAGTAAGAACAGTTTACATACTATATACTATATCTTTAATTTTTACACAAAGTCTTACATGGCATGTCTATTTGCTTTGTCATAAATGTGCTCTGCTTCAATTTTGCTGTATAGCATAATCATCTTTCAGCTCTTGAAGATTCACTTTTGAATCTTCACTTTGCACGATTCTAGCATGAGACATTTCTTCCTCTAAAGATTATTCTGACATGTAATCATGTTTGAGGATGATGGATCTCAAATATATGACAGTTGGAAAGGTACCATTTTATAATATCTGCACTTCAGATATTAGGTCATGCTCTTTTTAACTATCATTTTTATGCCAATCTGAAAATAATTGAAAGCCTATTTGGAATAAATCTGGGGCAATGATAATCACAGAATCTACATTCTACAGCTCTATGCAAAACTGGGCATACCATTATCATACTCATATCCAGGAACTTTGTTCCAAATTTCAACTTTAGAAGTCAAAAGATATTTTCTGATAAAACATACACTCTTACAGGAGAATATGCAAGATTGCTTGAATGCAGAGTAAATACTTTTTTCCTGAGGTTCTGTTTCATACAGATTGGATGAATCACACAATGGGCTTATCATACTCACGCTAAGAGGCAGGTGTGAAAGACAATCATCTGAAAAGGGACCTGGCAACCGCTGAAGTGGGTATCCGTTATGTTAACTGGTCAATAAAGCCCCTGAGGCAGAAACACATCAATGACTTCTAACCAAATCAGCAGAAATAGAGGGGATGCACAGTTCACATATATTAAAAAAAAAGAAAGGAAAACAACTCAGACATAAATTTCCACTAACTTAATTAAAACAGTAAATAATGATGTGCTTCTTTGAAATGTGCTTTGACTTTTGTAACAGGCTTGAAGTAAATGGTTTTTTTTTCTCCCATCAGTGTACATAAAACAGAGATAGCCATATTATTTCAACAATAACAAAACCCGACCATCAGAAAAGAAAACCCAGAAACTTGTAATTGTTTTATTAAAATTCACACATATTTTGATTGTGTGTGTGGCAGTTCATGGAGAGCATGCTTAAGGGTCAGAAGACCCACAGCAAGACACTGTGCACATGGAGTCTAAATTGGAGTTCTCTATCGTTTCCTTCTCCTAGGAGATCGGAGAACACCAAGGAAGAGGGAGAGGAAAGATTGTAGGAATCAGAGGGGATGGAGGGCACCATAAGAGCATGCTCTACACAATCAACTAAGCACAGTTCATATGTTCTCACAGACACTGAAGTGTTATGCAAGCATGGGGTCTGCATGGATCTGTGTCTGGTCCTCTGTTTAGATGTTATGGTTATTAGCTTGTTCTGTGAGATTCCTAAAAGTGGGAATGGGTGTGCCTGTTCTTGGGACTGTTTTCCTTTAATATGATTGTCTTCTCCAGCTTTGATATGAGGGCTTTTGCCTTGTCTTATTTTATCATGTTTTGTTCTGTTTGGCCTTTGTCTCTCATTTTCTAAAGAGAAAATGGAGCCAGAGAGCATTGAGGAGAGAAAAGCGGGGAGAGAGCTGGGAGGAGTTGAGGGAGCAGAAACTGTGGTCAGGATGTATCATATGAGAGAAGTGTCTATTTCTGGTTAACCCACCAACCAAATAAATAGAAATCTCTTATCTATTGGGGTGTGTATGTTAATATACTATAAAATATAATAATAAAATTATAAAGAAAAACCCTAAGAAATCTACTGGCAAAGAATATCAAGAAATTGCACTACAATTTTATAATGTGTCTTCATCTGTATTAATCATTACGAGTTAGTTTGTGTTGAAATTTGGCTGCCTCTCCCCTGTAAGAGGAGGCTGGTCTTCATTGGGAATGAAGGCAACATTTGTCGCTCTGGTTCTGCCATTTGATAGTAGTTTTGCTTAAGCAGAGCTCCTGCCCTTTCTGTATCTGAGTCAAGACTTAAGTGATTGTCTACTATCTTTATTTCATGTCTTCATTTTTTGAAAACAAATGACATGTTCTAAGACAAAAGACTGTTTATTCTCGTGCCAAGTTTAGGGATGTATGTAACTTATTAGAAGCTTTACATTTTCTAGAACAGTTTTCCAATTTAACTTTTCCTTACAGAGCCAGAGAGCCAACATTTTCTGCCTTGGGGCCCATTGCCTTTCTCATGAGGACCAGTCCTGTTGCAGTGTCAGGGAAGCAGCTGTAGAAAGATGTAGGTAATGAGTGTGGCTGTGTTCCAGTAAAATGTTATTTACAAAACTCAAGCAGCAGGACAGATGCTGCCCTCCTTCTGTGGGAACATGACCAGAGCAGAGAACATAGGATTTCAGCAGGGTTTTCAGAAGTGACTTTTAGATGAGGGCTCAACGTGGAAATTTAGTGGTAAGACAGACGTTGGACACTGTTGCCTGAAATTTGTGAAGTTATTTATTAGGTTTGGGAGGCATAAAGATGAACTATTGGTTATGTATTCTGATATTAAACAGTCCAACTATACAATAGAAATATTTGTTATGCTTCTTGATCATGTTAAAATATAAATATTTTAGTATTCACATTTGAATTTTATATTCTTTTGATAATATCAATTGTTAAACAATCACTTTTCTGAGATATAAAGTGTGTCTTTTCAAAAACTTGCCCTTACCCCATGTTTTAGTGCCTTTTATTTGTATGCTCTTTTCAGTATTTACTGGGTCTGTACAAATTACATGAGGAAAGTCTTATATTTCAGACTTATTCAAAGACCATTTAATATAGTTTCAAGATTCTGATAATTATTCAAAATATATATAATTGGTGTCCTTTATTGTTGTTTCATTTTTATATTAAAACATATAACTTATCTGGAAAATTTTAGTTTAATAAAAATGCATACAAAATGATAGGAATTATTTTGGGAAGGTCTTGGCTGTAAGATGCTAATTACCACTGATAGTTGCTTTTGACAATTGCTTTAAAATAATGTTTTATGAAATGAATACAGGTGTTGAGAACTTGTTGAACATAACGTTATAATTTTGAATAAATCAATTTTATGGATTTACTTCTTTCATAGCAAATTTTGCTCTTAAAACATTTTTCTAGAATGATGCTTAAGTGGAAACATATTTAATTTGTACAATTTGTCTTTTTTCTACATCTAATCACAATTTTTCAGTAAACTTATGCTAGCAAAGGTTTTGTTTCATTAGCCTTATTTTAATTATGTAAGAAAAATTCATTTTCATACTAAAATAACTATTCTGATTGTCACATTAATTTCTTCCAATATATTTTAGATCATTATATATTAAATGAAAGACAGATTTCTAAACTATGAATTCAAAAATTTAAATTCTTACAAAATGCCATTGAATATTACTTTTTAGAGCATGGGACATCAATAATATAAATTATGTTAAAGTTAGTGCTTAGTGTGTGGTCTACTTTCAATGGCATTAAAGGTCATTGGCTTCCCTATTACATTCATATTTATTTGTTATGATGGGTATTTGAGTAATATCTGTCAACAAGAATTTGTAATTATGACACATGGATACCTTGACAATATTTTTCTGGTTATATGTAGTTAAAATTTTGTGTAAGAAAGTGAAGGTATAGACATTGACAGTCAAGAAGTAATAATTTATTAGAAGATGTCTTCTTTTAATTTATTATCTATATACAAGTTACCATATTATTTCAGTGATTATATGGTAAGATGGTTCTGCATCATTATTATTTTTAGGATTATCCATATTATTGTGGTGTATATTTAACATAAGTTATTACATGATCGTACAGAGTACATTTATCAAGGCACTAAAGTTGTGCACTTCATTGGAAACTTGATCGAAACATCCATAACATTTCTGAAAGGTTGTTTTGAAAAATGAGCATTTAAGTCTCAGCAGAATCAAATTTGGTTAATAAATTTGATAAGGCTCAATTGAAACTAGATTCTTTCTTCTTAATGCTACATCTTGAAAAGTGTCAAAAACCAGTTCTCTTCCTTGACAAGGGCATCAATATCTCTGCTGCTTTGAGTGATGGCTCAATATCATGCATTACATGAACTAGGGTACTCCCAAATGTCTGTATTTCCTTTTCTCCTTTCTTTACATAACTGATTTTGTCCACTTTTCTGTTTCTTCTGATACACGTATTGAAAGGAGGAAATGCAGAGAGATTGCTTCTTTAAAGCCAAGAGGAACCCAGCTGTTGTTCTCTTTCTTGTGTTTTCCCAATCCTCCTCCTCCTCGGAATGAGTGCCGCAGACCGCTCTTCCCTATTTCAGCTCTCCGCTCTATCTGGGCTCTTCTCATTGCTGCAGCGTGGACACAGCCATTAAATCCTGCAACAGGGTTATCTGCATTTGATTATAACATCACATTTTTTTTGTAGACATGGCATACAGCAGTCCCTAACTAGTTATTACTGAAAGAACTGAAATATTTTCAGAATGCATGGACTCTTGAAAAAAAAATCACAGAATTCCAAAAGAAATGGATAAATTCAATACTGTGTATATGTCCCTCATACTGTCCCTAATCATACATAAGAAAACTCACCTTTAACTTTCTTTTTGTTTTTGTGTTGTTTTAGACAATCCTGAACTCTCAGTGTGCTTTCTCTGTAGGACGCAACCTTATTATTTTCTACTGTGTTTGTACCTGTTTCTCTAGAAGTGTTAGATTTCTCTATTCTGAACTATTTGAATTTCTTTTTTTATTTTTTTCTTCCTCTGTATTACCTTTTTCTGAAAAATTCTTACATGCCCTTATCATTAAACCATCCCCATATAAAATAATAGCCATGAGTGATATTCATTAAATATTCTGTGATTCAAATATATTAATTTGCACCCATGTCTTCATCACCAGATTCTGGCCTGTTGTCTTTTTGTTTTCTTATCACAGAGAATGGAAGACTACAGGTGCATACTGGTGCACAGACAGGTACTGCAATCCTCCAGCAACACTCACTACTATATTTTGGTTTTCTAAATTTCTCCTGGCAATGTTCCAAATGTTTACGCCTATATGTTTCCAAGCTTTTGCAGACAGATTCAATTCAGCTTTGGGAAGATGTGCACCATGAATGTCACAATTGTCATCACTGGCATTTTGTGTCAGTGGCATCTATTCAGTTGTTCAAATCAGAAAATTCCTTACTGTTCTCAATTTTGCAGACTATTGTCTTTAATTCTCAGTTTTTTCCCACTTCAAAAATGTACCCTGACATGAATTCTTTTCATTCCTTTTTTCAGACATTTGTTGGTTCTTTCTTTTTAACTAAGCTATTATACTGTTCTTATTGCTGAGGATTATTCTTAGTGATGCAAATGATTAATTTAGTGAAATATGAATTTAAAATAACTTGTTCATACAACCTTTATTGCTTCTCATGTAAGTACTTAATGTACTCCTACCTTTAATGAATATATGGAGAATTTCAGTCTTTCCTTTAGAATGTCATATAAGTTTTATCCTTAAGATCACACCTAGAAGATTTTGATTGTAGAATCCAAAAAAATTTAACACTGTTACATATATTCTAAGTTCCATAAGCCCAAATAACATGGCAGAGTTGGGATGTTATAGATCCAGACCCCAGTTATCTTGTTTTTTTTTTTTATTTTTTTGGTGTGTTCTCTTACTAAATACCAACTGTATATAATTTTGTGTCTAACCTATTTTCCTTTCAGCTACCAACCAAAAACTTTTAGAGCAGTGCTTCTCAACCTGTGTATCATGAGCCCCTTGGTAAATCGCTATCTCCAAAAAGATTAACATTATGATACATACAAGTAACAGAATTGGGGTTACAAAGTAGCAGTGAAAATAACTTTATGGTTGGGGGTCACCACCACACTAGGAACTGTAATAAACGGTCACAGCATTAGAAAGATGGAGTGAGTTAACGTTATCCGACTACTATCTTTCAACAACTTGAACTAAGTAAGCATTATCAGATAAGACCTAAAACGTGTGGTAGCGGTTTTCCCTCTTGGTGATAACTGTTCTACCCCTGTCTCTATCACGCATGTTGTTAATACCTGGATTTATTACTTTCTTTGAACCCGTAACCATAAAACATTCATCAAACCACTTCTATGATGAGACACATTATTAAGGACCATGTTCTCAGGCCATGGTTACTTATCCCCTATGCCGAATGAACCTTTATTCTCTTTCCAGTGGATGCTGTGTTTTGCACAGGTGAAATAAACAAGCCGTGCTTTCCGGTTCCTCTGGGCTTCTGTCCTGTTGTTTATTCCATCTGAAATTTTATTTCCCTTTTTTTCGGCCCAGGCTATCCTTCAAGGCATCTTCCAAATTACATCTTCTCTCTCAGGTTGTTCAGGTACCAACAGAACACTTTCCTATTGTGGGAAGAACCCATTACTCTTTCGTTGGGACTCAAAACCTCTGTTTGCTCTCATCCTCTCTATAGAAATTATTGCAGTATATTTCATTTTTTTTGCACCCAAGGCATGGTTTTGTGTTCCCCTGACATTTAAAAAGGTTTTCTATAATCAGCTTTCTAGTGTAATCCTGAATATGAGTTTAAAAGGTCAACATGAGGAATGGAACAGAAATGGTTGATTTTCTTTTTTACATACTACCAATAAAAACACATAAGATCTTTTTGTTTTCATGCTTTGCTTCATTATGCCATGGTTACCAAGTTTCACAGACCGGAGAATATCATAGTAAAATAGAAAGAAAGATATGCAAGCTATTATGTGACTTTGTGCATACTCTTGAGTATATATGGCCACTGTGGATAGTAATTTGTATTGTGAAATCTAACTAATCAAGATTTTTTAGCCCAATTTAATATGCACAGAAAGATAATTTCACTATCATCATAAAACCTGTAGTCATCTAGACATTTATGCGCTTTAAAATTTATGTTGAAGATGAGCGTGTCAGTTTACACCAAAACATTTTCTTTACACTTAACATTTTTCCTAATCACTATTGTGTTACAGTGTAGCCTCCTGAGAGCAAAACTGATGTAGTTTAAGGAATAAGGACTTTGATGGAAGATGGACTAGTCATCCATGTTCAGTTTTACTTCTTACTTGAATATAAGCTTATATTTAAATCTTTCAATTATACCTTCACTTTCGCTAACTGGCTTTGAGCATTAAATGCTGTATGTATATAGCCATGAATGGTGGTACAGTCCTGTATCCCAGCACTTGAGATGCTCAGGCAAAGGATTATGAAGTTAAGGCTAATCTTGGCTAGATTGAGAATTTTAGGATAACTTATGGTTCAGAAGAAAATCCCATTTCAAAAAAAAAAACAGTAGTTCTAATGCCATACATATCTATTCTCATGTTGGGAATCAGCATCACTATTCCTCAAATCACTGTGTGAACAAATTATTTTCTCTATTCTTTCTGAAGTGGTTTTCACTATCCTGGATGTCATCATGAATCCTTTAGTGTCCTGGATTAAAAAAGGACTTCTTCAACGTTTCATTGAATTGTGTCTGATGTCAGAAAGGAAGCTGTGATGAATGTGTGAGAAGCCCTATCTCACACATGGTTGATTTCTGTGTGCTGTCCCTGAATCATGGGTATAGTGTCAGTGACAGAACTATCAAGATTTTGACTCACATTCCTGGTATACCTCATTGTTGACAGGAGACTGAATCTTGGAATGACATCTAATTTACTTTTTTCAAGATCTGTAGAATTTAGTGACCACTGCTTACCTCTAATACTCTGTATTTTGTTTTCCTTTTGTTTTTCCCAAAAGGCTTCATATTCTTAAAGCACAGGAATACACTACTGTAGATCACTGTACCTAACTTCATTTTTGAAGAAAAAAATATGAAATGACAGTTCTCTTGTATCCAAGGTCATAATCTTAATAAACATTTAATAGAGTATATTTATTCTACAAAATAATGATATCACTATGTTGTTTTCACATAATGAAGTGCTTATGTTTTTAAGTTCATAATCTTGTAAAGTCGAATGCACTTGATATTTATAGTAGTTACTTACTAATGTAAAAGCAGATAGTCTGTATGGAATAGCACATTCAAATGAAAGAAAATAATTTTCACTCTAAGAAGTTAAAAGTAACATGGTAAAAAATAAGATATGACTAGGAGGAAGAGTTAGATGGCAGTTAGGAAGTCAAACTACAGAGAACACTGGAGAACTGTATATATAATTTTGCAGAGTGTATGGTGGCCTACATCTATAGTCTCAATCACTTGGAGTCTGAGACTGGAGTATAACAAGTTCAAAACAACTTGAATTACACTGTGAGGTTCTGCCTTACACAGCCACACGCACACACATATACGCACACACACACACACACAAATTATCAGGTTGATTAACTCATGTTTAGGTTTTTGTTTCTTTATATTCAGAGACCAGTTACGTGTATAGTTGTTTCTATAAGTTAAGTGATAAATTATAATGAATTTTCAAATATCATTGGTGATCTTAAAGGATTGAAGTGAATTCTGAATATATTAGAGGTAAAATAATAGGATTTCTAAAATTGCATAAAGTGAAAAATGGGGAATAGGAAAAACCTAAATGAGCTCAAAGTTCAATATAGGAGCAATGTAAAGAACAGGTTTGTTTTATTAGTAAATGGAAGATTAAAAAGCATAAGAATTCACTGTGAAAAAAGAGGTAGAAAAATGTAAGAGCCAGAGAGGGTGGAGGACAAGGAAATAAGGCTTTTTAAACACAGTTGGACCAACAGACATATGAGCTTAGAGACTCTGTCCAAATGCATAGGACTTGAACAGGATGGCAACATGGAACAAAGTAAAAGGCATCTTGTAGTTTTGTTTCTTTCATAATGTCGAGTCTGGGATCCTCTTTTCCTTACAGGTTCTTTGGGTGTATTTTTATGGCTGCTTGTTTTGTGTTTTTATGAGATTTCTTTGTGTGTAGGAGCACATGTGTGTATCTGTGTCTAAATATATTTATTGTGCTTCTTTCCATTGGATTTGATTTGTCCTATTCTGACCTGTTTATTTTTGTTCCATTTTATTTTATATTATTATTCTTATTATGCCTTGGATGTCTATTTGTTCGGTGACAACTTTCAGGTTTCCAGTAAGGAAGAAGAGGCTTCTGAGCGAATCTCATTTGCAGGAATGCCTTGACCGTGAGGGCCATGCCCAGCCCTCACCTGCTCATCTTCTAGCAATCACGCTGAACTGTTTCACAATACTTTTACTTAATCCCTAACGAGTCTGGCATAATAGTCTGTAAAGTGCTGCAGTTCTGTCTAGCTCTTTTACTTAATGAGGTATCGTGGGCTTACTAAATGAAAGCATCAATAAAACAAGGTCTAGCTCTCTCTCTGATGGTAGGGAAATAGTTCATCTCCCTCACTGCTGAATTTCAGAGTAACTATCATAACTTCTATCAGTGAGAGAAGTCTCACGTCAGCTAACGTGATCTACAGTTCAAGTGCAACTAGGTAGATGCATCCATCTTTTGAGTTCTGTTTGGCTAAAAGAATCGTAAACACTTTTTCTGCTTTTATTAGATTTAAGTGGAAAAAAAATCAAAGGAGCACCATTGTTCTTTTTCTGATTTAATTCGGTGTGGCTGGGAAACTCCAGCAGCCGCGCTGTTCTTGCAGTTTTCATACCCAGACTGCTCCTGATTTATTAGCTTTCAGATGGGAGCTCTGCTGTGCCATTGCGATCTTCGGCTTACACAGCACCTGTGTAGACCTCCATGATGCATTTTATTTATTATTTATTCAGCATTACAGAATAAACAGAAGGCAAACCAGTGCCGAAGTCACCTGAACTTGTGGCTTCTGAAGTCTCTGGGAACATGCATTCTGATTTAAAGTTAGAACAGTCCAATCAGCTAAAGTGTGATGGAAAATGTCATGGCACGTGTAGAGGACCGAAATGAAGAGAAACCTACTTAGGGTATGACATTGTTGTTTGTTTCAGTCATCATCTCAAGGATGCTCTCTGTCCATAGGCACACTGAGCTGATGTCATCAATCCCCAGAAAGAACATCCAGAGAAACGGCTTCTGCCGAGTTGAACTTGACCATTTGTTATCATTAGGAGAGCCGTTTGTAAAAAACAGAATTTTCTTCTTAGCTGACACTGCACGAATCTCAAGAACTAAATAATCCAGGACCAGAAAGGAATCTGGCCTCATCCATCATTGGTGGCAGGGGCAGAGGAAGGAGGGAGCAAGACTTAGGTTCTCCTGTACAGCACAAGGGAGTGTATGCATCACACCTCAAACACTCTCTGCACACCTGTGATGCGAGGCAGGCTCTGTGGAAGTCCACGAATCTGGAAGTTACTACGCCTACTCTTTTCCTGCTTTAAAGGTGAGATCACTGGAGCTGCTATTAAAAAAAAAAAAAAAGTTACACTCTTTGATGGAATAAGCCTCTTTGTTGTCCTAAAAGTCTGTTAGATAATTTGATATCTTATACTTTTGTATGATTTCTGCACAGATGTCTGTAGTGATGCTTGGATGTCCTCATTGTCAAAATGTTCTAACTTCTCTTTCGACCCCTTCTCCCCCCCATGAGTGTTACGCGTCTTGTTCCCTAAGCTCTATGTTCTCAACTCCAGCTTTAGGTTGCTTGCTGGTTGTGGAGAACATAGAGCATCTGTCATGTCTCAATTTTTGACTTGCTTCCTGATGTCATCTGCTTTCTCTGCTTAATTAACTATCCTTGGTTCTCTCTGCCTGTGCCACTAGCCTGGTGTGTGACTCTGTCTCCTGTTTCCTGCTTTTGTCTCTAAGGTCTTGTAGCATGTATCTGATTTTGCCATTTTTTTATTTTATTTTACATCACTTTACAAATGGAAGCCACAGTGAATCACTTCTGTGGTAAGGGCTACGTTCTGTCTTCTTGTTCCAGCTACAAGTAATTCTTAGCCCCTGTCAATCTCCATGTGCCTATCTGACTCGGCACCTGCGGATTCCCTAATCTAGGCTGTGCTGCCTAAGAAATGCCCCATGTTGGATGCTATTAGAGCATATGATAGATTATAAAGCTATAAAAAACTTGAAGTACGAATCCCTAAGCATCAGCATTAAGAGGAAGCCCATACTGCAGACATCAGAGGAAACAACTCCTGACTTCATGTTCAGCCCTGAGTAGAGATTTATCCTGTGATATCATGTGGTACAAGGGTGTCGGGTTACTGTAAGCAGCAATCTAGTCCATAAGGAATGTTCAAAGAGAATTTTCCCATCTACTACAAACATATTTACAAACTTAAGAAAGCTTAATGGGAGATTAATTTAGGTCCATGTTCTCAATAACCCTTCATGTCAATTTCTGACTTTTGAGTTCAGGAAAGGAAAAGTAATTCTCATGTAAAGCAAAACAAGCAGCGAGATTAGACGGGAAGCCATTGGAGCGTTAAGATGCCTTCAGAGGAGCACCGTGTGGGAAACACTGTACTTGCGTAGACGGTTCAGAACGGACGATGGAACATCTTGCTGAACATCTTTTGAAGTCTGCTGAAATGTCGCGTCTCCCGATACATCTCCACATATGTCACGTCTGCACTTTGGAGGCCTGCATATCCTAAGGTGGAAGCACACTTGGTATTATTTTTAACATTCGAGCGTCAGACTGTCACCTTGGCTCCCAGTAGCTGTGGTAACATGGGCAAGTGGCTTAGCTATTTTTCTCACCGCTGTAACAGATGTCTCCTAGAGGCAACTGTGGGTTTATTTCAGTTCACAATTTATAGGGGTCAGCACGTTATTGAAATGGGACGGTGTGAGGCTTCGTCTAAGGCTACAGGAACTTACACTGTGATGTTTTCACATTGTGGGACACATTTAGTGTTGGAATCCTTGTTATTTTGCCCCCAATGACTTAAATCAACCAGCTAGGCCTTATGACTTAGGTTCTATAGTCTCTCAAAGTAGCCTGACTGTCTGGGAACTGAGTGTTCAAACACGTGAGCCTGTGGGACTCAGTTGGCCACTACACATCTCACTTGGTTCTGTTCACTTTCTTTGTAAACAGACAATAGGACGTTGTGTGTCTCTACATTGGTAATAAATGTAAACGTGTTGGCTAGTTTTATGCCAACTTGACAAAGATATGGTTTTACAAGAGGAAAGAGCCTAAAAGGAGAAAATGCCTCTCTAAGACTGTGCTGTAGGCTCTAGAGCCTAGAGCACAGTTACCACGCTGGGTTGTTGGTCTTGTGTTCTATACGGAAGCAGGTTGACGAAGCCATGAAGAGCATGCACCCTCTACAGCCTCTGCGTCAGGTCCTGCCTCCAGGTCCCTGGCTAATTGCTTTAGAGTCTAAACTGTTTCATTTGTGAGTGGTTTACATTTATTCTTCTACGCATTGTACATATCAGTAAAAATACTAACCCAGAGTATGTAAAGTTCTTCCTAGAGAAAGGCTTCACTTCACGAAGTCAGTTTTTCCTGATTGTGGTTGTTAAGGTTGTGTTTAACAGCCAGGTTTAAAAAAAAATACATTAGGTAAACTAAAGAGATATAGGCTTGGGCAGATCACCTAGATAAAGTTCTTCAAGGACAAAAATTTATGTCCCGCTGCTGAGGTTTCGTAGAACACCTCATCCAATTGCATCCCAATATTGAGAAATAGTTTTTCTCTCTGACTAACAGAACTTGGAACGGAGCTACAACTATACAGCTTGATTCAATTTGCAGGTGTAGAATTTGTTCTTGGGGAGTGAAAAAGACAGATTGGATCGCAGCGTCACGCTCTCCTAGAGGAGACATAGGCAGGTGATGTAGAGCCAGAACATGTGGACAAACAGCACGAAGAGGATCGTGCATCACGGGCTGCTTTCTGGGGCAGATGGAAATATCAAGGGCATAATCTGGGGCCTCACATATCATTCATCCTTGTGGCCATCCATTTTCTGAAATTGGTAACTAGTCCTGTTCCTGCCTTGGCAGGACCTGGAGAAGCTACACAGAAGG
The DNA here is from genome assembly GCF_014885135.2 of Alexandromys fortis. Lineage (NCBI taxonomy): Eukaryota > Metazoa > Chordata > Mammalia > Rodentia > Cricetidae > Alexandromys > Alexandromys fortis. Next base: position 122,709 of record NW_026067984.1, on the reverse strand, counting down.
ACAGGATTGTCTAAACACCCCTCAACTCATTTCACCAGTCCAATTATAAACAGAAGAGATGAGAAGAGACTAACACAAAGTCATAAATGGCATGAGAAGCTGAACTCCTGTGGTGATGTAGGCAGGTTTCCGGGAAACGGTGCAGCACACAGTAGCAGCAGTGATTAAATGCCCCAGTGGTAATACAAAGCAGAGATGCAGTCTGCTCCCTGGGGTCTTGTTGCAGCAAAACCACCTCATCAAACCTTCTAACGAGGCTCTTGCTGTGGAGTACAGTCAGCTGGCAGGCCTGTTAGGCTCCACTTTCCTTTTTCACAGACATAATTGTTTATCATCCCTTTAGTCCTTTTAATTGCTCTGAGCAAGGATTTTGTTATCCACTTAGCAATGGGGACCAAACCCATCAATACTCAATTTAAGCAAAACACTCATAAAGACAGCAGTGTAATCTCTGCTGCTTTTCTGAAGATCACGATGACTTCTGCAAGCAGGCCTTCTCCTCCTTGTCTGTGCAGCTGTTCCAGTCCAGAGTGTTCCCTAACTAGCTATGCTCAAGTCTGGAAAGGGTTTTATTTATTTATTTTTAATGTTTAAAGAAAATTCTTTCTCCTTTATTTTCGTGTGGCTTCCCGATAATTTGGATCCACTGAAGCATGATACTGTGAAAATATGTGCATGGCATTGCAGATTTCACTCAAATTTTATGTGATCATAACCCTCATCATGCATTTACTAAAAAATAAAATTAGAAAAGAAATGGATTTCAATTAATGTATTTAGAATAATTTAATAAGACAATGATATAATAGAAGCAAAATAAATTAGTTTGAATGCAAATATTACCTTTTCATTTTGATAAGTATCATGAGAACTTCTTACAGGTACATGCTATATGGGCTGTTTATCATACCTCAAGGAGGTGATGGGACAGATTTAGTTGACTTCTCAGGACAGGCCTTACTTTCTTTGAGAAGAAGATGGGGGATGGGGTGGGGGTAAGGGGACAAGAGTAGGAGGGGAGAAGGAAGGGGAAGTGGGATTGGGATGTAAAGATGAATTTATTAATTGACCAAAAACAATAAACAAATAACTACTGAGTTGGAGCTATGTAGGTAAAATCCTAGGACTTCAGACACAGAGGATTACTGTGAAATTGGACTCACTCTGAGCTACCTATCTGAGCCATTCAGATGATCCTGTCTCAATTTCCTGTCACCCAACAATGGATTTTATAGGTTGATTTTTGTGTTATTATTTATAAATTCTCAATATTTTAAATCATTAGTTCTACCAAATGGTGAAAAATAAAATCAAAGTTCCAAAAGATTTCATTATTTTTAAAATAAACTGTAATATAAAATAATTGCAAATAAATAGAGGCATCCCACATAACATTAAACAGACTGAAAGTCTGTACAGCTTCACGAACTTGTTTACAGTTAGAATTGGATTTCGAAGTAGAAGGTATGAAACCTCAGATTAAACTCTAAATTTCATTATCAAATGTTTTATATAATTATCTACCATCAAAACAAAATAAAACAATCCATGACTGATTTTGAACTAGAAAAATAAATAATCTTATATCTCTGTCATAACTTGTGTCTATTACCTGAATTCAGTGCTTTATATTTAGCTTTATATATATACATACATATTTTATTTGTTCTTTATGTGAGAAAAATGGATGAACTTAAAATGTAAAATTAAGTAATTTAAACAACATTGCAGAAATCTCAGAAAGAAATATATGTATTATGTGAGATAAAGTCTACAAATACTATTTAATTTCGTGATTGTGTCCTATGCTAAATTATTTTATTGTTTCTCAAAATTTAATATATCACATTCTCACTTGAACTAATCATCAACTAAATTGATAAGGCACAGCAGGAATGTTAAAAATAACTGAATCATAAATATGCAGTGTGGTAAACCTTCTGTTTGCAGCTGATAAAATTTCCAATACCTCCTCTCCTTTCTCTCACTTTCACCACAGGGTGTGGAAGAGTGTTGGGAAGGAAAATGAAATTTCCACAAACTCCTAGTGAGTTTCCACCTAGGAAACAAATCCATTGACTATGTGCTTCTGTTTGTATGAAGGGACAATCTAGTCCCTCCAGGAAAAAAAAAAAGCAACGGAGGACAGAAAGAAGGAGCCTATATACAGATGACAGAGGCACGGTATTTAAGGAAATCACGCGGGAAAAAAGATGGAGGAAGCTCAGGACTGGTCACGGGTTGGAGCGAATAGCATGACCTTGTAAAGAAACAGCCACTTAAGGAATACAACCACTTCCACGTGCGTCATTACGGCCCACGTTTTCTGCTCTTATATCATGGTATTTCTTTGTACTGAAATTTCACTGCCTTAAAAATATTTTTTTAGGCTTTGTTTAATTGAGCTCATCCAGATAATTGAGATTAATGATCTATCCATAACTATAGATTTAGTATCTTACAAACAGTATCAACTACCTTTTATCATGTGCTGTCTTGTTTATCTAACTGGTCAGATGCCACTTAACTCATAGTTCCTGAAAGGAGGGTTATTATTGATAGCACATTCCCCTGAGAGTTTCCAGACGCAGAGATGTTGTGACTTCCCAGTTTCTTAGTAAGGCAAAAACAGGGGCAGGGGGAAACCCTGGTTATTCAGCGTAGGTATAAACTTTTAAGTATGCCCTTGTCTTGCCACCAGAAACCGGAAGCAAGTGGGAATTATTCAAATCCATTGTATATACATCTCTAGGGATTAGAAAATAAAGACAGCTCAAGAGGGACCAGAAAAATGCATGTTTCTCTTGGAATCTTCCCCATGACCATGGGTATTGTGAACAACCACATTGGTGCTCAGAATAGCCAGGGGCAAAAGTCATAAAGGGTGGTAACAAAGATAAAGTTCTGAGTCTGAGGTAAAATTGGAGGCATCAACACAATAGAGCACTGCTTGCTAGTGTTTTGAGACCCTATATTACTCTGTGCTTGTGTGTGCATGCGTGCGTGCATGTGTGTGTGTGTGTGTACTGCAATAGAGGATGACTGAGCCATGATTCCTTACTTAAAGATTTCATCTTGCTTTGTACTATCATCTCCTGTTACAAAGATTCACATATTTAGTTCAGTAAAGAAATCCCACTTCATCAATTAATGTTAGATACTACCATTAAATGAAGGGCAAGAAGCATCTCTATTGAAGAAATGTATAAATGTTTAATGGGTGTTTGCTGTGTTCATAAAAAAATGATCTTTGTCATTTTGAAACGTAACTTTAAACATATAACTAATTACATTTTACACCCATTTTCAACAGTCTATAATAGTAATAGATTCAGACAAAATATACTCATAGAGATTGATGGGAGGTGCTAAATAATTATAGACAATGAAATATTAGTCTCCTGACCATGGAGGTTGCATCTGAAAGGAAGAAATAAACTAATGTTTTGTTAAAACTGATAAACCTGTAACAGAAAATAAAGGAGGGAAAGTAGAATCGAGCAGTCAGATGAAGAGATCAAGAGACAGCAGGGAAGACTGAATTATGGTGGATAGTTTCATTGTCACTTGATTGAACTGAAACGTGCTGAAGACAGAAGATACCCAGGGCTTGTCTTTGATGATGCCTTCATGGGAGACTGAATCACAAAGGCTCTGACTTAGTGAATGGCTTAATCCACACATGAAGCTAAAGTCTAAATACAATGTGTGTAATGGTGGAGGTGGCCAGTTTGGGGAAATGTTATTGATATGTACTATAAGGAAATATTGTTAATACTTTTAAAATGAGGACTTCATTTGATTCCACGGTTTTAAAATGGATTGTCTAAAACACTCTCAGCAGTTGTATGGTCAAAATGTGAAACTTTTGTTAACTCTCAGAATTGACTCTCAGAATTACTCTGTTACTTGTGAATTTAATATTGTCAATTTGTGTTAGAGTTGCCATCTCTCTACTTGGCTATAATAGTCTGAGACTGTTGTGAACCTAAAGCTACTGTAATGGCTTTTATGTAGGGTTTGAAAAATATGAAATATGTATTCTAGGGTAGGACTAACTACATGCAAAAACAGTTTATATGTAGGGTTTGATGCAGTATGTATTTCAGGGTAGAATTAATTACATAAATGTAAAATCATTGCTTTCATATGTGTTTATGAGTAAGATGTATACCCTTCCAATCCACTTGTATTATTAGCTGTATTTCTAAATCAGAAAAAGAAGGAAGACTTCAAGACCCCAGAATGTTTTCCCTTTTATAATTAAACATCCTGATGTGAATATTTTCCTTGAAAACAACCTCTACAAAGACCAGAAGGCTTCCAACTCTCCTTCACTCTGGTGTCCTTATAATAGTTCAACTTCCTTTTGATCTCTCTATCATTGAGACTGAAAAAAAAAGTCACACCCTCCCAAATGTGAGCATAATACACATAGTTCTGAGTTTGAGTTTGGAACGAAGGGCTAGGGTGTTGTGGATGCAGTGTTTATATGTAGTCTATAAGAACGGCTGGGGAAGAAACAAGCAGTTTGAAGCAGCACTTTCCGTGGTAATAATTTCTTTCTCTTAAACCTTCAGTTTCGCCCAGCAATGTTGATGCCCCAGGGTGTGTGGAAAACTCTCACTTACATTAACGATTTATTAGAGCGTTTGAAGCTAAATTTTAGCTTTTGTCAGCTAAAGGTTATTATTTCTTCAAACAAAATATTAGAACACATGTTAATGCAAATTTACACCCATCATATTTTAAAGACAAAAACAAAAAAGCAGGGACAAAGCTCATGAATTTAGAGTCACTGCAGTTGTGAAGACTGCAGGTCTGTGAAGTGCTGTTTGTTCATTTATCCATTTACTCAGGCATTCAAATGTTTCCTGGGGTTTCTCAGACTTGACTAATATGGCTCTTAATTGTTTTGCATTGGGGCATGTAGAGAAGAGATATGCCATTTCTCAACTTAATGGTCTAATTTTGGAAGGAAATAAGCACAAATACATTTAGATAGTACGAAAACAAAAACAATGAATGAAATGAAAAATGAACAGAACAGCTGTGTGTTAATGGGAAGATATTCAGTAAATACGTATTTCAGGCACAGTGCCTGTGAGACCGCGTTGCCAGTACTCAAGGCATGTCGTCAGTTACGAAACATGTTCCAGGGAGGTAGGCAACACAAAATCAACTCAGGAACAGTTACATTGCTATGCTAAATGTTAAAAAGAAGACAAACTACTCTTGAAAAACAATGTCGGGATGAGGGTTGCCAATGTAGCATGAAGGGAAAACAGGGTGTCTTCAGGTGACAGATTTACTACAGGTCCTTGCATCATTGACGGAGGGTAAAGGACGGCTGACGCTAGACAGATGTTTGATATGTACAAAGAGAGAGAGAGAGAGAGAGAGAGAGAGAGAGAGAGAGAGAGAGAGGAGAGAGGGCTTTCTACAATAAAAATAACACAGATTATAAATAAGTATGATTCTATTTTTTCCCTTGTAACATTGATAAAGCAGACAGAGATTGTCAAATAAATTGTCTAAAGTTCATTTACTTGTAACAGGGCTCATGATTTAGGGTTTACAGTAGGAGAATGTTTAGTTCTAATTTCTTAGGCTCTGCACATATCATCCTGACTTGGGAGGGCTAGGGAACATCTTACCTTTCCAGGAAACCATCACTGCTGTACCTGTTTGTGTGTGTTGCTGCTGATGTTCATTAAGATACCAGGGTAAAACAGGAGGCATAGATCAATACAACTGCCCTTTGAATCCCATTCTCAGATGTGGGCTCATCCATCTATACCTGATCTTAAGACAAAGGAAAATGAAGCTACCTTTACCTATCGTCTTGATATTCGCTCTAAATTATCCTTCATTGAGTATCCATTACGCCATCAAATAAGGACTGAGGGTAAGTGAATGGGCCAAAAATATAACTACCGGAACATTTGGAAGGAAACTTTTGCCCTTAGTCTATTGTCCAATAGCATTTTAATATCAACATCAATTTAACACAAAACTTTGAAACTACTAAATTCTCTTGCTTCATTTTTCCCTCATAAATATTTATTGAAGATATATTTATGTGAGGATTTTAGTAAATATTGGGCAATTTAACACTGAATAAAAGAAAGAATTGGTACTGTCACTGTGCTTGGCAAATTAAGAGGAAGTGAAAGAGCTCATAGAGTTTTATAACCTAAGTGTCAATGTTAAGTACTAAGTTATGGGATATGACTGGGAAAAACGGCAGTATCTGTTGGTCAGACCCTTTTCTTGTGCCAAGAATCACTACACCACTTGTTTATGTACTGTATTATTCAACCCTGAATTTAACCTGATACAGGAAATGTTCTTATGATCCACATTTTGGATTAACGCACAAAGTACCTAAGGTACCACAGGCTTTGACTGTTAGAGCCTATTCTTAGGCACTGGAACAAGTAGCATTCATAATAAGCTTCTTAGCCAATGGCCACTTACTCTCTAATTTATGAGGGAGTTATGTCCCAACAAACCCATATAAGTGAAAAGCTCCATCACATGAATATGCATTTCATCTAGGTAACCTACAGATAGGAAAGCTTGGCCCCCTGCATTGTTTCTCTTCGTGCTCCCTAAAACCTGACTGAGGACTCTGGCTTTTTGCCTCTATCCATCATTAAGGAAGAGTCTCATATCTTGTTAACCCAAGTAAAGATTCAGATTCAGATTCAGAGTATGGTTGCTTCTGAATGTGTACCAACATCTTAAGGCAACAAATTAAAAATCAAGCTATCATCAGTGACTGACCATCTGCTTTTATTTCATCGTGAGTACATGTTTGAGCCAAGAGCTGACTAAGTTGAGGTCAGCAAACTGCAATCCAGCCAACAATCCTTATAAACAAAGTATTTAGGGAATACAGCCAAACACAATCATTCGTCCATTGTCTATTGTGCTACTGCACAGGTTGGGATATGCTGTGGCATTAAAACGTAATTGTGAGATATTTTGACAAACACCATATGTCCCACAATTTTAAGTATTTGCCAATTGTTTATGTACAGGGAAAAGATACTAGACTTATGTAAGTGTCTACCTCATGTTGGAAAGTAAATATCTATTATTTGTGACATATAATCCCATATAAAATTTAAATTGGGTAATTCTATATGTCTGCAGAAGGGTTTTAGTAAGAATTGTGAGGATGATCACTCCGTGGCTTCAGGATAATCCTGTTACTCTGCCAATTGGAAGAGCATCAAAGGACTCAGGTTTCCTCCTTCCAGCTCCACAAGCATGATAACTTCCATGAATATTGTTACACAGACACAGAAAGAGTCTTACTAAGCAACACTTAGCAATAGTTGAGAAGGGTTACTAGGACATGCAATTTTTCACTGGGTGCTACTTGCTCTTCAACGCTATAATATAGGATAAAGTACTGATATTTGCCTATAATCAAATTATCTCGGCTTCACCTATGTTTATCTGACTTCTTATTATACATTCAAGAAGAGTTATAAGAAGGATATGAGATATATTGAGTTGGAATTCAGAGGTGACATCTAGAATGAAGAAATAATGTGTGTGTGTATGAAAATAATTAATTAAAAAAGAGGCCATGGATTAGAAAGAGGGGAAAATAACAGTATATACATGTATGTATATGTATGTGTGTGTGCGAGACACATATATTTATTTATTTTTTTAGATTTATTTATTTTATTTTATTTTAGTTGTTGCAAAAAAAATTCTGCCTCCTCCCTGTTTTCCATTTCCCTCCCCCTCCTCACAGACATCACCCTCTCCCCTCAGTCCCATACCCCTCTCCCCCTCCCCCCACTCCATTCCCCCTCCCTCTCGAGAATGAAGAGCAGTCCAGATTATATAATGTCATATGTTTATATATAATGCACACATATGTCTGTATGTGTTTGTGTGTATTCCTAAATATATAAGTTCAATCTACTCAGTCTGCCTAGTGTTATACATATATATCCTTTCAGGGCTTACTATCAGGCATTGGATAATCAATTGGTATGCATTTTCCTGGGGAATACTTTCTTCTGTTCTCAGCACTCCTTGGTTGCTACAGTTCTTTGGGTAGGGTTGAGGTATCCTGGGTTTCTCATGTTGTCATTAGCATGTCTATTTGTTGTCCTTGTTCTGCTCATGTTTAGACAGTCATGTTAGTAGAAATTTATAGGTTTCACTTCTGACATTTCTAGAAGACACAATTTTGCCACAAATAGCCTGTAATATAGCTCCTTCAGCCTTCTCACCACCTCTTTCTCAATGATCCATGAGCCTTAGGCATCAGAGTTGTACTGTAAATGCAATCTCGGGACAGGATCCACAACTATACATTTTGCTTGGTTGTGATTTTGTGTAACAGTCACCATTTGTTGCAAAGAGAACTTTGTGTGGGTATAAGGGTGAATATTTATAACGTAGTTGGGTATTATTCTGATTTAGTCAAGTGGTGCTGTTGGTTCTTCTCCAAGACCAAGGATTTCCTTACCCCTCTGTAGTGTGTTAGATTTCTGATACCAAGTGTAATTTCCCTCTTTCAAGCAGGATTTTCATTCAGTTAGAGAGCTGTTGGTACCAAGGTCCTAGAGCCACTACTACACTCTCAGTTTTACCATGTTATGCTGTATATATTTGTGGTTCATAGGTATCATAGCTAGGTAAGTCTTTTGCTTGTTTGCCTCATTTGGAAGTTTTGGTGCCTTCTGGTATCATGAAATCTGATACTCAGGCAGAAAGATTTCCAGTCAGTTCTAGTTCAAGGGCTCTGGGCCCTGTCTCTGAAGTGCATGGTGTCTTCAAGAGACTTAATTTCTACCTCTGGGGATCAAGGAAAGGCAAAAACAATAGCATGTGATATTTTAGGAGTCCCTTGAATAAGCTTGTTGAACAATTTTAAAGAAGTTCTAATGCCTAGTGTTGGAGCTTTTGTTAGATAGTCTTTGACTATTAGAGGAACCATTGTTAGGCTAGATGAGAAATTTTCATTTAGTGTGTGTGTGTGTGTGTGTTTACGCAACCACTTGTGTATGTTGTATATATGTGCATTCTAGGTATATAGATAATCATATGATTGCTTTTTACCTTTTCAGACATACTCACTGTTATTTTTATTTATTGATATGCCTTCTCCCTTCCTAGTCAGGGCCCTCCCCTCATTTTCACATTTACCTAATCAAATAATTTCATCATTTCCATCAACCCTATTTTTCCATCTCTTTATTCAATTCTGTCTTCATGTCCGGCATTATGTTAATCATTTCTATCAGCTTTGTAGTTGTATTTCTTGTATGTCCCTCAGGTATTTATTCTCAAGTTCTTTCATCTTAACTTCATAGAGCTATTTCTTTGTGGCTTCTTTAAACTCCTTGAATTCTATGAAGTTTATGATTGTTCTTTTAGATGCTGTGCCTCAGATCCATCTAGATAATTCTCTTGGACAAATTGCCTACAATACTGGTAGATTCTGGAGAAAAGAGACTGGCTTGATTTTCATATTGCTAGTATTTTTGTGAAAAGTTCAGGGCACGTAGACATATTTTGTGACTACTTTGTCTGGACAGAATAGGTTGGAACAGAAGGAAGGATGTGAGAGTAGGCTGGGTCTAGAGGTTGGAAGTTGCTTAGGGGGGATGAATTCAGGTGGAAAGAAGAGATTGGATTGATGTGCAGGATGCCTGTTCTGTGCAAAGCCTCTAGTGTAAAGGTAGATATGGTTGAATAGAGAAATTATATGGGTGTGAGAGGGACCTGTCACTCAGGGACAGGCAGGAAGTGTCATTTCAGAAGCCTGGACGTTGGTTTAGTGCAGGAAGTAGTGGATGTCAGACCCAGGATAGACCTGGTAGTTGGAGACTACACATAGAAGTTGGGGTCAGGAAGTCACTGGAAAGGATGTGCAGAATCTGTTGGGTGGAGAAGCTGGATATGGTCCCAACTTGTGTTTATAAATTGAATAGATAGAGCAGAACAGCAAAGAAAACTGAGATATAAGAAAGCAAGAATAAGTTACAGACTATAGTTGTTTCCTAAAGATAAAGAAATCATTCATTTTGGGATCAAGACACAAATAGTTTCAAACACAGCTGCTAAGTAGTATCAGTTGGATGAACAGAATTGAATATTGGGCCTGCATTGTAATTATAGTAAAAATAGTTTTATGAGGTAGATAGTCACATCCCTACTCAAGGTATGTTTTAGAGAGAAT
>NW_026067984.1:0-112472 GCF_014885135.2 Alexandromys fortis | reverse complement strand
AAATTCATAGTGAAGTACCTAGTTATAGACCTGCATATTTCTATAATCAGATAATTATTAAAACATGTCAAATATATTATTTTAGTAGCATCTAGATGACTGAATATCTAGACAAAAAAGGAATAAAAGTAAATACTTGGAGGAATCTATATTCATATTCATTTTTCAGTCTCATCTTTGAGGAGTTAATCTTGATTGTCATTGGAACTGAGAAGGTTCTAGGGGATTCATCAAGAATGACATTGGCTCTGGCTGTGAGAGGGTTTCCAGAGTAATGGGGTGAAAACGTGTTAAATTTGCTTTGCACTGTCCAATGGGCTGAAGCAGGGCATAGATAAAGAGGTTCAGCCACAAGAGCATGTTAGTCCATGTCTTATGTTCCCCACCTTTTCCTCTCCCCCGCCCCTTTTTAAACTCTGATAATGTTCGCTGCTGTGTGTTCCACCATGTTCTTCAACTACAATGGACTCAAACTTCTGGAAACATGAGCAAAAATAAGAAATAAATCTTACCTCCCTTAAACCATCCCTGTCAGGCACCCTGTCATAGGGACAAGAAGTCTGCCTAACATAATCTCCTATTGCTATTGGCTTTTGCATCATCTGTGACCTTTTTTAAGGATTTGTGGTTGTGTTTGTTTGGGAACATTTCTTGAACATGACAGATCTGGTATCAGTCTTCCTTAAATCATCTAAACCTGGATAAAGAGAAATTCAATACTAAAATGTTTTGACAGGAATCTTTACTGATATAGTTTATAGCAAGAGAGAAAAACCCACACACATGAAATCAAACACACATATATATGTTCACACATGTATCATGCACATATAGCACACACAAATATGTTTATGTAGAATTCATATTTTGTAAAGTATGGTGTAATCCTCATATGATTATTTTTCTTCCCCATTAAATTACATGTAATCTGAGCTCAGAAAAAACAAAATGATTATCTCTTCTTTCAAAATACCCAGAATATCTGTGATTGAAATCATATGCCCCCCCCTCCCCCCCCACACAAAGAAATGGAAAAGAGACAGAAAACATCTGGAGACAGAAAAATACTGATTTTCCTTTAGTTGGAAATGTTGCTTTAGCAACTGGCAATCTCTCTCTCTCTCTCTCTCTCTCTCTCTCTCTCTCTCTCTCTCTCTCTCTCTCTCTCTCCTGGTGGTGGTGGTGGTGGTGGTGTGTGTGTGTCTATGGGATTGGATAGGATGTTCTGTCCTAGGATCCCGGGAGGGCAGTTGTAGATTGCACAGACCTTCTTGCCTCTCTCTTTATATAGATTTCTATCCTTTAAACAAAGAGGTGGTGATCTTCATCTTTAAAGGGAGGTTTAGTTATCTATAATAGCATGCAGTTATCTTTTGAGCACTGAAGAAATTATCAACAACACAAGAGAAAAAACTATGACCTTAATGATCAAATGAAAGTCAACCAAATGAAAATGACAAGAGGAAGTTGTAGATGGGCCAGGGAGCGCAGCTGACAGGAAACGGACTTTCTCAGACGCCCCTGGGTGGTTTTCTTTGTAGAAAATCTTGGTCTCTCCCTTTTTACCCCATTTTCTCCTTCCCTACTGAAGTAAATTCCTATAATTTATTTTAAATAAGAAATATAAATGACTGTCATCAGTGGACTGCTTCTAAAAGGTCTGACTTAAATTAAGTAATTCTATTATGGAAAGGATAAAAAAAGATACAGAATAACAGCGAAAGAGACATTTTTCTTCCTGCTCCATTTCATTACAAGTCATGCAGACAACTGAAATGGAGTAGGGAAAAGGCTATTTAGGAACATATAACCCCAATACTTGAGAACTAAATTTTGTGCAGGAGGAAAGTGTTCCTTGATTGAAAGTGTGCCTGGCACTTTTTTCTTTGATGGGCTGTGACAGTGTGAGCTCTCGGGCAAAAATTATTGCAAGGAAATTTTGGCTCATTAGCGCTCAGTCTAGATGAAGTGTCAATACGATGATTGCTAGAGATTTTTCTGAAATGGGGCTTATTTGAACTAGATTAAGATGGAATTACAACAAATTGAAAGAGGCGTGGATTTTCTGTTGTAAATCCTTGTGCTTTTTGATTGTTTCGGTTGGAGGATGCTACCCAGGTGACATCTCTTTCTTACCCTTCATCCTTTCCTTCACTTGCCTGTCCTTCACGACCCCCTCTCTGCGCTCAGAGTGACTGCAATACACATTTTCCTCACTTGGTTCATTTCTTTTTTCAATACTGTTACAAGTGCTTACAGATGGAATTGTTTATGGTGTGCGGTGGATATTGTGGTTAGATTTCCAGAGAAGCATTACGCTCTCTATTGAGTACACCATCTGTCCTTTTGGCACTGTATTTTTAAAACCTGGATAATTTAAAAAGAAAAAGGGGAAAAAAACACTCTTCCGAACAAGGGTTTTCCTCCTTTTGGTGACTTTCCCCAAAAAAACAGTGGGGACCAGGCTCAAAATGGCTGAATAATTCACAGGTACAAATTGAATCAGGATTTAGATTTTAAAATAAATATACTCAGATTTTCCAATTGAAAACACATTCAGCAAGCATGTCTATGAACGGAAGGTAACAGCAAGTGTTCTACTCAAAATCCTCCCTCACACGACAGCCTTCTGAGGAAAATGGAATTGGTAACTGCACATTTTCTGAAATAAAATCACATCCAAACAGCAGGAGTTCTAAACAGAAGGTACCTGATAACTATTTTCTAAAATTAAACCTCATTTAAACCACATTCATTCTAAATGAAAAATGCACTGAAGTTGTTTCCTACATTAAAGTCAAATTCAGATCATTGTTATTCTGAGAGGTAAGGAGCTTAAATAACTCCTGTCACGTAACGAAGATTAGTGTTTACGTCCCTTTAGGATTGTATAGTAATTTGGGGGAAAAATGTTTTCTTCTTTTGCACTCATTTAAAAAGCACGGTGATAGGAAAGTTTCGTTGTTTGAGGTAAAATTACATATCTGGAAAATGTGGTCCTTGTATCCCATTTTAATCTGGTAAAAAAGAATGAACTGTATATGACATGTTATTGATCAGCCTCTGTCTCAGAGAGAGAAACCACGCTGGGGAGTCGCTGTCTTGATCCTGAACAGAGAGTTCATAATGTAGAAATTAACACTTAATGCACACTTTTCTCTGTGGAGAAAAAATAATCAAGATCATTTTGAGATGACAAGGGTCTCTAGTGTGTGGCTGTCTAAGACCATTTTCTGTTGCTGTAACAGAAGACTACAAGCTGCACAGTTATAATCAGTAGACTCTGTAGATGTTTGCTCATGTAGGCCGCTGTTAGAAAGCACAGGAAATCCAAGAGCCTTAGGCCCCATAAAGCATGACAGAAGAGTAAGCTGGATCTTGAGAGATGGGGAGACCAAACCCATCCCATATGTCACTCCGTCACTCCTGCAGGAATGGCGTTAGTCTGTCCATGATGGCAGGTCCTCAGACATAAGCCCCTTCAGAAGGCCCTATCATTTGGCTTAGATTTGTGGCATAATGGTTGACCTGCCATGCGCATGCTCCATTCTCACTAAATGACTCTTAGTGTGACAATGACAATTTCATTCAATAACGGTTCTCCAGTGGAACCTGTAAACTGTAAAGTTCTGTCTCTGACCTCTGAAAACCTATGTGCTTCTGACATGACACAGAAATACAGGCATTTCATCTCCAAACTTCAAAAGCCTTAACTGGTTCCAAGCCTACTCAAAAGCCTGATGTGCAAATTCTCATTTAAATCAAGGAATGATTTTACCCTGAGGCAGATTTCCTCCAGCTGTGATTCTGTGCAATCAAAAGCAAGTTGTCTATTACCAAAACAATTGGAAGAAAAAGTTTAAGACTGACATTACAATTTTCAAGAAGAAATGGGGCTTGGTGAGTTGCCTCAGCAAATAAAGGTGCTTGTCACCAAGACTGGTGACTTGAGCTCAATCTTCAGAACGCATATGGTGTAAGCAGAGCGCTAACACTGGAAAGTTACCCTCAGATCTCCATGTGGACACACCTACACATATATAGACACATATGTTAACATTATATAGACACATACACCTCACACAAAAGAAATGAAAGCAGAGAACTACATGGCCCTAAGAAATTCCCAAACGTAAGATTAACATTAAATCTCAAGTTTTATTGCTTCAGAACTTCATGTACATTTCCCACAGTTTCTTTCACTTAATGTAAGCTTGAGATTCATTCATGTTAAGCATGTAAAAATAATTTGCATAATTTATTGCTGAATGATATTAAGTTATTCTAATGCCAGGAAGGGTTTATCCTTTTTTTCCTTAAAATAAATATTTGTATCCTTCCCATTATTGGCTATCTAAATAAAATTTCTCCGTGTTACTTTTTTGCACAGGTCTCTCTCGCTCCCTTTATCCTCACTTATTCATTTTCTTACACCCTCATTCTTACTCTCCTGCCTTTCCCACTCCTTTTCCCCCTTTATTTTTCCCTCCTCTCATTTTACTTTTCTTCCCTTTATTCTTTTTCTCACATTTCTACTCCCATTAAGCAAATGAATAAGAGTAAAGTTTATAAATCATAATTGTTTTATGCAAGTGTTTTGTTCTTTCTTATTGATTTTTACTGAGCTCTCCATTTTTCTCTGCCTCCGTCCTTGCCTCTTCCCGCCCCCTCAACCCTCTCCCAAGGACCCCATGCTCCCAATTTCCTCAGGAGATCTTGTCTTTTTTCTACTTCCCATGTAGATTAGATCTATCTATGTTTCTCTTAGGGTCCTCATTGTTGTCTGGGTTCTCTGGGATTGTGATTTGTGGGCTGGTTCTTTTTTTAACCATTGTTTTGGGTGTATTTATTTTTTATATTTCCTTCACTTGCTATTTTTAATAGCCTGCTTAATTTTATGTGGCTTTTTGATTGTTCAGTATGAGCCTCTTTGATATGATTTTAGTCTTTTTAATATGTTTAGATTTGTTTAATGGTACAATATATGGTCCGTGCCCAAGTGTATGCAGGAGGCTATATCATGTATCTGTCTTTAGTAGTTAATAGTTATCTCTGTGAGTTGCCCAGGCAGTCAATAATGCTGTCATTAATACATATAGGAGGCCATTAAAATTTATTGATTGAGAATGCAGGTTCATATTTTCCCTTTTATTTATGCCAATATTTGTTTCATGCATATTGAAGTTGTCATTAGTCATTCCACAATTTAGGATCCTGAAGTCTTCCTGATGGAAAATGTGTTATCAATACAAAACAGACGTAATTTTTCTGTCAACCTTTTGTCTTGAAGTTTATTTGTAAAATGATAACAATGGTATTTCACCAACTTTATGCTGAATTTTTTTTTCATTGATTTGTATGTTAGAGAGCCCTTTCTTTATAACCAGTTTGCCAGGTTTAATTTTAACTCTTGTGCCTATTTTCCCTCCATTTAGTCCTCGCAGTATTTGAATTAACAGAGTTCTCATTAATGTTGTTACATATGTTACACAGAGTTTCACTCATGCGTAGTTCATGTCATATTCATATAGTTTTCTACAAATGTTGTAAATGTTTGATACTTTGTTAGAAGTTTTGTTTAATGTGTTCCATGCTTTTAGGCAGGGTGAACTCAGCCTGGAACTCTGGCTTCTTGCTGGCTTCTGGACATTCTGTTGTAAGCAAAGGACATCACAAAGCTCAGACCACTTTTTTAAACTCTTGGCCTTTTCCTTCCTCATACACAATGTCTTGATGCTCATTGTGATACATATTTGTTATCCATATATTTTATTTATGAAGTACATACTTTGTCCAATGTTTGTGTGTTTCACAGAGGAGTAGAAATCTGATTACTGATATTTCATATTGGCCAGATATGAAAACTTTCTTTTATTTTGAGATATGTTTCATCTGTATCTAGGATTCCATGTAGCTAGAATTCTGTTGATTGTGTTTTCTTTCCAACACTTTGAAGTTATTCATTTCCTTCTGGGTCATTGTTTCTAATTTAAACTATGTTGTCTTGTCATGGTCCCATTTTGTATTGTTTTATTTTATTTCTAAGTTCTGTTCTTCACCGTTCATTTTAGCATTGTGATTTCTAGGGCAGATATTGCTCTCCATTCCTCATGTGTCCTTCTGTATCACTAACCATTGTGGTGTATAGTCATCTACAGACATTACACTCCTCACTTCCAAGATTTCAAGGTGGT
The DNA here is from genome assembly GCF_014885135.2 of Alexandromys fortis. NCBI lineage: Eukaryota > Metazoa > Chordata > Mammalia > Rodentia > Cricetidae > Alexandromys > Alexandromys fortis. The sequence continues at coordinate 106,278 of NW_026067984.1, read as the reverse complement.
CTTTTCTACAAATCTCCTCAATCACTTCTGAAATATATCTCTGAACATATAGATCTCTTCCAGTGATTTAAAGACATACACTATGAATGCATCAAAATTTTTTGTTGGTTATTGTATTTTTATATTGATTTTTATTGAGCTCTACATTTTTATATGCTCTTCTCCCTGCCTCTCCCCTTCCATTTAACCCTCCCCCAAGGTCCCCATGCTTCCAATTTACTCAGGGATCTTGTCGTTTTGTACTTCCCATGTAGATTAGATCTATATATGTCTCTCTTAGGGTCCTCATTGTTGTCTAAATTCTCTGGGATTATGATTTGTAGGCTGATTTTCTTTGCTTTATGTCTAGAAACCACTTATGAGTGAGTGCATGTGATACTTGTCTGTTTTTTTTTTTTTTTTTTTTTTGGTCTGGATTACCTTACTCAAAATAATGTTTTCTAGCTCTGGGTGTTGGTGGTGCATGCCTTTAACCCCAGCTCTCAGAAGGCAGAGTTAAGGGGAGCTTTGTGAGTTTGAGGCCAACCTGGCCTACAAGAGCTTCTTCCAGAACAGGCTCCAAAGCTACAGATTATTGTACTTTTAGAGTTACATTTATCTGTAGTATTTAAAGACCACACTTTCGTTTCCCGGCTGCACAGACCCAAATAATCACACAGAAACTATATTAATTGCAACACTGTTTGACATATTAGCTCAAGTTTATTATTAACAACTTAAATTAACCCATAATTCTTACCTATGTTTAGTCACATGGCTTGGTACCTTTTCTCAGAGTAGCATTCTTATCTTGCTTCCTCTGCATCTAGGTGGTGACTGACTCTCTCTTCCTCTTCCCAGAATTCTCCTCATCTGGTTGCTCCACCTATACTTCTTGTCGGACTACAGGCAAATCAGCATTTTATTAAACCAATGTGAGTGACAAATCTTTACAGTGTACAGAAGCATTATCCCACAACACTAACGTACCTACCATTTCTAAGTTTGTGTTCCAAAATGTGAACACATTTCCTAAGTTCTTCAAATAATACTAATAACAAGATGTTGCACTGAAACCAACTGCAAATGAAGATGAGCCACAGAAATCACTTTTTTTTGACTATGCTAATTATGACTATGATAGTTAGCATGGTTCTAAAAGCAAGTACATCTAAAACTTTGCATGTTTTGGTTAATTTTCATTTTATCTTCTAGTGTGATAACTATATGTAAATTTATGAATTTTTAAAATGATAATGAACACATTTCAACAGATTGTGAATAATTCTGGGTATCAAAGAACTTAAATTTGATAAGAGGATACTTGAAGTTTGGAATTTTATATACTATTAGAAATATTAGACCATATACAGATAAAATCTAGTGGCCCCAAAATGACAATAGTGTATACAATAAGGCAATTATCAATTATAGGCTATGATATTCTCTTTTTTGTTTTGGTGCTGTTATATAGCTCTCTAAATATAAATTTACTATTCTAAGATGACAATTTGATATATAAATAGCCAATATACTTTTAGTAGTAGGGGAAAATCACCCAAAGTATTTCAACAAAAATATAGTGCTGATTAGCTATTTTACAGAAAATTCTAACAGATAAAAAGGAAGAAAGCAGCCTTTTCACAATCCCAAATTCTCACCAAGGACTGCATCAACACAGGGTGCTATTCTACCATTAGGTTTGCTTTGATATTAACCATGAAACAAGCCATCTTCTGCAACAGAAATCTCACAGCTGGGTTACAGAATGCCAATTCTACTAGAATAATGAATGACTGATGTGAAAAACAAAAACTTTTTTTTCTCCCACACATCAGGAAGCTAATGTATGAATAATTCCTCTGACGTTGTCAGCAGGTTGTGAGTATTCTATCTTCTGGCTATAGAAGTTCATAAAAGTTATTTATTAAAACTTTATGTAGCAATATCAAATAGCATAGTTGACTAGAAATGATAGCACATGAACCAATATGGAGAAATTCACATCTTACATGCAGAGGTTTCAGTTTTTAGCAAACTTAGGGTACTTTATGGTAGAAAGTATCTTTTCTTCAAGAGTATGTAACAGAAAAGAACCTCCAGATGGATTATTTATTCCTTCTTAATAAATATTTTTTAATAGTCATTTTCTCATTCATTCTTTTTGAGCAGTTATGATTCACAGAGATCCCTGAATTTAATGCACATTTTCTATGATCATTACATATTTGTCTATCAATTTTACAAATATGCTTTGGTGACAAGTCACATGAAAGGCTATTCTAGTAGATATAGTAGGGGCATTATAAAAAAGTAGTCTTGGGAATTCACTTTGCATTTAAATGAAATGAAAATACTTTAAGGTAATGCAGAATTTGAGGACTATACAAATTATTATTGTCTTCTGTAAGCAGGCAAGGACTCAAGTGGGGGGTTTAGAACACCAACCCAACCACAAAGCCTCTGACCTACAGTTTATCCTGCCTTCAGAGTGTCTGGGACTGGAGTCTTGAATTGACTAAGAGATGAGAGAGACTTCATCCAGCAGCTATTGGGAACAGTTACGGTCCCATAGCCAGACCATCATCAGAGATCAGAGAATCCTGTGGAGGAAGGGGAGGAAGGACCTGAGGAACCAGAGGGACCAGGGACACCAGGAAAATATGTCCCACTAAATCTAATGACCTGAGCTCATGTGGGCTCACAGAGATCAAAGAGCCTGTAGGTGTCTGACTTAGGTCCTCTGCATGTTATGGCTAAGTAGCTTGGTGTTCTTGTGGTACTCCTAGCAGTGGAAAGAAGGGCCATCATTTACTCTTTGGCCTACTTCTGGAACCCTATTCCTCCAATGGGTTGCCTTGTTTAACCTGGAAGTGATGGTTTGTGCCTGGTCTTGACCAACTGAGGACCAGTCACCACCAACAGCCACCCCCCCCCCCCGCCCAGGGTCCTGGCATGACTGATCTCTTATTGGAGCTTGTTATGCCATGTTTGGTAAATATTTCTGGGAGGCTTGATCTTTTCTGAGGAGAGGCAGGGTGGGGTTGGGGGGAGATCTGGTGGAGAGAGGAGGGACTAGGCCATGGAGTAGAAACAGAAGTCAGGATGTAATATATGAGATAAAAACAATAAAAGATAAATAAAAATCATCTCATCATCAGGGGAACTATATTAGCAAGAAATTGCCTAGATATCTGTATTTTATTTTGTTTTAGGCCCATAAAAGCATTGTTTTGTAGTTAAACATGATGTCAATTGGCACATGTAGAAAAAATTCATTAATCTAAATCAGTAAAATATATTTGAAGTATTTGTTTGTTATTAGATTGGTGCATTTAGAAATTCCCTCTCATCTCAAATTAGATTAGAAGACAAGACATGAATGTGAAAGTCATTTGAGTAAACTAAAAAGAACCATGATCAAGCTAGACATGGTACATTTGTGAGGCTTAGGTGGAGCAGTTAGCTTAAGGCCTGTGTGGACTGCATAGTCAGAACCTGGCTCAACAGCAAGCATGCCATTCTCTAAAGCGACTAATGAGGAAAAGTAATTATTTATGTAAGTGACCTCACTAAGCATTATTATCTTAAGAAGAACACAAGAATGAGGGAGCAACATATTTTACAAAACAATTCTAAACAGGGGCTGAGCAGTTGTTCTTCCAGAGGACATGAATTTGTTTTCCTGTACCAGTATCAGGCATAACAAAACTGGTGTAATTCCAGCTCAAGGGAATTCAATGCCCTTCATTGGTCCTCTGCAGGGACCCATGCTCATTATATTTTTTTTTATTCCCAACACCAGCACACAATTGTAATCATTCATATTTCTGTACAGCTGTGAAATTAAATATTAGTCCATATATTCATCAGTGAATAGAAAACAAGAAACCAATTTGTTGTCAGGTGTTTGGAACACTGAAAAAGCTCTCTTTGGGCTACATCTACTTGATAAAACTTAATCATGTGCACCACCCAATGGAATCCTACTCACATGCCTCTGGTCTTTGTTTCTCTGTAGAACCAAACACTAATGAGCCAGAATTGTTACTAATATAGTCTTCTCAATCTCATTCTGGTGCAATTTGGTGTGGTGATATGCAAGATTTAGTTTTTACCCATGCTCAGGACCTGATTTCTCAAAGCTCACGACACTAAGGGCCACTTGACATCACCTTGGTCATTCAAATCAGACATACTAAAAATATAACACAGAGAGCAGGAAGCTTGCCCCCTTGGGCTCCTCCTGCTCAGCAGCTGCTGTCCCACACTTCCAGTGTTATCACTGGTAACTTATAGCTATGTGCTATTTCTTTTACTCCGAAGACTCACTTGCTTGAGACATCTTTTCCCGGCTCCGGTCCAACCGTCTCAGTGAACTTTTGGTGGTTCTGTAGGGGAGTTTGCTCTCTTCTATATCCCACAGAATCTGTTTATTGGCCATCATTTTGTCCTCAGTGTCCTTCCAATTCTCACTGTGTTCAGGCTGTGTGTGAATTGCGACACTCTGCTGGCTTTGAGTGGCATACAGTATTTTCAACAGCTTTGAAACCTATTCAATTTTTTCCCCGGGCATTGCCACTAGTTTATCCTTTGTAGACACAGTGTCAATGCTGAAAAGTATTGAACTTGCAGCTGGAGAGACAGATTAGCAGTTTAGAGTGTTTACTGCTCTGGCAAAGGACCAGAGCTTGGGTCCCAGCTCACACTACCTGTTTCACCAGCTTCAAGGGATCTGACAACTTCTGGCCTTCATGGGCACATGCTTTCATGTACACAAATTCACACACAGGCATATGCATAACCACTTAATTCAAAATTAGAATAAATATTCTAACCTCAAAACCTGAGTTTCTGTCCAGTGTGCATGCTTTCTCCTGAATTATTGTCCAGAGAGGGCTTACTTGCCTACAGTCAGCTCTTGGAGACTGTATATGTATATGTATATGTATATGTATATGTATATGTATATGTATATGTACATGCATATGTACAACTGGGAAAACAACTTGTTGCCTCTTCCTAGCTGGGCACAGAAAGCCTCAACATGTGTTCTATCCTTTCAATTTACCATCTATATCCATTTTCTCTACGTGTATCACAGGACTAGATGTATCTGTTTCGTATCTCTAAGACAGGATTGGCAATGTATCTTGGAAGATGAATGTCATCACAATATGTCTAGTTTTGATGGATGATCCTATAACCTGTTTCAAGATAGCCCTAGAAGCTGGATCAGTTTGAAACACAGATTCATTCCCAGAGCAATGAGGTCAAATGTCAGTGAAAATATCCTCATCTCCCTCATGTAGCTTAGATGCTACCTATAAGCCTTTTGTGTTATTTAGCACATATTTTCATGGTGTGGTTAGAGTATGGACATAAATCATCGTGGTATGTTCCAAAGCTGGAGCTAGATAGAATGACAATATCCTAGACTTCCAATGCCATCAGAAGTCTTCTTTCTTCACACTCTCAGTTTTGCCTGTAATGTTGGCACAACTCTGATCAATCTTCTTCTCCTGCATCCTTGGAATGAGTTTTTTTCTTACTAACAAAGTTTTTGATTTGTCCTTGGCACCAATACCTGAACTCTCTTGATCCCCTGTGTAAGGTTAGTGTGGACCCTTATCAGATGACCCGTAATGGTTGAGAATTTAATTACCTGCCATCAAACCCTAGACTTCTACAAGATTTTATTTGTTTCCTTTCTCTTTCTACTTATGTCTTTGCTCCCTCCTTCCCTTCTTTTTTTCCTTCTTTTCTTTCCTTGTATCCGTGAATAAATTTAATCTCTAGGATGAAGTTTAAGACTTTGAGTATGTTAGTTTCCTGTGTGTCTCCTTTCTGAACTCGAAGAAGAGGTATTTGACTTTGCAGCCTTTATTGAAATGTTCTGAAGTAGTCTCTCCACCTGATGAGAATGCTTTTATATTTCACATAAACAAGTCTGCTTTCAGAAGCCTACCTATTCTTCTGTATTTGAGATTGTAACTTTTCCTCTAGAATGCCACTGGAGTGAGGCCAGAATAATAGAACATCATAACAGAGTATCATAACAGATGGCAATTGAAGATCTCACCTCCCTTCTTCTCTACCGCTAGGAGAGTGCACTTCCTAAAACACGAGTGCTACTAGATCATGATTCTTTGTATAAATATTTCTCATCCATTCTGACACCATTTATGACACACTGTGATTTCTATAATAATATAACAACTCATTTTCTCCTAAACCATGCACTGATATGTCTGATCTTTAAGCATATTCTAACTCCCATTCATTGAATATTGCAGAATGTTCTGCCATCACAGAGGTGAGACTTTATTTCGATGAAAATGATTTCAATTTATCTATAGAGTTTGCAGATTTAGAACGTGAATATTGGTTAGAGTACAGTTGGATGTTTTCTGTAAAATTAAAACCTTATGATCAAAGAAATAATATCAAAATTTTTCTGACCCTTTACAAGATATAATCTTTCCATTTTATACTTTGCAACCATACTGTTTATACTCTGAACACCTCATTTTAAAAATGTGCTTATTGTTTTAAATAGCACACATAAACCCAACAAGTGAACTTGTTTCAATGCAACAGGTTGATAAACTACAGAATGCATCATGGTCAGATTAGGGTTATTTATATATCTATTATCTCAAATATTTGTAATTTCTTTGAGTTGTGGCATTCTACATCTTCTCTACTAGCAATTCCTAAAAATTTAATATGTTGTTGACCAGCTTTGTTGCACACTGTGTTATACAATATCAGAAATCATTCCTTATATCCAAATGTCTTATATACTATCCTGTCTGCATTCTTCCCTTCTTTTTAAGATGCTAGTAACGACACCTCAAGTCTATATTTTTTTTTTTTTGAGACAGGGTTTCTCTGTGTAACAGCCCTAGCTGTCCTGGAACTAGCTCTTGTAGCTCAGGCTACCCTCAAACTCACAGAGATCCTCCTGTCTCTGCTTCCCAAGTGCTGGGATTAATGGTGTGTGCCACCACTGCCCAGCTTGTATTCTTGATCAACTTTGTATCTTACAACTGTGTGAGAAAGAACATGTACTTCTTTTCCAATCCTTGCATTATTTCAAAAGGCAAGACTGTCCATTTAATAACTCACAAATATTATAGTGTGAGTGTGTGTGTGTGTGTACACTGCAATAAACACAGTGATGGAGATGTTGCATTGATATAGATTTAATTTCTTCTGTGTTCGATATGTACTCACAGTGAAATTGATAAGCACAATAATTTTTATTTCTAGAGGAACATCTATACTATTTTCCATAATAACTGCACTAATTTACATTCTTACTAACATTAGTCTGAATTTCCTTTCTGCTACAACCTTCCAGGCAATTGTGGTTTCATATTTGCATCTACTGATGATTAGTCATTTTGGACATATTTCATATTCCTGTTGGCCATTTATTATATGTAACCTTGAGAAATGTTTATTAAAGTTATCATAACCCAAATTATTATCACTTTTTGCTGCTGACTTCCTGAATTTATTATGGCTTGAAGATTATTCCTGGTCAGATAAAAGAGTTTTCAGATACCGCCTCTTCCTCTCCAGGCTGACCCCCACCATGGCTTCAGTGGTACTTAACAGCTGTCAGTTTTATGCGGGGACATTTCGGGTCTTTTGTTTAATCCTTGTGACCTAGGAATGTGTGGGGAGATATTTGCCCAGGCACAAAGGGCCTGGAGGCCAACAACCCCTTGTTGATCAAAAACCAGACTGAACTGGCTCTCTGAGCCTACAGTATGTAACTTCCTCAAATTGTGCCAAGTTAGGTTTGCCAAGGGAACCTTCAGCAACAGCTGCTGTTTGGCACGAACCCAGACAACCTGAGCTAGTCTTCTACTGTAATGAGAGACCCTGACACCAGTGCCGACCCCCCTCCCCCGCAGGTGGGTGTGGTATATAAATAAGGCTTTTCCCTTTCTAAGATAAACTGACCTTGCTACACACAGCCGGTCTCCTGGGAGTCTGTGCCTTTGACCCCTGTGCCTACTCAACACCTACCCCCAAGGGGATGTTTATTGGGACAGAGCAGCAGATCCAAGCAACAGGGATCCTGTCAAAAAGCTCTTTGCCAGGAACTTTATCCTGACGAACTTCCCTGAGCCTAGTACAGTTATAGTTTTGAGTCTGACATTTAAATCACTTGAGTTGCCCTTCATATACATCAAAAGACAGAAATACTTTTCTAAGATTCTTACAGAGATACTCAGTTTCTCTATAATTTATTGAAAATCTTTCTTATTTTGAATTTTTCTTTTCTTTAAACTAGTGGCTTTTTTATACAATATATTTTGATTAAAATTTCTCCTTCCTTACTCCTCCCAGTTCTCCCCTACCTTCTTTCCCTTACAGATCCACGATCCACACCCTTTCTGTCTCTCATAAGAAAACAAACACATATTATATGGAGTTATAACAAAATAAAAATGATAAAACAAGAACAAACAAATAGAAATAGGACAATACCACCAAACAGAAAAAGACTCAAAGGAAAAAAAAAACACAAGAAATGCCTGATGTCTCAGCGACACACATGTTCCTACATATAGGCATTTCATAAACAGACAAATCTGGAAGTTATAATGTAGACAAAGAACCTGTCAGGTTAAAATGAGTAAATAAACAAACAAACAAAAATAGATAAATAAAAACTCAGAAAGGTCCCTTGCTGGGCTTAGCATTATGGGACAAAATCCCTTTATAGTTGACATTGAGTTGGTCTATGGTGATCATCCATGTACCTGACCCTGTTCTCTTTAACTTCATGACCTCATTTATCATTAATTGCTGTTGTCTGCAGATATGTATGCATTTATTCATATATCCCTAAATATAACCTGCTCAGTCTATATATTGTCAGTTGTGTGTATATGGTTAAGGGGTGACGATTTGTGCTTAGAGAGCTATTTGTTTTGCTCTTCCTAAGGAGGACTATTTTAAGGCCTGCTCAACAAGAGGGAAACCTTGCCCAGTACTGGAAACTTAATCTTTTACTTCACATACTACTGAAGTCAGGATCTTGTAGGGCAACCTACACAGTTCCAAAGTACACTCGAAATATTAGTCCTTATACCCAAAGGTAAGTATAGTCTTCACCCTTCATCAAGGAAACCTCTCATTGCAGCAGATAGTACTGAGTTTGTAAAGTATTACTTCTTTTAATCCTTGATGATCAAATATTTTTCTATTTTTGTGTATTCTCTAGGGTTTCTTTGTTAGAATTTTATAGGCTTCATTTCAGAAATCACATAATGTCTAAGTTAAGTTTCTAGCATTTTATTGTTGTGGCTAGTTTATATGGGATGGCTTTATTTCTTTTTAATTTTTTCTTATCACTTCTGTAGTACATGATTATGCAATTTTTAAATTTTACTTATTAGTATTTTAAAGCAATCTTTTCTCATTTCACATACCAATCCCAGTTCCAACTCTCTCCCCTCTTCCTGCTCCTTCCACCTTCCCTGCAAACCCCCGCTCCTCAGAAATGGTAAGGCTTTCCATTGGAGAGCCAACAAAGGCTGGCACTCTTTGAGGCAGAACCAAGGCCTTCTCCCCTATATCTAGGCTGAGCAAGGTATCTCTCCATAGAGAATGGGCTCCAATTTATTTCTATTTTGCAAATTTATAGAATTTTAAGTCACTTTTAGCAGTTTTTGTGTGTGTTCATGTGAGGGAGAAAAAGAAATAAGGAGTGTCTGTGTCTCTTACTACATATAAGATCACATTGTTTGCAAATAATGATATTTTGACCTCTTCTCTGGAATCTCTTCTCCCTCCCCTTGTTCTTCCTTTATTTTTCTACATTTTGCAACAGCAGTGAAAGCTAAAATCCTTTTTTGAGCCTCATGTAAAGGAATAAAAGGGGAAATATTTTCTTCTTTTTCTAACTCAGTCTGTGCTTTTGTCAAATATGGACCTAGCTTAGTTTTCTGCATTTATTGAGATAATCATAAAGTGCTTGACTTTAACATATTGATGAAATGTATTTTTGATTTTCCTATACTGAGATGCCATTAAATCCTTGGGATAAATTCTAGGTGATCATGTGAATAATTTTAATTCGTGTTATGGTAATTTGTAATTTATTGAGGATTTTTACATGTCTTCTTCTCCTCCTCCTCCTCCTCCTCCTCCTCCTCCTCCTCCTCCTCCTCCTCCTCCTCCTCTTCTTCTTCTTCTTCTTCTTCTTCTTCTTCCCCCCTCTCTCTCCTTCTCTTCTATTTATCAAGATATGATATCTTGGTAATTGCAGTTCTTTAAAAGTAACTTTGAAAGGGTTATTTGACTCTCAGTACTTTTCAGTAGTTTGAGCTGCTTTTGGTTTATCTCAAATTTGGATTTGATAAAATTCAACATTGAAATCAACGATATTTGGTGACTTTTTGTTGGGAAATTTTGTATGCTGTTAAACCAGCTGAATTTACTTTTTTTGCTTAAAATAATTTTGCTCATGTGAGTTTCATTTTCAAAAATTGTCCATTTTAATTGTCTCCTGATATTTGTTATATAGCAGTTTGAATAGTTGGAGTTGTATAGCTGATTATAAATTGCTCCACTGATTCTTAGTATTTTTGGTGTTTCCAGTTATACTGGAAAAATAATACTTGGGATATTTTTCTTCAATTTTAGCTATAAGGTTAAAGTTGTTTAGTTTTTCTTTTACTTATCTTTTCTAACATTTATGTTATTGATAATTTTTAATGCTTTTAGTGTCTATTTCGCTAATATCGGCTTTGATATTTGTTTTTCTTCTGTTAGTTAAGATAGCCTTCTAGCTTTTATAGTTCCGTGAATTTCATTTTTATGTTTTTAATCCAATTTTTTTTATTTTACAATGAATTTTTCTTTATTATAGTCAACCAACTACCAAAGCTAAGAGTCTATTCATCTTATTAATAGAAGCCAGATTGCTCTCCATTTTTGTAACAATCAAATGTTGCTTATTCTTAACTCACTGACTTTTTCTGTAAGCATACAGAAGTAGATAATTATTTGAAGCTCAGGTTTGCCCCAGTGTTTCATCCTATGCTGCAGGAGTCATGGCCTTGTGCTGACAACTGAAATGCAGTTCTTTGCAGGCAGGAGCCCTGGGGATTCTTAGCATGATGAGCAACACAGCTGCAGTGATACGACACTCATTAGACTCTGTGAGATGTACATGGTTACTCACACAGTCTTGCGTAATTTATAGGGTCTCCTACCTGTCAGTATCTGAATGTCAAGCCAGGGCCTGGCTATACCAGTGAGCCCAAATGGAGCCAGATGGCTGCCTCTGAAGTAGTAAAAGATGGGGTAGATCTGGCTAACCGGTTTCCTAGGACCGCTGGATGCCAAGCCCATGACTCTGCTCTGGGCTTAGGGCCAGTGTGAATTGTAGGTTTTCCTGCAACAAATGTTTCAGGTGTCCAGGGTGTGTGTTGAAACTGTTTACATCCTCTGTCTTACCATTCGCTTGCCACGTAAGGCCCTCTGAGGTCACTGTTTATCCTGGGGAAAGGGCAGAGTTGCAGTGAGTGGAGCTCCAGGTCCATGAGCAACATTCGTCTCTGCTCTGTGTGTCTGGCATTCTGCTCCAAACACCCTGCTCATTCAGATTTTCTTTTCTACTTGTTTTGGGACCTTTTGGTAAATACAGGTACCAAACCCTCTACCCATCACCTTGCTAGTTTTCTTAAATAGTAACTTGTGTTAGTGTATATCATAAAATTTCAAACTGCAACTAAGTTCTATGTGAGGAAACTCCTTCTTATGATACAGTATACATTCCTTTATCAAAGGTCCTTGTAGAAAAAAAAAAGCTATTAAATGGTCAAGTGTTTTCTAACACAGCAAACCTTACTGTGGCATCTTTGGGCACAGCCAAGTTCATGGATTATAATTATATTATAGCATTGTAAACTTCATATATATTGTAAAATAATGTTTTCACGTATAATAGCACTTCAGAAAAAAACTTTCGTCCTGTTTGTTCATAGGAACATATTATTATATGGATCTATAATTGTTCTATATAAGGGACCAGTGAGCTAAATTACAGATTTTGAAGTTTAACGTAAATAATACTCACTCCGTTTAGAAATTATTAAAGTTATAAGCAAAGTTCCAAAAGGTAGGTATAATCCTAGCGTGATGCATGCCAGGTATGAAAGCTGCTTTTCCAGTTCCCCATTTCATTATTTTTTTGTTAAAGCAATGGCAATACAAGATATAATGTAACCTGACTTAGAAAACTTTGATTTAAATATTGCCTGACATCACTAAATGTTCTTTCATAAAAGGTTTTTAATGCCTATTTAGGCTAAAGCATCAGCTACACTATTCTAAGCACCCTCAGGTCATGAGCATAATAGCTTTAAGTTTTACTAATGGCTTTCTAATTGTTTCTTGCCTTTGAAGTGATACTAAGGCTATATCATTCTATGTCGGTTACCAATATTAATGCATTTTAAAAACATCCATTTCCAGTTTCCCAGTCATGTGGCTATACACATATGGATATTGTTTTTTGTCACTTAATTTACATGCAATGAATTAGGGGGGCTACTGCTCATGGTGAAAAATATGAAAACTTGTATTCACTACCTAATATGAAATGTTATTCAGTTTGGAAATATAAGCAAGACATCTTTTCAGATCAAAAGATTCCCTAGATGGTCAAGGGCTGCTTGCCTTACATTGCAGCTGTGTAGGCTGTAGACTGAGCACTTGCTTACTGTTAGAGCAGCCGAGACAGATCCTTAAAAGCCTGGAAGACACGAAGAGAGACTTAGAGGACAGGTGGAGAGAAAGCACTAGAAATGGCTGCTTGGTGTGTTCACTCTAATATGCATTTTCTATTTGTAGAGACAAAGTTAGTACTGGCAATAAACTTGTACATGATGCATTTTCTTTTCTTTCAAAAGTACAATGATTTCTTTTCCTTAGGAGGTCGATTTAATCAAAATGAAAACTTCTGTTTGAGATGTTTAGTCTTCCCCTGTTGTGGCTCTGTCTCCACATTTGACCCTAAACCCAAAGTATCTCACCTGTTTCCTAGTCCTCTTTGATAATACCTGGTACATAGTGTTCTGACCCACAAGGTTAAATCTGATTTAATACAGTGTGTGTTAGTTGTTTAGACTGAAGGGTTTCGTTATGAAAATTGCACACCGGTACAGAGCATACTTTGATCATGTTTGGCTTGCTTTACCTCTTTTGTTCTGCTCCCCCTTTCCAAATTTCTCTCCCTCAAAGACACTGTTCTACTTACATATTTTACTTTTAAACAAATATGTGCTTATCTTCAGCAATAGGATCTCTGTATCAAGTTCTGGAGGGCAGCACATAGTTTTGTCAATAGCCTATAATATTTGAGGACTCTTTGGGTCCTCACTGGCCAATGTGTCTGTGTGTAGGTGTATATATATAGCCTTCTAGAATTAGGTATAATTGGTGTCCATATTACTTTTTTTTGAAAGATTTCAGTGCTATTTATTATCTCTGTCTATATACCCTCTTTTATGCTGCTTCCCATTAAAGACTCAAGTTTAACCAAACAAAATAGTATCAAATTTTCTCGTCTGTCTGACCTAAGACTCCACAGTCTGTTTTATACTATATTTAATTATGTATAAATGCAATCACTATGTAATTTAAATGTCAAACAGTGGGAATTTAAAACTGGAAACTCTTTAATTAAGCCAAATCATTAATTATATCTGGTAAGCAGATAATAAGCTGAGACTCAGTGAGTTAGCTAGTTTTCTTTTGTCAACTTGATACAAGTTGGAGTCACCTGAGAGGCAGGAATCTCAATTGAGAAAATGCTTCCACAATGCAAATCAGTAGGCAAGCCTGTGGGGAAAGTCCTTGACTACCATTGTTGTCAGAAGACCCAGCCAATATGAGGGTTGCTTCCTATAGGCAGGTGGTGCTGGGCGATATATTAAACAAGCTAAAGACGTGGAATTCTTTCATGTTTTTTTTTTTTTTTTCGTTCCTGCCTTGAGTCCCTACCCTGACTGCCCTACAGGGTGGATTACAACTGAAAACTGGAATGAACCATTTCCTCCACAATTTCCTTTGGGTCATGGTGTTTTTGCACAGCAATAGAAAAGACACCCAGAAAAGACAGTCATACCTCATGCTCACAGTCTCCCCCAGGAAGCAGGTTTTCTGACTCTACAATACATGAATTATCATCCCTCCTGTATTCATTGCATTGCATTGACCATGTATAAATCATTTGTCCTTGGTGATGTAAGTACTTTTTATTTCCCTAAATTCCCTGAATGAACCTCATTAGGACCTCAGTGTCTCAAATATAAGGCCCTCTTACAGCCTCCTAACCCTTCCTACTCCTGATGCCTCATGCTTACATTGACAAATTGTTTGAGATTTCTTTTGAGAAAAGAAGAGTAAAAAATCTTAGAAAATTCTTAAACTGATATTAACTAACTATACTCAATTTCAAACTTTAAAATTTTGTCAATTAAAATTATTTAAAACTTAGACTATGTAATATTAAGATCAAACAATCTCAGAAAACAACCTGAATATTTTTCTCATATGCATATCCTAGAACAAAATATATAAGTATGCATGTATGTACATATGAATATACACAAACAAATACATATGTTGGTACACTGTATCATATAGAAAGGAAAGCAAAAGTGGTTTATAAATATTAGTTGATATTGACGGAATGAATCCAAGTAATAAATACCTGAATAGTGAAAAAGAAATAAAAGCCAATTGTATTTCTGGTTTTACTTGTGTCATAGGTTTTTCATTTTTTGGTAGTAGATAGTACATAAAATATGTTTTCCTGGCAAAAGTGTGAAGTCCATGGTAAAATTGCCCAGCTTGAGAATGCCAGTGCTCACTGTACACAAGTTCATTGAAGCATATTCCACACATTTGGTCTGGTAAATTCTGGTGCTTTTTTTCCTTTTAAATTTACTCCTCAAGTTCTTTATAAAAAAGTTTTAATAGATAAAACAATAAAAATATCCATGACTGTTAGGTTTGCCCTTTGACTTTTGACAATCCTGTTTATTTTTATGATCATTTTCTACAGTGTGTTTTGCATCTGACTGCTGTTTAAGTATTCATTGAGTGATATTTATTGACATCATTTCTGAATGTTCCTGAAAATTTCTTCATGACTTCAGCTCAATTTCATTTCTCTATTTTATTAGAATTTTTATGGGACATACTGCAATACTATGCCATTTAAATGAGCTTTTTCTGATTTTTGTCAGTTTCTCGTACTTGGAATCGTCTTAGATCAGGACTGATTGCAATAGAATTTATTGTCATTATGGTAGATTAATCAATGACTGTGCAGTAATAAAATCACAAGATATCAAAGTAATATAAAACTTATCAACTAGAAGATGAAAGAACCAGTTTGCCCGACTATGCTCGCTTACTTTCTTGAGAACAAGTGACATGTGAGAGCCACACACTTTCTAGACCCAGGTGTCCTAGGTAAGCCAGGTCTTCACTGCAGTGATTAAATGCCTGACATAGGCCTACAAGAGTGATCTAGTTTTTACTTCTGTAGATTTGAAGTACAAGTAGCGTAGGGCAGACTCAACAAGTGCCCCTCACTAGGATGCAACATATGTCAGCACTTCCACCCAAATCCAGGGGCAGTGTAGAACACCCTTCTGGTGAGAACGAATGAAACTGCAAAAGAATTACCTTCTCATGCCCCAAACCCCACAGACCCCTATCTGGTCTCTCCATTTAAAGTACCCATCCCTACCAACAACACAACATGGAAAGACTATGTAAGGCATAGGAAGATAATCCAATTGTAGCAAACACAGGCATAATTGTATCCAAAAAATGAACTCTGTGTTATTAATACTCCAATTATACTCTATCAGAAACTGTAGATGAAATAGTGCAAACTGTGAATCAGTAGGAAATATTGCTAGTAAAGCAAATGGATTTCATCAAAAATGAGTATCTAATGATGCCTAGAGCAATAGTATTCCAAATGAAGACAAACACATTTTGGCATAACTTTTCTAAGCATCATGAGGTCTAGTGCTCAGATAATGTGTTTGGTAGGAAAGGACTGGTAATAGGATTCTAACAACTAAACTGAGAGAACCAAATCTAATTTTAGAAATAGAATCCCATTTGCCTATTGGTTTATGTGCAGATGAATTTATATGTTGTAAGAAAATCAATGACACATTTGGAAGCTGTATTTCCACAGAAAGAAAGAAGGTCATAACCGGGGAGGCAAGATTTATAGTAATAAAGTACCACGCTTAATCTTCAGTTTTCCCTTTGGCTTAGTGGAGAAGAATATTTAAATGTGCGGCAAATACCGTTTCTTGGTAGGGCTGTTGCATCTGATTCCTCATGCTCCCATGAACAAGTAAATCATGAAATTTAATGCTTCACTTGATGCAAATCAGCATATCAGCGCATTATTTTACTCTCCAAGTCCTAGAAAGAAAAGGGTGAAATTAATTTCCTAAAGGGAATTTGCCAACCGACTTTAGTCATATGAATTTCGCTGGTCTTTTGTTTGGAGGCTCATTTCTGTTTCCTTCTGTTTGCTGCTGCTTTGATCGATCAGTGCGGCCATGACCTCCTACAGCTATCTTATCAAAATGTTATACATGGTTCATACACTGCAGAGGAATTACAAAGTAACTAGGCAATAATTAAAACTTTCTATGAACCTACCTGTTCTATTTCCCTTTTCCAAGGTGATCCATCTCTCCTCACTTGTCCCTTACCCTATGCCTAACCCCTGTGGTTATATAGATTACATCTTGTTTATTAAAAACTTAAGAACTAAATCCACATTTAAGAATGTGGAGAGATGACTCAGTGATTAAGAGTCCAGAGGTGGTGAGTTCTTCTGGCCTGAAGGCATACATGTGACAGAACACTGTACACATAATAAATAAATAAATCTTTTTTGAAAAGATCCACAATCAGGCAGTGGTGGGGCATACCTTTAATGCTAGCACATATAAGAGAATTATACACCATATTTGTATTTTAGGATCTGGGTTACCTCACTGAGGATCAACTTTTTTCTTGCTCCATCCAACTACCTATTATTATTATTCTCCCCCCTTTTTTAAACAGATATATAGTGTTCCACTGTATAAATGTACTTTTTCTTTGGCTTTTGTTTTCCGTATGCTTGTTAATTTTGTTTGATTTTGATTCATTTTTTTTCAATTTTCTTTCATTTTATTATTATGTTCCAGATGCCATTTCTTTTTATAATTGGAGAGAGAAAGAAAGAGTGTAATTGAGGGGGAACAGGTGGGAGGATCTGGGAAAAGTGACTTAATCCCAATATAATATAAGAAAAAATATGTTGTCATAAAGTAGAAAAATCATTTATGAATAACTTCAAAATGAGCTATCAAAATATGATATTCAAAGAATTGTTTTCTTCTCACAGAGATATACTAAAATTAAAAACCACGAAGTTAGGGTTGTGTTAAAATAAAGGTAAACGATATTTCACAGTTGAACTCTTATAGAGCATTCTCATTACTGCTACTTGTTCACCCTGCAAGACAACTTCAGTGTCCATAAAGTAGTGTGTGGTTGTGAGAGTCTAAAATAACTGTTTGGGTGCTACAATTTTGGACATTGCTTTTTTTTTTAAAAAAAAAAAACTCAGGTTAGTGTAAAATTAATTGCTTTGAAATATATAAGTGGTAGTTTTATAACCCTTATTTTGGGCAAATGTCAACTCTGCCTAGTTCCAACGTTTACAACACTTCTTAACAAAAACTCCCAGAGCCACTAACCAGTGACTCTTCCTTTCCTCTCCTGATCCCGTGGTGTCAATCAGTTTCCTATGTTTGCATTTGCCTCCTCTGAATAGTGTTTATAACTTGAACTTGAGTTGGAAGCCTTTGTGTCTGGCATCTCTCACGGTAGTGTGTTTGACATATTTATCCATGTTACATATCTATTGGTGTTCAATTGTTTTATGGGGAAATACTGTTCCATTTTATGTGTATGACACACTTTCCAAACCATAGTCCTTTAATAGGTTTTCCCCATTTTCTGCCAGGGTGACAACCGCTGTAAACACACATATGTAGATAGGTGAGTTACTGCCCTACAATAAATACTTGTAAATATTTTAAAGACTTGTGTCTGAGCTCTTGCACTCATGGGAAGAGTCACTGGGAAAGGGAGGCAGCAGTTGCACAAATAATGCTTATTTGCACTTTGCCCCACAAATGGAAAAGCAAGCAGTGTAATTTGATAATTACTTCTCAGTGACTGCAACTTGAATTTTTGCTATTGTAATTTTTTACATGCTGGCTTACTTAATTATATATTATTGAGAATGTCAACATGTAGGGTTACGTAGAGTAGAATGAAATGGACCAAAATATGAAAATAATGATTTGAATCAAACATGAAATGAACATCCATTATGCATAATTAAATCTAAAATTGTATACAACTGTAACCTGGACATGGAAGGAACTTGAAGGTTTAATACTTTTTTGACATCACCCAGTATAGTAGACAAACAGTTGATGATAGAGACAATTTCTTCATTGCCTAATTCATCTTTCTTACGTAGAGTTTATCTTAGTTCCCGCTCTGTTTCTGTGAAGAGACACCACGGCTTAGGCAACTTGTAAAAGAAAGCCCATATAATGGGTGGCTTGCTTAGAGTTCTAGAGAGTTAATCCGTGGTTATGATGGTGGGCAGGCAGGCATGGCAGTGGAAAGGTAGCTGAGAACTTTCACCTGATCTGCAAAACGGAGATAGAGAATTCTTACATATTCCAATAACTAGGAACTAAATCTTCACATATATTAGCCTGTGGAGCCCATTCATATTCAAACCATCACAGATTTAGATCTCATTATAGTTGGCATGCGTAATTTAAAACGGGATATGGAAGACGGTTTCTTTATTTGGAACGATGTTGTCCCATTAGAAGGTGACATAGATAACATAGGAAACAGGAATTGGGAGAGAAAATATGTTGCAATAGAGCCCAAATGGTGATAGTTTAGAATTTTCTCTCTATATATTTCAGAACAAAATATAAGCTGTGGCATAGGTTGCTGTTGGCTTAACATCCGTAAAGACTTATGTTTGCTATCCAGCACCATAAAATAAATAACTAAATGAAAAACAAATAAAATAAGGGTTTTAGATATATGACAATAGTCTAAAATTTATTCTCTTTTTATATTGATGTCACTGTGCAAACACTGGAGTACTTCAAGCTCTGTCCAGTCTGTGTGCAGAGGCCTTAATGCATTCAAC
This sequence comes from Alexandromys fortis, assembly GCF_014885135.2. Taxonomy (NCBI): domain Eukaryota; kingdom Metazoa; phylum Chordata; class Mammalia; order Rodentia; family Cricetidae; genus Alexandromys; species Alexandromys fortis. Next base: position 86,978 of record NW_026067984.1, on the reverse strand, counting down.
ATGGTGAGTCCCCATACAACTAGAAGGAGCTATATAGGATTATATATTTGATTTGTATTTGGTATGTTGAGAGCAGTTTCTCTCCCATGATAGTTGAAAAGAAAGCAAGACCAGAACTCAGTCTCCTTCCTGTTGCTGTTCTTTATATCACAGAATAAAATGGCAGATTCTTTTGGCATCCATCTTTATTTAATTTTTATCTTTGCTGTCTCACAACATTTTGAAAAATTATTAATCCTTGAAAATACAAAGCAAGCACTTTCTTGTGGATAGGTAGAAAAGTCTTAGACATGCCACGAAAGAGTTACCTTACACTTGTTCCTGTAATGTGCTATCCATCTCTGTTTACAATTCAAATGCCACCTTTCAGGGCACCGCATTTGGAGGAGCTGATGTAGAGGCCCTCGAAAGCTGGTGCTTTGAAGGAAAGCACAAAGCCTCTAAACAGCAGACCTGTGATGCGTGACGCCGTAATCAAGAAGCAATTCTTGATACACATTTCCTGTGAGATTCTTTTACACTATATGGTTCCCTCAAGTGGAGACAGGAGATGTTTCTTACAGAGAAAATGCCACAGCAAATAGAAAATGTGTAGTACATGGTTTATAATTGCTAATGTGATTCAGGTGCCTGCCCCAAATGAATTTGCCAAAAAACAACCTAGTTCTCTCCAACACACAGCTTGAAATGCTGTCAAATTAGCATGCAACCATGGACGTTTATGGGAATTTTAAGTGATAATGACTTTTATGAGAAAGATCTGTTTATTGTGTAGATAATTTCAACATTTTTTTGAGGCTGGATATTTATTTAGTGGGTTATTGAAGTATGGAAGGGAAGGGAGAGGAGAGGAGGGGGAGAGAGAAGGGAGAGACAGAAGCTGCCTCTTTGAGAGGGAGACAGACAAGGAAGAGACTCAGGCTGCAAACAGGAAGCAATTTCAACATTTCTTTACTTTAAAATTTACTGATAGACTTCTTTTTCATTTTTCAATAGACTATGTGATAAATGATGTTTCATATAATCTATTTTGTTAATTAAATTGTTCTAATTAGGACATCGATAGATACTTAATGAGAAGTTATGAAAATCATGATTCCCAGTGTCTACTTTTATGTTCATTTTCCAAATCTTATATGAACTGAGTAAAATATTCAAAAGGCTATTTTTAAAGCTTCAGTTTCTGAGTTTGTTTGATAGAAAATCTGTCCCCCACTAGGGTTTAATGTACAGGAGAATTTTTTGTTCTTTTCCACCTCTACTCATGGCATAGAAAAAAGCTGGCACATTTATTTTTCCCCTTTTGACGTGCCAAACCATATATATATATATATATATATATGTAAAATTATTGCTACATATGATATATGATATGACATAAAATATTTACTATTTTGATAAATAATGACAATATTAGGTGGTGGATGGGGAGACACTGGTTCAAGAAACCACATTACAACTAAGTAGTTAAATAGCGGGGATACATTCTGGTGTGCATCTAAACTTCAAAATAGCTATGAGAGGGCTATAAATATTCTTATGATGATGAAATTAGGTTTTATAAAGACGTTATATTGCTACCAAAACATGACAAATGAAAACAAGTATAAATTCCATGTATATTTCACATTACCTATTTGTCAGGTGAATGGTTTGCATATATTTTTTCTAATATGAAGACTGACTTTGCAGTATATTGAGTTTTTTCTTTGCTGTTCAGAAACAGTGGGTCTGTTGCATAGTACAATCCCATGTTTCCAAACTGTTGCTTTTCTTTCATGGGCTATTGGAATATTGATCAATAAATAATCTATTATAATAACGTCTTTAAGAGATATTTTCCTATGTTTAATTTTTACAATCATTTCACATCTTACCTGTAAATATTTAATTAATTTGGTAAATTTTGTTATTTTAGCCATGCACATTTATGGGGCACACAGGAATACATGTTGTAATCATTTCTTAAAAAGTAGTTGATGTTTGAATCTCCTAAAAATGACTTTCTGTTTAGTCTGTGAGTTTTTCTCTTTCTAGAAACATGAATGCACTGTGTGCTGCTGCCCCTGTGCTGTGATGAAGGACACTAGGATTTATTATGCTGATCTATGCTTTAGTGCCTACTATAAAGTTCCTCACATCCTTTTCCAGCCCCTAACACTCACCATTCTGTGCTCAGGTGGAGTATGCTCAGAATATACAGCATTTGTCTTTCTGGGTCGACATATTTCACTTAATTTGCATTTAGTTTCTTCTATTCTTTTTTAATTTATTTTTAAATTTTTTGAATTTCATGCATACACACATATAATACATTTAATCAATTCTATCTCACTTTTCATTCCCTCTACTTTACCCTTTATCATTTCCACCACTTATTCCTCCCAACTTGATGTGTTTTTTTTTTTTTAAAGCAACCCATGCATTCCACCTACTGCTGTTTGAATCTGATTGAAAGCAGGAAAACCTGCTGAGCAACTGCTCCCCTCCAGAGGCCCCATCTCTGAAGAGAACTGACTTTCATTTCTCAGCATCCATTAGTTGCCATGACCTTTTCAGCTAGTCTGGAGAATCCGTAAACCATCCATCCCCCTTCTTCCCATGGTGAGATTTTGACTGGCTTGGTCTTGTGCAGCTCTTCCCCATGCAGAAACTTTAGGTTCATGGGTGCACTGTCATGTCGAGCCACTATCAGTTCTGTGAAGAAGCCCCTACCGCTGGCTCTTACAATCTTTTTACTTCCTTTTCTGAAATGATCCTTGAGTCCTGGGGATATGCATGATACAGATGCTCCATTTAAAACTGATGTCTCCACAGACTCTTATTCTTTGCATGTTGACTAGTTGCAGGTTTCTGTGCTAAAGATCACAAATTCTAAAAGAGAGTTTCTCTTTCTCTCTTTTTCTCTCTCTTTCTCCCTCCCTCCCTTTTCCACCCAACTTTGAATCTTTTTTTTCTTTAAATCCTTCCTGCTCGATTTGTGTTGCCTTAAATATTTTCTTGATGCCTTAAATATTTTCTAGTTGCCTTAAGTATTTTTTAGATGAAAGAGCCAGAACCTTAGCTGGGTGACAACTGGCAGTGGCACCAGAATTTATTCCTACTACTTGTCCTGGCTTTTGGGGAAACTATTTTCTTTGGATGGACATCTTGCTCAGCTTAAATATAGTAGGGAGGGCCTTGGACCTTCCCCAGAGCCTTGCCCTCCTGAGGAGTGGATGGGCTGTAAGTAGAGGGAATGGGAGGAAGGGAGAAAGTGGGAAATTGGATTGGTATGTATAATGAAAAAAGATAAGTTTGTTTTCTTTTAAAAAAAAATAAAATTGAATTAAAAAGTCACACTTAAAAAATGACTAGTTAGGTACAAGCCTAAGCTATCAGCCGAGCTTTCATAATCAAGAAAAACAAATCAACCGGCCAATGTATATTTACAATGTTTGTCTTGTTTAGTCTTTATTATTTTGCACTATACAATAAGGTTCTCATTGAAAATGAAAGGAATGAAAGTCTAATACCATGATAAAACAGATGTTATTTATTAGATAAAGAATATCCTACATATCTGTTTGTAGTACTTGTATCTTACATATAATTTGTGCTTTATAAAATTTATGTTCAAGTATGTTTAGATAAGAGCTTAGCATTGAATATCTTCAAGAAAAATTTGTAAGCTCTCTTTCCCTAAAATAGTAAGAGCCTAGACAGAAAACAATGGAAGAGGATGATTAAAAATTGTGATAAGGATGGTGAAGTGTAGTTCTCCACAAATTATGAATTCTGGTGGGGATGCAGGTGGGAAAGGACCTGGTCTTCTTAAGGACTTGACTATTGGGAGTTTGAGGATATCGCAGTGACTATATAGACACTTGAAAAGTTATTGAAAAGAATGGCTTAGGACTTTGGGAACAGCATATTTTTCTTACATCTTCTTTGAGAAAAGCATTAAAAGTTGCCAGTTTTAAGTTTTAATTTATTCCTTGGTTAATATGAGTTTTGTGCAGTCTGACATCTAGTACAGTGGTTTGGATTATATACTGTGGTTATAATTTGTGGCACTGTAAATCTAGAGTGTGATTAGGATGGTTACAATATATAGAAATTATAGGATAATATGAAAAAATTACACTTCTATGTAAGACATACTTATAGTTATGTTCATAGCAGCATTGTTTGTCATAGCCAGAACCTGGAAACAACCCAAATGCCCCTCGACTGAAGAATGGATAAGGAAAATGTGGTATATTTATACAATGGAGTACTACAAAGCAGAAAAAAATGACATCTTGAATTTTGCAGGCAAATGGATGGAGCTAGAAAACATCATTTTGAGTGAAGTAACCCAGACACAGAAAGACAATTATCATGTGTACTCATCCTAAGTGGTTTTTAAGCATAAAGCAAAGAAATCTAGCCCACAAATCACAATCCCAGAGAGCCTAGACAACAATGAGAACCCTAAGAGAGACGTACATAGATCTAATATACATGGGAAGTAGTAAAAGACAAGATCTCCTGAGTAAATTGGGAGTATGAGGACCATGGGAGAGGGTCAAAGGGAGGGGAGAGGCAGGGAGGGGAGCAGAGAAAAATGTAGAGCTCAGTAAAAATCAAAAAATTATTCATTTTGCATTGGTATTTTTGCCAGTAAAAGTGCGTCAGGTCCGCTGGAATGCAGTCACTAACAGTTATGAGCTGCCAAGTGGGTGCTAGGAATTGAACCTGGGTTCCCTGGGAGACCAGTCAATGCTGTTAACCACTGAGTCCTTTCTCCAGACCTATTAAATGCATTTTATGCTCAACCTATTAATAGACTTGGAATTTTTATGCTCACCAAGTCTTTCTTTTATGACTTCACCAGATACATTGTCTTACCTTACAATGTATTTCTTCTTTTTGATGACACTTTTATTAGCTTTGGGTTAGTCTCTGTATTTGACATGTTTTCAATGAGAATTATAACAAGTGGTTCTTACTCTGTGGGTCAGACAGAGCTCCACATGGGGTCACATAACAGATATCTGACATATCAGATATTTCATTATGATTCATAACAGGAGTGATATACAGTTGTGAAGTAGCAATGAAATAATTTTATGGTTCTCACAACATGAGAAACTGTATTAAAGGATAGCAGCATTAGGGAGGTTGAGAACCACTGATTATAACATTTAACAGGCTCTAGATAGTAAATGAGTAACGCAAATTAAAATGTTGTTCGTGCAGTTCAGGTTCATTAGTGTTTTTCTTCTTCCCCTGGTGTGAGTGTGACATGAAAAGAATAATGATCAACGCTTGCTCATGACAAAATAACAGCCTGTGTACCTCTGTGTACACAGGATTATATTTAATGTTCAAACATGCTAAATTGAATAAGATTCAAAGCACTTTATATGGAGCAAGAAAACTTGAAAAGAAGGCTTTTCCAGATCATTTACTAATCATGACAAATTTATTTCCTTTAGCCATAAACCCATGAGGAAATAGTGGGTTTGTTGTAGCTTTCCTGAATCATATTTTCACGAGATTGTGAAAAACAGCATGCGCATTTTCTCTTACATTGAAGGAACTCCAATATAAATAGGATTGTGCAGGATAAAACACTTAGACTCTGATATACAAATGCCCTCGGTTTGCATGTGAATTTTGGTATAAAAACACTCATAATTTTTGTCTACAGAAGCAGTCTTTTCTTCCCCGTGAGAAAAGAAGAAACTGTCATCAGTAGAAATGTCAGAGACATGAAGATGACTTTTTGAAAGCTCTGTGATAGCTGACCTAGTTCCAATTGGCACTCTTTGAAGCTAAGGAGAAAGTATTTGTGACCTCAATAGTAGAAAATAAATTTTTCTATGTGATATTTTTATTTATTGTTTGGGAATTTTACATCATGTACCCCACCACACTCTTTTCCCAGTTCTCCTAGGTCTATCTCCCGTGTCCTGTGTCCAGTCCCAAGGAGAAGAAGAGGAAGAGGAAGAAGATGTAGAGGAGGAAGAAGAAGGAAGAAAATAAAACAAATCCTAATTATGTTTATGTGTGTATATAGTCACTGGAGCATCCTTGAACTCCAACCCCTTAAAGAAAACTGAATCCTAGGCCTAGGAAGAAGAAAAAGACAAAATCTCCTTGTAAATTGGGAATGTGGGGGCAAGGGGCTGTGTGGAAGGGGAAACGGGAAGGAGGAAGAGGAGTGGGGAAAACGTATAGCTCCATTAAAAACAATAAATTAAATTAAAGAAGAATTATAGAAAACTGAATCCTTCTTTACCTGCACCACCAAAAGAATCCATGCCTCCTTATCGCAAGTTTTAGTCGTTCTCTTCAATGATTTACTGTCCAGAATGGTACTTTTTGGGAGGTGTAGTGGTGGCATAGGGGTTGTCACAGAAGCCTTCTGTGTTTCTCCTTCTTAACTGTGAGTCTGCAGTCACCAAATGACTGCAAAAATGTAGCTTCCTTGTCAGCAGGAGGGGGACTTGATTGGGGGAGGGGGGGAAGGGGAGGCGGTGGTGGGGAAGAGACAGAAATCTTTAATAAATAAATAAATAAAATATGTGAATGTAATTCACTATATAAATAAATGAATAAAAAGCCAAAAAAAAAAAAAGTAGCTTCTTTGCCCTTTACAGTAGTGGGGAACATGTGTCATGTACTTCTGCAAGGTATTTGGCAAAAACCCATGCCATAGACATCCACAGGGTCTCTGGAGTTACCATGTGCCATGGACTTCAGTATGGTCTCCAGCTATGGTACACAACTCAAACATCAACAAGGCCCAATGTTGCAGCACAGACAACAAATACCACCATAGCTCTCGGCAGCAGCACAGGCCAAGGACATCAACATGGTCACGGACAACACAGGCCAGGGACAACAGTACCATTCCCAGAGGCATCCCAGGTCAAAGATATCAACCTGATCTCAAGCAACTGCACAGAAATCTCGCATGAACAAGGCTCCCAGGGGCAGCATGGCCCATGGATTGCAACATGGCTTTAGACTACAGCATCTGTGTGGACTTTGGTGATAATATGGTCATAAACATCAACAAGGCCTCAGGTGGCAGAACAGGCTACTCACACATGTAAGCCCTAAGGCCCAATAAGTTAAATACAAATTTGACTATCTGATGTGCTATGTAAGATAATAAATTATGAGTGAGGTGCGATGAAAAGCAGTTCTGCATTGACTTTGTACAGCACTTAGTATCCAGAAAAGGGATGTGTGGTCCCCAATGTGTTCTTTGGCATCATTGCTTAGACATGCATGCATGCTTTCTGCACCTTTACATATGTCCATGAGCTCCCCACCTTGAGTCAGTCTAAGATTTCCTTAGCAAACACACATTTCTCTAGCCTTTAAATCTTAAATAAGGTTTAATCCAAAATTCCAGTGTTACCAGTCACCTAGAGTTTCTTTATTCTTTTGCTATTAACTTTTTGTTTATTTGGTTTTTTTTTTCCCTGTGTATCTTTCATTAAAAATACAAATTTCACCGGCCAGTGGTGGCACACACTTTTAATCCCATCACTCGGGTGGCAGAGGCAGAAGGATCTTTGTGAGTTCAAGTCCATCCTGGTCTACAAGAGATAGTTCTAGGGCAGTTAGGGTTATCACACACAGAAATCCTGTCTCAAAAAAAAAAAAAAAACTAAACAAATAAATAAAAAAAATAATTAAAAAAAATATACAAATATCACTGGGCTGACCACACTACAGAAGAAAGCCAGACATATAAAAGTATGTGGGTACCAGATTGTGTCTGATGGAAGAGGAGAAGAAGAAGAAGAAACAGAAGGGGCAAGGAGGAAAAAGATGGAGGGTGTAGAAGAGGACAAACACAAGGAAGAAGAAGAAAACTACAACACAGTTGGTAGGGTGAGGAAAAGAGTGTCAATCAGGGATGGTTTGGGGGGAAATCACCAAAATAGAAACAATTCTCAAATAACTAATTAAAATTTTGCAAAAAGAATACATTGCCATCTCTTAAATGTTGTTAATACATATTTGCTAAATAACTGCAGTTTGAAAATCCCCTTGGACAATATTTCAGATATATGCATCTTCAAACCTTTACAAACATACAAACAAACCAAATAAATACTATATTTATTTGTGCCAACTGACAATTTTAGAAGGATATTTTCTGTCAACTATCTTTGAAACCAATCTGGATAGTTCTAAGAGAAATTGATACTCATGTGTGGTCCTTTATCATCAAGAGACTGAGGGAAAAAAATAAAACTATTCAGACTTTGAATTCTGTTTCTAAAATTTGGCTGATTTAATTTACTTATGTATACATTCCTGTTTCTACTATATTACATTTACCTTTCCATGCTTATCTGTTCTAAAGATACTGGAGGAAGCTAAAATTTCCAGCAAAATGTAGCAAACAAGAAGGAATTTCACTTATTTGAGGTGTTCCCTTATCACTGCTTATTTCTGAAGTTCAGTAATCTTAATTAAAATCACTCTCCAAACTATAGTCATGATGCTTTTGGAAAATTGATTTCCCCCACAAGACACTTATCTTCACCATCTTTGATATACAAATGTGTAACTCAACCCCTTTCTCGTTTTAACAAAGAGTGAAAGCATATTGTATTGCAAATAGCATTAAAGTACGTACGCGATAAGAAAAATCAATGGGTGCATTGATTTGGTAAATTATTTGCTCTTTCAACCTCCCCATGAAGTTGCAAGAGCTTCCTTGAGTAATTTCTTCTTGATGTGTCCTTGGAAGACTCATTGCCAATCCTCCGACTAGTGATGTGTGTAAGCTTGGTTGACTGTTTTAAATTTCAGAGCATCCACACTACTTTCCAACATCTATGAAATGTGAGCGCAGTGCAAGTGCAAGATGAGAAAGAAGGCAAGCAAAGTAGCTTTACTTTGTTCCTACATAGAACCTGCCCACACACCAAATACCACATAATACATAATATGTAAGTACAATCTGTTCATTCTGGATGATGTTATTTATATGTATGTTTTCAGGACCGATAGTTTGGGACTGGATAAGCTATTTGTAGACTCTCTCATGAGGGAAGATAACTTCTCCCACTCTCGGCATCATTTAGCACCTGTAGTACTTAGTATAGAGTTGATGTCTCCTCAGAAACTTCTCCCTACATTAGCATGCCTATTATTGCTGACCTTGATTAGCTTATTCTTAGTCATTCATGTGAGCAAGACATTATAGGTATTGTTTCTGACGTTCCTAGGAGACAAACTCTCAGAGCAAACTCACTCTGATTGTGATCTTTCTGCCTCCCTTTCCACAATGATCCCTGAGCCTCGTGTGTAGGATTGTACTGTAGACACACACTTTGGTACTGGGCTCCATAACTCTGCATATTGGTTGTCATTTTCTGCAACAGTTTCCACCCACTGCTGGGGAAGTTTCTTTGATATTATCTAGGATTACACATCGGCATATATGCCAATAAATATTTAGAATGTAGTTAGATATTTTGCTGTTTGAGCAAAATAGTGGATATTGGTTCTCAACCAAGTGCATGAATTCAACAATTCTGGGTAGTTGGATGGGTTTCCAGGAAAAAAAAATAGTTATGAAGTATCCAAAAAATTTTCATCACTCCTAGTAATAAGGGAAATACAATTCAAAACAACTTTGAGATTTCATGTTATCCCACTGAGAACTGTACAGCCAAACCACCAGGAACAAATGTTTGAAAGGTTATGAGGAAAAGGGAACTGTCATTCACTGTTGGGGAACAATTGCAGCCCGGTCTAGCGACTCCGGAAATCCATTGTGGAGAATTCTCACAAATTTAAAATATGTCTATCATAGGTCCCAGTTATACCATTCTTGGCATATGTCTATGTCCAAAGGCATAAACATCCTACTCCACAGTCACCTACCCAGTCATTATCATTGCTGCCACTATTCCCTAAATATAGAAAATGGAAATAGCCCAATGTCTCTCAATGATTAATGGATAGTGTAAATGTTGTATATATACACTATGAAATCCTTTCAAATGTAAAGAAAATTAAATAAAAACACAGGCAATGAATAGAGCTAGAAAAGATCACATTGAGTAAGGGGTTCCAGACTTAGGAAGACAAACATTGAATGGTTTCTCTTATAGGAGACCTAGAGTTCCAAATTTTTAGATTTGAGTACATACCTTAGAGTAACTGCAGAAACCAGAAAAGTAAAAGGGGACACGGGTGGCGTGGGTGAAGATGGAGCAGTAGAAAAAAGAATAGCGGGTTAGACGTCATCTAAAGTAGGAAATGGGAATATTGAGGAGGCTTCTAATTAGTGAGGAAGAGGAAGATAAATACAGAAGGAGGGTAAAACTACAGAAAGGTGTCTGAAAATGCTGTAAAGAATCATATTAGTAACTACCTAAAGGCCTATAATACATATCAGTCAGAAAAACTCATATGTAATTGAAGCAAAATCTTTCTTCTAAGCTGACATTGTTCCTTCCAATGGCGAAAGACCATCTAACAAAATCTCCCACAGCAGACATGAGACATTTCTCTTTTGAGCTGTCAATGTTGTCTACAAGCCTCCAAATATACATAGCCTATTGCTTTTGTCGTTGCTGGCACCTGTGAGGTAGACGTTACGTTCCTATTGCTGAACACAAGATGAATTTTAATTGCAGGGTCCAGAAACCCCTGACCTGGAATTAACCTAAAAGCTTCCTCCCTAAAGACTAGCTTTCAGGGTACCAAAAAGTGCCAGGCCAATTTCCAAAGGAGAGAAATAATAACAGCAGAGCTTAGTTATGACTCCTGTAGACTACAATGATGATTACCATGACATGATGACGCTAAGATTATAGTAATTGCCTTTATACCTTGGAACTTAGCAACAGTTCTCTAATTGGTTTTAAGACCCATCCAATAAGAGGGAAAACATACCTGAGCCTTTCACAATAAAAGAAATAAAAACAGCTTAACACTAAACTACTAGGAAACTAGACTATGATGATCTTTAAATCACAATGAATAGAACCAAAATAGTAATCATTTATTTATTATATAGATTAATCACAGGTATTTGTGATTTGTATATGTTTATGTAATGTTTAAAGGGAATGGATATGTTTATGAGATTAACAAATAGCATCCATGACTTCCAAAGAAGGGCAGAGAACCATTGGGACTGGGAATAAACTATTTTTATAAATAAGAATCACACACTGGGCTGGCATCTATGGTCTCTTAGAGAACTACAGCCAAGCACCAGGCCAAGCTTCGGGAGTCCAGTTGAAAGGATGGAGGAGGCATTACATGAGCAAGGGGGTTTCAGGATCATGACAGGAAAACCCACAGAGATAGCTGAATTGAACTTAGGACTCTATACTGACAGCAAAGGAGACTTCATGGGACCTAACTGGTCCTCTGCATGTAGACAACAGTTACATAGCTTGTTGTGTTTGAGAGACACCTGGCAGTAGGACCAGGCTCTATACCTGGTGTGTGAGTTAGATTTTTGGAACCCAATCCCCATGGTGGGAAGCCTTGCTCAGCCTTGATGCGGGGGAGAAGGAGGTAGGGGAAGATTTGGTACCGCCTCAACTTAAAGGGCCAGACTTTCTTGACTTCCCATTACCCTTTCTGGAGAACTGAGTAGGGGGTGCAGGTACCTTGGGGGCGAGTTGGGAGGAAGAACAGGAGAAGGGCAGAGAGGGGGAACTGTGGTTGGTATGTAAAATAAATTAAAAATAAGATTAAAAAAAGAACTAAAGAACTACCTACTGATGCTTCATAGAAAAACATGTGTTTGCGTGATTAGATACTTAGATAAATAAGATTTTTCTCAAGGAAAATATTCAATCAAATACCTCAAGAATGAGTGATAATTTTTCCTCAAGAAACTAAATCTACCCCTCTTCATTGACAACGTAATCATTTTTTTTTGAAACTCTTAATTCGGAATTGAATTGGTATAAGAATTCTTTATTTCAAAAAAATATTTTTCTGACATTTCCTGTGATAATAAGAATAAATCCCTTATTCTTCTGACTGGCACCTGTTCGCTCTAAGAGTACTTGTGCAATTTGGCACCTTCTGCTGAAGTTTTATCTTACTTTTAATGATCCACTCAGTACCCGTTTCTCTGGGAACAGATCCATGTATGAAAAAGCATTTTCTTTTCTTTCGCTGGAATTTCTGTAAAAGCCACATTTACTTTCTGTTATGAGTGTACAATTTCAAATAACAGATGTAATAACTTTTAAAATACCATTCTTTTGGTTCATGCAAATTCTAGGCACAATTTATCTATCATCTGTCTGTCTGTCTATCTATCATCTATCTATCTATCTATCTATCTATCTATCTATCTATCTATCTATCTATCTATCATCTATCTATCTATCTATCTATCTATCTATCTATCTATCTTCTAGATAGATATATACCATCTAACTATCTATTTATTTATGGTATATACTGTGTGTGTTTGTGTCTGCATGTGAGAACACATGTGGCGAGGGTGAAGAATTCTCCTCTCCCTGTGTCCCATGGCACCATTGCTGTGCTGGGGTTTCAGATTACGGCATGCCATGACATCAGCCTCTAAGTCAGTTCTGCGGACCCAAACTTCAGGCTTTATACCTGTACAGAATGCACTTGATCCCCAGCCATCATATTCTGTTTTCTGACACTAAAATACTTTTCATTCTAAAGCATCTCAGATTGGTGATGTCATAACGGATTTACATGTTTCCCCAAATCAGCTTGGCTCACGTCTCACACACCCTTATATTTAGCAAACAACTGGTACGTACCTCTGCTCATAGTTCTGCTTACTTTGCCCTTCTAGCTCCCCTGAGTTTGTCATATCTCTAAGTCTTTTTTCTTCTACTTGAGACTTGTTTATTTTTTATAATATGTATATACGAAAATTAACTTTTTTCTCATCAATTTTACTTACAACTCTTAGTAGGCTGTTAATTTTAGCCATTTGTTTTTTGCTCTTTGTATATTAAATCCCTAAAATGACCACAATGTGAACAATTTAAAGACTTTGGACAACATTTCTTTATATGTATTATATTTTGCTTGTATTTTAAATATATTTACATTAAATTATCAGATCATACTGGATGAATCTTAATTGAGCATGTCTAAGCTAAAAGTAGACAGAATGTAGAATTGTACATTAATTTTAAATTAAAATTTAAAATGAAAATATTATTATATTCCCATTAAATAAAAATAACTAAGAATATTCTTTCTAAAACACAATAGGGTTTTATTTATTCATGGGAAAATTATTGAGTCTTAATGACAGGTTGCTTAAACAAAGATGTTCATGGCAGTCAATCACCTGCCTATAAGCATAAATGATTTTCAAAAATCTCTTCCTCTGTAGTTTCCTCCCTTTTGAAGCACTGCCACAATATAAATTCTAGAAATAGCAAGTTCATCTTTATCATAGACCTTCCATTAATACACACAGCTTGCAATGGAGGGTGGATTATAACGGCTATTGTGATGTGGATGAGAATGTGTGCTGATGAACAGGTGCAGTAACATAGCAAACCAATAGCCTCAGATTAGCATGATTGGGTACAGCAATGTGTGTAAGAGTTATTAACTTATGGGATTCATCTGTGTTTAATAATATTCAGGGTAATCAAAAATTCATAGCTCACAATAATGTAAAAAAGAAGGAATTCTTTTTACATAGCTCAAAATAATGTACAAAGGAGTGAATTCAAAGAGAAATGCCTGGCAACTTAACAAATGCAGTCATTATTAAAAATATCACCAATAGCCTTGACATCCTTAAAATGTTCTAGTATATAATGGGGTCTTCCATTATCTCAAGCCTTGCTGATCACCATCCAGGTGAAGTTACTGCCTTTTCAGTTTCATTAATAAACCTAGTAGCACATAAAGAGCCTTCTGGCTCTTTTAAAACAAATAGAAAGTCAAATAGTTTTACTATCCCCAGGGTTATAGAATAACCTTGAAGAAATAATATGTTTACAACATAATGTTTATCCTGAGAACTTTCCAAATTGGGTTCTATAATTCATGTTTTTAAATTTTATAACCAGAAATGAAATATTACTTGAAGCCTTGTTTTATTCTGTGAAAAAAAAATCTTTAAAAAATATTTGAGGCAATTCCAAAAGTGGAAAAAGCATGAGTTTCTTCAAAGTGGGAAAAACCAGGACAGGGAAATAGAAAAATAAGTGGTTCTCAAAGGAAGGTATTTTATTATCTTGTAATGACATTTCAAAATAATGAAAAACTTAAATTTTCAAATGACCTTCAATATTATAAAGTAGGAAATTGCCAGCTATATGTCAGGCATAATAATTTGACTTGGGAAGCAAAAGATAAATAATGCTTGTTTCCCATCCTGCAATGAGGACGAGGAATGGCTGTGTGGCACAAAACCCCCAACACTGGCAGAACATGGCTTTCTTTATTCGTCACCAATTGGGCCACTACCTCTATGAACACTATTCCAAATGCCTTTGATTATGAGTCCAGTCAAAAAAATAGCAACCATGGTTTTGAAAGCCGTGATTCTCCTATTACTGCTTGATGTCCCATACATGCATTACCACAGAAGGTTAGAGTTAGCAGAATAGCCATGCATCATGCACATTCCAGGAGCTTCATAGAAGCTGTAAGCTAGGAAGCAAGCGACAAAAATGCAAATGGAAAATGAGAGTTGTGGAAGAACTAAGTTGGCTGCTGATCTACTGAGAGAGATGACAGTGGACTCTTGTTTGGATCACAAGATAGGATGGGATTAAAAGAAAGGTCATTACACGGGAACAGCTGTTCAAGTCGAAAAAAAAAATGCATGCTTGGTACAGACAGTAAGAAACCGAGAGACAAAGCACTAGTGCAAAGTCTTCAAAAGAAATTATTATCATTTTCTGCATTGAGCCCTGTGCTTGACAAAGGAAGTGTACTATCTTTTTGCTGCTCTTAACTGCATTAACTTATTAAACTTGTATGCAGAGGCAAAGCATTCTCCTATATTGCAGTTCATTCTAAGTATATCTCTTGCATTATTTCTTGATTTAGAATGTCTTGTTCATCTAGAACGTTGACATAAAACTGAGGGAGTCCCTGGAACAGTTAAGAATTTTAGCTCAGTTGAAAAGAGAAAGCGTGTGTTTCTTAGATATGAAATAATGCCACCCATGAGAAATTAGCTTGAAAATTGATGAACTACAGAATAAATGATATTATATGTTTGTTGAAAATTGACAAACTATAGAATAAATGATATTATATGTTTGTTGTTTCCCTGCTTTTCAATTCCAAAATAATCACATAGAAACCATATTATTTAAATCACTGCTTGACCCATTAGCTCTAGCTTCTTATTGGCTAAGTCTTACATATTAATTTAACCCATTTCTATTCGTCTGAGTATCTCCATGTGGCAGTGGCTTACTGGCAACGTTACAGCATGTCTGACTGGCAGCGGCTCGATGGCACCTCTCCCTTCTTCTTCCAGCATTCTGTCCAGTTTTCCCTGCCGACCTAAGTTCTGCCCTGTCAACAGTCCAAGGCAGTTTCTTTATTCATTAACCAATAAAAACAACACATAGACAGAAGGACTTCCTACACCAGTTATAAGCATGTATACACAATGGTAAAAGAGAGCAGTGTACATTCACTTAAAAAGTTCTGTAATTGGGCTGGAGAGACAGCTCAGTGGTCAAAAGTTCTGTAACAATTTCTCCATTTTTACATTTTCTTTCTGTCTTTCTTTTGTTTTGGATGAAATGGAATTTTTTTCTTTTTAATCCATGCAATCCTAGAACTTGAGATTGGCCTACGTCAGCTCCTGTGTGCTGGATTTATGTCTGTGCATTACCATGCCCCTCTTAAAATATGAATAGGATATTCTACACACATTTTCTTCTTCCCTACGAGGAGGTAACTGACTTTAGTGCACAATGAAAGGCACTTTCACTCAGGATCTATTACCCCCTAGCTTCTGGACATATCTGGGGTCTGAAAACTGCTTTGGGGAGATATTTACTGTTTCCAGACTCATGTTTAACCATGAAGAATACTGCAGAAGGCTGCATCTGGAAATGTCCATGCTCACATACTAACTATGGAATTTTCTCTACATGAAGGAGACAATATACCTCCTCATCTCTACATGTGCACTCCTGCTATCAGAGTTCAAAGCTTTTAAGATTTGTTTCGAGAGTACATTGGTTTCCATTTCCCAGTTTCTGTACTTTCCTGAAAGCCAGTACCTTCTGAATTGAAGAAGGATATAACTCATTGAAATAGCAATTTACCAAATGTTCAGTTATTCTATTTGCTTATCAATATTCCTTTTAGGATGGCCTTAAGCAAGGCAATGTCTCATTTTCTAGTCCTAAGGGACAGCAGGCAATTTATGCATAATAACTATCTGTTACATTTTCCTAACACATTCCCTTTGCTTATAAATAATAATTGTGTTTTAGATGTGAAAATGTTTACCAGGAGATTAGCAATTTGTAAAAGCCCTGACATGGCTGATGCAAAATAATATAATTCAATTTTAGAAGCTATAATTTCAGGTGATACAATTTACACTGTTCCTCTTAGTCAAGGTAGGATAAAGCAGTTCTCCTGTCAAGGATGATTGGATAATATGATACATTACCTGATTACAAAACGGTGCTGGGGAAACAACCCATTTCTCTGTATTAATCTGACTTGTTTAGTGGCCTTTCTGCCTGTGAATTCTGATGAGATGCTCTGCACCAACTTAATTCTTTTTTATGTGCTTTGAGCTGTTTTATTTATTTTATTTTTTTTGTTAGTGCAGTTTTCGCTGAACTGCTTAAATAATGAGAGTTTTGCAGAGTTTGGTATATAGTTTCTCAGCTGTCTTGAATTTTAATTTGGAATACTTTCCTTTGTGGAATAGGTGTGGGCTGCAACAAGAAACTGAAAAGCATGGAACATGGTAGATTTCAGTGACGGGGTATAATGCTTAATAAAGATAAAACGATTCTGGTTTCCTATAGTATCTCTTATATGGTTCAAAAATATTTTGTTGATTTTATTATAATTTTTAATGTTTTGTAAAGAGCTATTATGGGGGAGATGAAATTGACTATTCAGTTTTACACAGTAAGTAAATACGTTAAAATATACAAATTATTGTCCTGGGATTTTTAAATTGTACCGATTTATAAAAGTAAAAATCATTTGTTCATTATTAAGAACAATCATTTTTATATGTTTGATAGAATTTTTCTAATCTCTCATGAGTCATACATTCTGTTTTTTGAGAGCTTATTATAAAGACAACATAGACTTTTGTCCCGATAGACCTTGCTACTAACCTTCTCAATCTGGAAATGTAGACACAGAGTTTACCACACCTCATAAAGCCAGGGTTTATTTGTTTGTTTGTTTATTTTTTTACTACATCAACAAAGAAATTAACGTGAGGAGAATAAGTTCAAAGACTATTTTTTCCCTGTCTTTTAAGAATACAAACACCTTAATTCTCTGGGCTTTATGATTAGTTAGTTACACCTGGAATACTGAAATAGTATTTTGAAGGAGAGTTCTGTTGTTGTTTAAAATAGATAGAAATGGCATAGTGGATATTTTACTTTGCTTGTTGATTTTTAAAACTTTCCATTTTCTGCTTTATTCTGCATGAAAATATAGTCTATAGCTTGCCTTCAGTCTCTGGAGGTTGAGGAAACCCACACAGAGACAGACAGACACACGGACCTCCACTCAACTGGTACAAAGCCCTCTTTAAAAGCACCATGGAGGCTTAAATACCCAGCAGTCAATGGCCAACAGGTGAAAATCCCATCCTCTGATCCTCTAGGGAAGGCACAGCTTTTAGTAATTCCAATTAGAAGTCTCCAGACAGGGAAGAGCAGCTAAAGGCCAGGACTCCAATTGGTCCCAACAAATTCTCGGCTATATTGATCTTCTTTCATGGAAGAATTTCTTCAACATCTTTAAAGTTAGTCTGAGATGTCTCATTTCAAGTCTATATTTCTTACTTTTCCCCTCTTGAGATCTCACTGGAAGAGCTCTGGGTGTTTGTGTTCTTTCTCCCTGGTAACTTCTTTATGATGAAAGTCTGAGCTTGAATTTCTTCACAGCACATAATCTCTATAATTGCTTTTATGTAGGACACTGTTTTCACAGTTCTCCTTGAGTTGATAATTATATTATCTTAGCTTTTCATATTTCTTCAAAATAGCAAAGGCAACACCACAGTCTTTATACTTATTTTTTTCATTAACATTGTGTAAGTGGTAAAGATCCTTCACAAGCCAGTATTTCCCATTTTAGCTGGCTATAATCTCCTTTACAAAGGATGAGGCTCCTAACACTAGTTATACTATATTGGAGTACAGAGTATTACCATACTATTCATCATCAGCAATGGGGTACTGTGACTGGTGTTTATTCTAATTCTAGGATCTCATCTGAAGCGTGTCCATTTTATAAGATTGCTTAAGGATTTTATTAAATTGAATTCCTACAAAGCAGAACCCCAAATACTTTACTAGAGAGCTAGTACCAAGAAACAACTTCATCTGTATCTCTACAGTTTGTAAATAAGTAGCAACCAGTTCCTTAGGAAAATAAAATGTTATTCAAGCACAGATAATTATCTGTGAGAGTCCCACCTTGTTTTGTTTGAACTAGATGATTCCATAATTATGTGAATTTCACTCATTGCATAAGTGGTCTGTTTCTCCTTCAATTTCACTTTTTTTCACAATGCTTCTGTGTTTGGACATTGTAATCTCCCTCTCTCTCTCTCTCTCTCTCTCTCTCTCTCTCTCTCTCTCTCTCGTTTGTTTCTGTGTATTTGTAGGTCTGAAGAGATAGTCAGTCCTTGTTAGGTTGGTCATCATCAAACAGAGCCTAGATGCTTGTGTTTTTAAGGACATGCTTGAATGTTGACTTGATATTTCTAATATTTTTCCTTACTAGAATTACCTATCTTCAAAGATTTGATATGCTTCCACTCATAGAATATATTATTCTACTTATACACCCAATTTCTTGATCATAGCTGCTGAAATTTCTTTACATCTGTCTCACAGAGCTATGGAGTAGCCCTATTTTCTTTCTCCCATGTTTGAAATGATGCCTTGAGGATGGCTTTTGTGTTATAGATTTAGAAATAGATGTATTTTCAGAACCACTTAACTGTTTTTAGTTATTTTGATTCCATAATGTGAGCTTTATAAATAGTCATAATGGAGCTGTTTTTTTTTTGGAAACAGACATATTTAACAGCTTTATTTTTTTTAAAAAAATGCACAGCATCTCAAATTATTTTTGGCAATATAGGGTTTATTTTATTTTGCTGTGTATTGGTGTCCGTATGTCTTCACAATTTGTTTCCTAATAAGATTATTTTGTGAATTCAACACAATAGAGTCAAAACATTACCATATTGTGTAAGTATATAATTACTAAAGCATATCATGTAAGTTTGTTTAAATCATCTTAAAATTTCTTTGAGCTTCACATGTCATTGTAACCAACCAAAGATGATGCTGGCTAGCTGGCTAGATAGAGCACATGGTCAGGGCCTGTGGATAAAAACTTTAGTACTGCTAGTGTTCTGTTTAATCAGCCTCCAGTTAAGTTTCCAGACAAGGCAGGCTTCATGCCTACATCTCCTGTCCTTCTCGTAAATAAAGCCCTGCTCTCTGCTGTGTCAGAGGCTAAAGTAGTATTGGTATTGGTGAGGGAACCTTTTCGCCCTGCACACCTACATTTGTTAACTCAATGAATTCAACAGCGTTCATGTTGTTGCTGTTGTTGTTGTTGTTTGACTCTGTATGAAGGGCAGCCATTTATTTATGCAGAACAGGCTGTGGGCAATGCCTGAAACACACAGAGAGAACAGTCAACAGGCTAACTTAACATCTCTTCCAGATAAACATAGGCTCTTCACACATACACACCAGATACACACACACCAGATACACACACACACACATAGATATACACACACACAAACATTAAGTGTGTTGCTGGTCAGAGGCACACAAGCCTAAGGCACAACCCTATTAGCTAAGTCTAAACCAGAAGATCCATGCTACCTGAAGGCTCCAGCTCCCTTGCTGTAGCTACCTCACCCCCAATCCCCTGCATAGGTCCTGTTTAGGAGAAACAGACACACAAACAACAGACAGCCCACAAAGCACACCTATGGCCGCCTGGTCGACATGGGAATTTCCTTATCCTAATTTCAGTCAACTGGTTTTTTGTTTTAGTGTCTCCAGAAACATCAGCAAGGGGCAGCAGAAGAGAGACCAGGGCTAAACAAATAAATCCTTAGAAAGCATAACCAGTGGTGGGCCTGACCCTGCAAGGCCTCCAGAAAGGATCTTTCTGCAGAAGCCTGCTTCTTACTGTTTGTGTCACAGCATCTGAGATGGTGCAGCGAATACATGATTTATATTACAGCGATTGGAGCTACCAAATCCCTTTATCTGACTCTCTGGTGAAACACTAACTGTAACCAAAGGGGCTGCTGGCCTACCCAGTAAGGAAGGCCACGATCTCTAATTGTGATGAATCCACTTAGAAGGTTTTGCTGGGACAGTACCCAAACTCAGTGGGTTTGGCGGGTGTGTTGGTACCAAAGGCTTAGAAGCCAGGGTTTTTGTACTAAATACCTCTATGGACCACCCATTTGTCCAGGCTAATGGACCCTGCAGCAGTTCCAGCTATGGACTGAGGAGGCACCAAAAAAGTATTCTCTTTCTTGGTCAGTTTGAGAATATGTCAAACTCATCCAGCTTCCATGTTTGCCACTGACTGTCCCTAGATTCCAGTCCCGTTCTCTGTCTGGCTTCAAGCTAACACACAGAGATGAGGTAGGGCCTTTCTGGCTGGAGCTGCATCTATGTCCTGCCTGGTGGAGTCCTGCCTTGGGCTAAAGTACTCCTTCCTTGAATTTCACAACATTCTTAAATGTCTCAGGTCAAATCTTTAGTGTAACATTGACTTTTCTCTTTTTAAAAAGTCATGTTGAACAGGCCAAGATTAGAGTGTTAGAGACGGTCTAAACATGAGTGGACAGGATTAATGGATGACATGCATGCACGTGTGTGTAAATGTCACCGTGAAACTCATTGATTTGTACAAATACTTCAAACTAATTCTAAAATATCAGTTGGCTATGTACATTTAATTTCATTCCATTGATCTACATGTTTCTCTGTGTGTCAGTGCTATACACCTAATTACTTTTTTCATTTTTTTCAGACAAGTCTTGAAACTGAGAGCTATAAGTCCCAGTTTTCTCTTCATTCTACTAAATTGTCAATCAATTCCACGAGTATTGTCAAATTAGCAATATTAAATCTTCAAATCTATCAGCAACAGATTCTGAAATTTTGTCTAGCAGCTCTTTAATTTCTTTCAATGATATTTTATAAGTTTTCAGAACATAGTTTTACTTTGTTATGTTTGTTTCTAATGATTTTATTCTTTTAGCCATGATGTAAATTATATATTTGGCTTTTTCATATGAAAGTAAGAAGATGCATTTGCTTCCCTTATATACACCTTACAGCTTACAAATTTAGTAACTTCTTCTATTATTGATAATCATCTTCTACTTCTGATTTTTTAAATTGACCTCTGATTAGTTACCTGACAGAAGATTACACCTATAAATCAAAGAAGTTTCCACCTTCAAATAGAAGGCTGTCACTGGTGACAAAATCTCTGTTACTAGCAATACATCACTGTAAGTGAATTAACCAGAAAGAGATAATAATCCTGATTAATTTTACTAAGACATAGAATCACAAACCTTTCTATGCTTAGTAGAAACATAGTGCCATAGGATAGTTTATTAGAAGCTACGAATAGAGCTGTAGTGTACATAAGGTGAGATGTGATCAGTTAGCTTGAAGAAACAAGCTTCAGCAATCAACTGAACTGTGGCGAATAATAGCTAGCAATGATGCATGCACCTGACAAAGTGTCAATTAGTGTTAAATATTCTTCTGACATAAGCTGGTAAAATAATGCTTATAACTTGCTTTAGTATTTCTGCATTTAACAAATAATCCAAATAGTTGCATTGTATTGCAAAGGTGTGCATAACTGGTGACTGTATATTAAAAATAAATAAATTCAAACAGTGAATCCAGAGCACAGCATATTAAAATAGGCATAATTTTAATTCATTATTTTCCAATGCTTCTCTTAGCCTCTTTGGTGTAGGACCACTCACTAGAACATCCTGTATTATGTGCATGCAATTTATTATATGCATGTGAAGACCAAAGGCATTTCTTTCTTGTTCATGACCTTAGGGAGATAATTACTATTTCATCATTATTTACAATCTTACCTTTGTGTTATTTTTTCTAAGCCAAGTTTTATATAGTGTTTCTGGTGATATTTTATATAAACTATCATTTTATTTTAGACAGTACATGTATATAGAAACGTTAACAAATTTAAAAAATTTTCTAACTCCTTTCTTTGATGTGTGAATGAAGTATGAAAGATATTGTATAACCCAACACTATCTTCCTGTGATATTATGAACAGGAGAAGTTTAGAGTAAAGGCTTACGATTTACATAAACATGCCATAAACAATTATTCACAAACTGACCCTGACTTTTAGGAAATGAAATCAATCTGAAGATCCACAACCACTTAGAAAAGGGTATCTGCATGTTGGAGGAACCCAGTTCACAGGCAAATCAATGTTAAAAGCCAGATTGCAATGGTTTTCCGGTTTAGAAAGTCAAGTCTATGTTAAAATAAAATAAAGTGCAGTTTGAAGAGGGAAAGATGATAAGTGAACTTAATGTCCCAGAGCTGTGAGTGTGGAGGAAGAAGTTTTAATAGAGATTAGTGTCATTGAACGGAAGAACATTTTCTGTGCTATGACACTAGGGAAATTGCTCTGAATGCCATAACCTACCCATCAGAGGCTCTAGCTTTTACAAGCATCAGTTCATTTGAAACAGGGGAGTTAGAGCTAAGAATGCCATGGAACAGAGTCTCTGCCTAGAAAGGTATTTTCTCAGGTTCAGCTTTCAAAGTATACAGCCATTAGAGCTGTAGGAGAAGAGAACCAGTTGAGACCACAATCTTAAGCTGACAATTTAACTGGATGGCCTTATCTACCTGATGTTGGTTTTGCAGAAATAGAACATTCAGGATTTGTGGAGTCATGAAGGATTTTATCAGTGTCTAAAAAGCCACTGAAGTATGGTGTGGTAAAATAGAGGTATAGGGTCATGTTGCCTGTAGGGAGGTGCTGAAAGACCATTGCTGAAGACATGATGGTCTAAGTTTCAATGAAGACCACTGAGTTTTGGAGAGGCTAAGGTTGTAGATGACCATTAAAAAGGAAAACAAAACAAAACAAAACAAAACAAAAAAAACCCCCCAGCAGGAACAGAGGTGTATTAGGCAAAGTTAGGCTATGTTACCATAGCAATGAAATTTGAGGGGTGGGATATTCAAGAGTGTTTAGAAGAAACAACACCAATAGTATCCACAGATTTCACAGAAACACAAGATTTGGTGTTTTCTGTAATCAATTCCGATCTTTCTCTGACTTGGTATTTTCTTGCTTTTTCTCATATTTGAAATAAGAATGATTATTCTGTGACATGGTATCTTTAAAGTATGTAGCTTGCATTCTTTTGTTTAACAGGGGATTACAACTAAGAGATTATTTCAGTCTCAGGC
Organism: Alexandromys fortis; assembly: GCF_014885135.2. NCBI lineage: Eukaryota > Metazoa > Chordata > Mammalia > Rodentia > Cricetidae > Alexandromys > Alexandromys fortis. Next base: position 63,267 of record NW_026067984.1, on the reverse strand, counting down.
AAGACTGTGAATTTACAGTATTAATGTATTTGGAGCTGTTAAACCTTTGGGATTTTAGAAATGAACTAAATGTATTATAAGATGAATGTGAGACTTTGTGGACCAAGAATGGATACTGTGGTTTAACATTGTGTGTTAGTATCAAATAAAAAAGGCTATGCTTTTGATGGCCAATTTTAATCATCAAATTAATAATATTTGTAACTACCTGAGAGATTATCCTCTCAGCATTTCTATGAGGGTATTTTCAGAGTCCTGTGTCTAAAGCGAGAAGACCCACCTTTGCTATAAGTGAAAAATTGCCATGTTCTGTTGCCCTGAATTGGGAAAATATATAATGTTGTGTAGAGTACCGGCATTCCTTCCACTCTTATTTTCTCAAGATTTGCGATGACGAGCAGCCCCATGTCCACGCTGCTGTCCCTGCCCTGACATGAGGAACACTACATACCTCAAAATGAATTATGAGTCAAAATCAATCACTCTTTCTTGCTTTTATCAAGCATTTTGTCACACCACCAAGGAAGGTAATTATTGCAGCATCTATATGTAGGCTGAACAATAAAAATGACACCTTCCCACACTTAATAATTGCCACCATAAAGTCAGACTCACGCACAGACTTTGAAAGTAGAGCAAAAGATGCAGACATTTAGCTCTTTCAAGAAAAAAAAATATTTAGTTGGCATCAATAGTTGGAAATGACAACACCAGTTGGAAATAGGGATTTTTTTCTTTACTACTTAGAAAAGACACTCTTCAAAGCATAACTGAAAAGAAAGGAAGAAGATATATATATATGGTCTTGGTTCAAATAGCCATGGAGTCTTTGTTCTTACTGGACTTTAATGACACTATTAAGGATACTTATTTCAGTCACTTTATAATCATAAGGCCACTTAAGATTGTCTTATTAGAGTAATTTCTACCAGAGAAAGGGTCTGTAAAAACCAGAACTTTGATTCTCTTTATTTCTGATCTACAATCACAGCATGACTCACCCTCTGTTTAATTAAAAAGCAGTATTTTGACTTAGTATTCCAATTGCATAACCACACTACTCCAGTCCACTCATATCTTCTGGCTCAGATTCTGAGTACCCTTGTGAATGATCTCTTGATTTATGGGACTGAGTCTTTTCTATTTTCAGAAGAAAAGACAGAGGAAAATGTTCAAAGTTATAATACACCATATTTTTCAGCTAAAACTTGCCAACCTCTTAAAAATAATGAATCAAACAAAGCTTTTAACACTAAGATTTTGTGCTGAGAAGATGTAAGCAATGACGTCTTACTCCTTACTACATGTCTTTTATTACTTTCCTTAGTGTCCTCCAGCAGCTTGGAGGATTTGGTTTTTTAAGGTTTTTGCAATTGACTGTAGTATACTCTACAGATGTCTACAAGGCATCTCCTTACTTCTTTGGAAGTTTTTCTAAATTTCACCTTCTCAATTATCTATTTCATACACCGAAGCACAAGTTTCAGTACATGACTTCTCACTCTGAGAAAAATATAGGCTCTTATTTGGTAAAAAATCTTCTATATTTGTTATTTGATTCCGTTTGGGAGTTCTTCTATATGTATTATTTGATTTCTTTTGGGAGTTGATATTTTTCAGGCTCCTTTGAAAGAACAGGTGGAAGAGTGCATGCAGCATCACTTCATATATTTATGGGTTGATGATTTTAAGAACAAAATGTATCTCAATTTCATAATAAAATCTCATGAAAAATAATTGAAAGCTACCCATATGTACTAGAATAAAAATATGTACATTAAAAAGTGTAAGAACTTTATTCTTATGACTTTCATGGGCAAATATAATATTTATGTATTGATGTGAACAGGAGAATAATTAAAGAAATTAAGTTAAACAATTTGGACGTTGTAAATAGCACACAGTGACATCTGCCGATGGTTGGGATTTTACTGTTAAAACGTTTAATTTGGATGTTATGCAACTAGGAATTATAAGTATTACAGAAATATTGGGCTGACATCACTATTTTTGTGTATCTAATATAAAATTCTAAGTTGTTACCTTTCTGGGTTGATGCAACAGTGATCTGGTGCTTTGCAAACTTTGTTTTTTCTGTAGACCATGTGCTTGCAGAGTCAACTGTGTTTGCAGAGACAGTTTATGGCTTAAGTCTTTCTTGCTGAGTAGACTTCCATTCTGACTATATGTAAGCAGTGCTATGCAGTGTTCTGGAGAATATGAGAATCACATTACTAGTTCATACATAATGGCAAGAATTTCAGAGTTTCACAAACTTTTTCTGTCTGAAAAGATATACTGTCTAGAAGCAGAAGGGGTGACTTCAAATATTTTATTTAAGATATATGCCCTTTCATATATAATAGTTACTCATGATTGTTGAGAAATATACACACCAGAAAAGTAAAGAAATAAAGTTGTTTTCAAAGACAGGAAAGTAGCATATTGCAAGACTGGAAATGTTTTACAAAGTCTATATTTTCAAAAGCAATATGTATATAGGTGAAGTGCGAAGTTTACATCTTGATAATTCAAGTTAAGATTTATCCCTCCTTCACACTAATACCCTGAACAAAAGAATGCATTTTTTGTTTATCTAGATGGCTCTGACACTACTCCAGTTGTATATGTAGATGCAGTCTTTGCCCAGCTGTGCTTATTACTCCCTATGCTAAGCACTGATGTATGGTATGAGACATTTGTACCAGAGGATTTAGTTTTATTTGCAGGCTCTATGCAGATAAACAATTTGCACACAAACGGTGTGGTGAATAGCTTGAGTTCTACATATTCAATATTATGAAGACATGTGGGCTTACAAATTAAATATGCTGCATTTGAATGTCTCACTCACTGGAATAAACTGTGCTAATAATCTGCTTCATCCATTGCTTGCAATTCTTAAGAAAGTTTTATAGTTCTGCTCCATTTTAGCAAAATACATATTTAATAAGCCAATTTCTCTTATATTGACACTTTTAAACACAAGGATTTGGTAGTTGTAAAGAATGAGACTTAAGTCTTTACACATACTTCATCCATAGCACATTGAGGGAATTTTATGGAAGAAGAACAAACTGGAGTATAAACTATTCTTGGGAACAGTTATCAAAACTAATAGCCATAATAGAGAAGTACTTTCTTATTTTATACATGGTATATTGGGTTGCTCTGGTGGTAATAAACATTAAGCACAGAAATATTAATGTTTTGACTGTTATGTCTAACATTTACGAGTTAAAAGATGTATTTTTCCCCGCAGAGTAAGTGGACCATCATTAAGGAATGGTTCCTTAGTATAAAGCCCTGTCAGATTTAAGAGCTCACATTTTTTATTGACTATGATTTTCATGTCCGTGGTCATTATCTTACCTCTGCTAATTTATCAAAGTCTTAGAGTTTGGGAGAGAAATACAACAGTATTCATACTTAAATTTGAAAAAATATTTTATTTTAACAAAACATAGAGGCTGCCTTTGAAAATTCTGTCATCTTTAATTTAGAAATAGAAATCATTAACATAAATACAGAATTACATTTATATAGGTATAATATATTCACATATGTTTGATAGTATTTAGTATACAACAAACATAATGGTGTATTTTCTCATATGTGTCCATTTCAAACATTTTCTAATTTTGTGTTAGATTACTTTTTTCACAAATGTATAAATTTTCTATGTGTTCCATCAACTATTTTGTATTATGTGCATCTCCCACTCTATGGCACGTGCTAAGGGAGTGTGTTAGCTGTGTTCTGCTCCTCATGCTTTTCTTTTTTCTTTTTTTTTTTGCTGTTTCGAGACAGGGTTTCTCTGTGGTTTTGGAGCCTGTCCTGGAACTAGCTCTTGTAGACCAGGTTGGTCTCGTCCTTATGCTTTTCTGTGGGTGTGTGGATAACTTTCAAAGCTGCGGTCTCATTCAGTGTCATAGTGTTGAATACATGCTACTGATGCTTAAATCTGCTTTGAAAGACATAATAAATGTATCTTTTAAAAATTTCAGTTGTATTACAAAAATGCATGGTTTTGAAGAATGTTGGAGGGACTGGAGGAGATGGGGAACATATATTGAGACAAAATACTATAGGCATTTTAAGTGATTCCAATTTAGAAGACTCTATTTAGAGTGACTCCATGCTTTGAATGGTACCAGTTGCTTTTTCCCAGGATGACTCAAATACCTGAAAGAAGCAAACTGAAGAGGAAAAGAGATAGCTTGTGTCCCGATTTCAGAGACACTCCATCTAGTACAGTGGCCAAACTCGAGCAAATCAGCAAGCAGAGGAAAGGGACGGTGACTGTCACCTTGCTCTCTCCTTTCCCTCCTATTCAATTTATTGATGTGGGAGTGTCATATATCAATCTGTTGATTTCATTGGTTAAGTTATAATAAACCAGCTGCTTGGCCTCATGGCTTGGAACATAGATGGGAGGAGTAAACAGAATAGAATTCTGGGCGGAAGAGGAAGTGAGGTCAGACTCTGCTCTGCTTCCGGGGAGAGAGCCGACAGCTCGGGAGCACAGACGCCATGCTCAGCTCTCCCGGGTAGATGCAATAGCTCTGCTCTCTGAGGCACATGCGATGAAGATGGATGTAGGCTAGAATCTTCCCGGTAAGCGCACCTTGGGGTGCTTACACACATCATTAGAAATGGGCTAGTCCAGGTGCGAGAATTAGCCTGTAAGGGCTAGGGTTCATGGGCCAAGCAGTTCTTAAATGAATACAGTTTGTGTGTTGTTATTTCGAGCATGAGCTAGCCAAGTGGCCGGGGTGTTGGGGACGCAGCCCCGCCGCCGTTCTTATTTCAACAATTTATAGTTTCAGCCTATGACATGTTGCTACCCACATTCAAGACGGCTTACTCTGAGAATGTCTTCACAGATCCACAGAGGTACCTCATCAATTATATCTATCTTTATATATATATAATCTTAATCCAATGACAACCATTGATCGTCATGCATTCTAAACCCTGCGTGTTATACAATAAATAGATTTTATCATTTGAAAGTGGGAAACATCAGTGTGACTATCACGTATTAGATTAGCTCAGAAAAATTATAGAGTAATAATAAATTTTAGAAAGTAGAATACAGAGCCAGTTGTATTTTTCACAAACAACAGTTGACAGAAAATTGTACATTAGTTGTTCTTGTTATTATTTCTCTACACATGTATATATGCCTGTAATCTATGCAACATTTACATATGTATCTATATATGTGTCTATGTATCTATATCTATATCTATCTATCTATCATCTATCTATCTATCTATCTATCTATCTATCTATCTATCATCTATGTTTCTAATTACATATCTATTATTAACGTGAATATTCATAGCACTATTGAAGGTCATTTTATCAATTGTTTTTTCCTTAAGCATAAATTTCTTCTCTCTGGACCCATTGTAAAGAAGATACAGAAGAGCAGTTTTATTAATTCATATATAGTTTATTATATACTGTCAAATTAAACATATTTAATTAGTTTGAGTCATCACAAAGGAAAAATTATAAGAACAAAGATATCAATTTGCATGGCAGATACCTTGAGGGGAATTATAGTTTTATTAGAAAAATTTTTAGTCATTTGTAGATTGCTTGGAAAGGATCAATGAGTAACTGTTACAATTTGGAAAATGTCTTGGTCAAATAACTGTATATGTTTTATATGTCATTTGAATTTTCCTAAAGTAAGTGTACATAGTGAAGAATCAAATATTGCTGTGCATTTTGTAAGACTTCCTTTGTGCAGTGTTTATTATTTGAAATTAAAACATAATTACATCATTTCTTGTTTTCCTCATGACCCTTTTCATGCACAACCCTTTGCATGTTCTTTCTCTCTCTCCCTCTCTCTTCCTCCCTCCTCTCTCTCCCTCTCTCTTTCTCTGTGTTATATATTCTTAAATATTTAAATACAACTTTCTCAATTGGTATGTTACTTTCTCAATTGGTATATGTGATTGGAGGGATGATCATTTGGAGTCTAATACATATTTGATATTGGTAAATATGTCAGTATTCCTTAGTTGACTGTAATTCTTTGTCTCTGGGTGAGGGCTCATGAGATCTCTCCCTTCCATGTTAGCAGGTCCTTTCCTAGCTATCTTTTTTAGTCTTATTTAGGTATCCATATTGATGAAACTTAATGGTTGTAGTTTCTATGATATTTCTAGGATATAAAACCTTACACTTAACTTTCTGATCTTTTAACTGTTATAATATCCCTCTCTTTCTGCTATGATCCTTAGCTCTTGGTAGAAATTTTGTTAAAAATATACAAATTATGGTGGGTTTCGCAGTTACTTGTACTCTTTATTTTTTTTTTTTGATTTTAATATCTCTCATGAAGTATTGCTTTTTAATTTAGAAGAACAAAATGCCATTTGCAAGTATTGCTTAGTCCTAATTGTTCAATATGCTGACTTGGAAGCCTTGGAAGGCAGTTTTCCTCCCCTGTTTTAAGAACAGAAAGCCAAAGAGGGCTGTTATCTGTTAGTTGTGGTTGTCTTTAGTGGTCTTCAACTATTGAAGGAACTATTGTTCCTTTCATGGATGGTGAGACATGTATGTGCCTGTGTGTATAAGCATAAATAGTTAGAACGTATGTATAAATTATGCTAGTATAGTAAGCTGAAGGTTCTAGGTAATCTTCCGAGACTATTAGCCCCAGGTAATTCTATTCCACTTATTCACTGGGTCTTATATCCAATTAGAGAATTGCAAAAATGTGTGTGTTCGTATTCCACACTTAGAGATATGTTGCCATCCTGACTGTTTTAGCTCATAGGAATTATAGATAGGTAGGACTATTGATTGGCTGATTACCTTCCTTGGAATTCTTGACTCCTTATTGTACCAAGAAAGCTAATATCCTCAGGGAGGAGATTTAGGTTACAGTGATCTCAGATTCCTCAGAAAATGTAACCAAAGAATATGGTATCTTCAGCAATAAGAAAATAACTTTGCTCAGAAAGTTCACATGCCTGGTGTTGGGGTAGTTCAGTAATCTGTTGTTTGGTTTGGAATTATAGGTGGACATTTAAGCCTTGAGTATCCATACTTCCTATCACAAATGTTTAAGAATCAAGGAAATTTTGCTGTGAAGCTGTGCTTTGTGAACAAAAGTGCTATTACATTCTCCAGTATTGGTACTGGACATGCAGAATACCAGCTGTTTAAATGCTATTTTGAAAGGTTATAATCAAATTTGATGAGAAACGCTGTATCACATAGATCGTAAATGCTTCAATGAGCTTGGTACTCGGGGATTAAGCTTAACTATCTGAAATATCTTGAGAAATTTGAGGGAAATATTCAGAAAGCTAAACCATGTTCCTTATGGCAGTCGTTTGGATCTCATCTGCAGTCTGAAGAAGGACTGGGTACCAAGTGCTTAGGTCAGAGAACTTCCTTTATCTACATCACTATTCTCAAAAAGCTACATGTTCTTTCCTAAGACTTGAAATGTAAGCTTCAGGGATCCAAAACTCCAAACATATAGTGAAAGGAGGAGCAGAATTAATGTTATGTGATGACTCAATTGTGGGTTATAGATGAATACTTCTCTTCGTATCCTTGCCAAGTATGTACTTGATGTGGAGAGAGACCTATGGGCTGTCTGGATGGTGGTTGGGCATATCTCATTTTTCACCCTAAGGTTGTTTACCTCTCAGGAAAGCCCCCTTTTCATTATTTCACCTAACCCAATAACCTCTAAAAGGCTGTACATCAATATGCCAGAACACTGGATTGGTTGGTAGGGTTGGTGCTCTCCACAGCAGTTTAGAGTGGGCACACCCATATCAGTTCTCACCCACCCATTATCAATTATCAATCCAGAAAATCTTGCAAAAAAATGACCGCAGACATACCTTATTCAAGGAATCATTCAGTTAGGGCTTCCTCTGATGGTGACTCTGGTTATGTCCAGTTGACAACTGAAATTTTCTATGACACAAAGCATTATAGAATTTTGTCAAAGTCATTATAGGATACAAGACAAAAATCATTAAATAAAAAAAATCTATGTGGGAGCCTCGTAAAAGTATCTGTCTCATTCTATAACATTCTATACCAAAGGTAGTAATTGACATTAATTTAAAAATAAAATATGGTTATCTCCAACCAGACATGATCATAATCTTTGAGACATTTATGTAGAAACTTATAGCAATAAAGTACAGAAATAAAACATTTGGATTACTTGCTGTTCTTCTAGGAGTCATGGTGTTATTGTTGTCAATTATATTTCTCAAATTATATTTTTTATTGTTTTTGAGTTGGAATAGGGAAAATTTAAGATATGGACATTAGAAATGAAGTTTTTTAAAACAGTGAAAAAGAGAGTTAACATAGGCAAATAATTGTATTTCGGGAATTATCAAGTCAAAAATAGACTTGGGTTTAAGTCCCTGAGTGTGAGAGAGGGAGGTGAAATGACAGATCGAGCTGACATTCCTTGTTTTGTAAGATGTGTCACATGTTAGAATGCCTTGAGAGATGGCATAACACTGAACCAAAGGCTGAAAATAATACTGAGAAAAGTTAACACATATCTATGAGGGAAAAAGTTCACCATACAAGAATAAGGAAACCACATTAGAAAATGTGGATTTTCTTACACGTGATCACTTTCCTTTTTGCTAAAGGCAGCTGAAATAGCATTTTAAGAGCCAGTAGATATATCACATTGCTTAATTCTACCATTTCATTGCACTTAAATGTAATTGCACAATCATTTGTAAATACGTGTTTCTAAGATAATACACAGGCACAGTAGGAACATTTGAAAATAAAAGGAAACACAAGAGAGAAGGCAGAAATAAATTTATGTTCAGAACATCATTCAGTAAATGTATAGTATTTTCTCATATGAATTGCTTCCTCCTTTTACGAATTTTATTGCTATAAATTCTGTTTTTTATTATCAAAGTCCAAGCATGGATATTTTCAAGTTCTGGCTACATACTATTGCCACATGATAGTAGCTCTATGATGTAATTTGCCAGAATTTGCATGTAGAGATGAAGATGCTGAAGATCTGTTTATGTTTTCCACTAACATATCTTATCCCTATGCCTGCAAATTATAATACTTTAAATGTATAGCATCTTACTGACAGTTGCTGGATGTGGGATTCCTCTCAATTTGTTGTGAATAAGTTTTGTTACCATTGGTTAATAAAGAAGCTGCTTTGGGCCTATTGCAGCATAGAATAGAGCTAGGGGTGTAAACAAAACTAAATTCTGGGAGAAAGAAGGCGGAGTCAGAGTGACACTGTGTAGTTACTGAAGAAACAAATGCCCAGGAACCTTACCAGTGAACAATGAGCCTCATGGTAAAATATAAAATAATAGAACTGGGTTAATTTAAGATATCAGCTAGCTAGCAATACACTTAAGTGATTAGTCAAGCAGTTTTGTAGTTAAAATAGTTTCTATGTGAGTATTTCAGATCAGGCAGCCAGGAAACGAAAAAGCAGCCTCTGCCTACAGTTTAATTAAGGATAATTTCATTAAAAGGAATTATTAACTCAAATATGTACAGAACTATCAGTTTCTTGAGAGGTCATGTTTAATATTTCTCTAAAAATAGTGAGATGAATCATTTAGTCACTAAATGCATCTCCCTTGCTAATTGTGGAAATTAATTTATTTTCAAATTAAAAAGGAAAGTAGTTTTTTAACATTTTATCATAAAATTGTTTAGTTGAGGATTATATATGTATATTTATTTATCTAGTTTATAATTTGATTAAATGATATTGTTAATTTAGTAAAAACTACATCAGTTTGTCAACTATTAAGCTAACAAATTTATGTATATATAGATATAAGTATAGGTACATATAATGTTAAACTCCCATATTCCCACTACACCTGAGAATGTGAAAGAGCATCTAGCCTCTGACCTCTGGAAATACCAAGGTCAGAATCTAAGTGGTGTATGTCCACAAGGCGGAAGAAACAAGGGCTGTGGACAAGTCCCATCAAGCTATGCTAGCAAAGGAGCATGCATACTTAGTGGGATTCACATGATCCAGAATCACATGCCAGCCAGCCACTGAGAAAACAAGACATGTTGAAAATGAGGTAAGGCCATGGCCACATGACAAAATATAGATGAATAGAAATGCTTTAAGATGTAAGAGGTAGCTAGAAAGATATCTGAGCCATTGGCCAAATAGTGTTGTAACTAATATAGTTTCTTTGTGATTATTTGGGGCTGGGAAGCCAGAAAACAAAAACATAGTGTCATTTACATCTATCTTTGATGTTGAGGTTTTTTTCTTGTTTGCAACAGAAGGATGGATCCTGTGACATTTTGTTGGTGAATTAAGTACATTGATTTTGAAAGATATTAATGGTTATTGATTGCTGATTCCAGTTATTTTGTTGGTGGTCATGGTACTGCTTGTATGTGTGATGCAGGATGCTGTTGTGACCTCTGGGCATCAGGATTATGGCCTAGCCTCTGATGGGACGGCCACAGTGGTCGGAGAGGGACGGCCACATTGGGGTTATGTTGTATAGGTGAGTGGAGAGTGGAGAACAGTCTTCTCTGGGGTTCAGGATGCTGGCCTAGACTCTGGTAATTGGGTGTCTTCTTACACAGGTGTGTCTTGAATCAGGTGGTAAGGAGAGGAGGGGCACAAGAGGGTATGGCGGGCCAGAAAGTTGGGTGTTGTGTGGGGTGGACCTACCTAATTTTCAGGAAGATGGTATGGCCTCTGATAGGTTGGAAGGATTCTGATAGAGATGTGGACCAGAATATGATGATGAGAAATGGAAGGCTGGGAGAATTATTACCTGGGGTACAGGATGCTGAACTGGCCTCTGGGTGAAGAGGAGCTTCTGCCAGAGGCATGGGCTGGAATGTAGTTAAGCCAGCTGTCTGTTTTTAATAAGGTTCCTTCATCATCTGAAGTAGAAAGCTGGAAACAATAATGCCACAATTATTGCAATTTGCAGTTACATAAAGAGAGAAAATTATATTTTTTTTCAGTTTGCATTACTTCTCTAGTAATGCAGTGTCATCAATCAAATATAAGTAGAGTATTAGCCATTGAGTTAATATTGATCTATGTAAGTAGAGTTCTTCAGCAGTGAAAGCTTGGAAGAGCTGAATATAGACTATAGTAACTGGGCTGGGAATAGACATGTTTGTGAAATGGAATATTAACTCTAAAAGCTGTGAGGAATTCTCGAAGGGAATTTCTGTTAGATATCATTACAATATGATACAATACTTGGACCACCTTTGCTTATATTGCAGTCTTGTATACTAATCAGGATACAGATACAGTGGCAGAATTGTATCCTAATTAGGATACAGATACAGTCAGGAGATCTCATTCAGTGTTCAATATTCTAACATATATCTAGGAAATTTGAGAGAAAATAGATCAGAATATATATATATATATATATGCAATAATATATAATACTTATTTGTATCTGTATTATTACTCCTTCTGAAAATAGTTAATGTATACTTATCTATGTCCTATTTTTAATTACTTAGTTTATATTTTTTAAAAAAACAATCTTTTCTCAATTTATATACCAATGCCAGTTCCTGTTCCCTTTCCTTTCCACCAATACCACCCTTTATCTACTCCTCACAGTTTTCCATGGGGAGTCAACAGAGTCTAGCACATTGCTTTGAGGCAGAACCAAGGCCCTCAGGATGATATCTAGGCTGAGCAAGGTATCCTTCAAAAGAGAATGGGTTTCATTTTTTTTTATTGAAAACAAAAAATTCCTGCTTCCTCCCAGCCTCCCATTTCCCTCCCCCTCCTCCTGCCCTTCTCCTCCCCCCTCCACTCCTCTCCCCCTCCCTCTCCAGTCCGAAGAGCAGTCAGGGTTCCCTGCCCTGTGGAAAGTCCAGGGTCTTCTCCCCTCCATCCAGGTCTAGGAAGGTGAACATCCAAACTTGCTAGGCTCCCACAAAGCCAGAACATGAAGTAGGAACAAAACCCCATGCCATTGTCCTTGTCTTCTCATCAGCCCTCATTGTCCGCCATGTTCAGAGAGTCCGGTTTTATCCCATGCTTTTTCAGTCACAGTCCAGCTGGCCTTGGTGAGCTCCCAATAGATCAGCCCCACTGTCTCTGTGGATGGGTGCACCTCTCGTGGTCCTGACTTCCATGCTCTTGTTCTCCCTCCTTCTGCTCCTCATTGGGACTTTGGGAGCTTAGTCCGATGCTCCAGTGTGGGTCTCTGTCTCTATCTCCATCCATCAGTAGATGAAGGTTCTATGGTGATATGCAAGATATTCATCAGTATGGCTATAGGATAGGGTCATTTCAGGTTCCCTATCCTCAGTTGCCCAAGGAACTAACTGGGGACATTTCCCTGGGCACCTGGGAGCCACTCTAGGTTCATGTCTCTTACCAACCCTAAGGTGGTTCCCTTAAGTTATGTGATTCCCTGCTCCTCTATCCAACCTTGTTTTATCCCCAATCATCCCGTTTCCCCAAGTTCCCCCCATCCTCCCCTTCTCACTTTTCTCTCCCCATCTCCCCTTACCCCCATCCTACCCCACCCCCAAGATCCCAATTTTTTGCCCAGGAATCTTGTTTATTTCCCATAGCAGGGATAATAACTCTATGTTTTTCTTTGGGTTCTCCTTCTTATTTAGCTTCTTTAGGATCACAAATTATAGACTCAGTGACCTATATTTATGGCTAGAAACCAATTATGAGTGAGTACATCCCATGATTTCAAAAAGCCAGAACAAGCAGTAGGAATAAATCCTGGTCCTCCTGCCAGGGGCCCGACAGAGTGCCCCAGCCATACAACTAGCACCCATATTCAGAGGGCCCGTTTGTTCCTCCACTGTCTGTCTGGAGTCCGTGAGGTCATATTAGCTCAGGTATGGCGTTTCAGTGGGTATCCCCATCATGGCCCTCATTCCTTTGCTCCTGTCATTGCTCCTCCCTCTCTTTGACTGAACTTTGGGAGCTCAGCTCTGTGCTTTGCTGTGGATGTCTGCAGCTGTTTCCATCAGTGGCTGGATGAAGGTTCTATGATGACAATTACGGTAGTCATCAATCTGATCACAGGAGAAATATTTACCTATTTTTCACCAACAAAATTAATGTTCTCTGCTTTATGGAAGATATGACAGGACAGTTTTCTAAAAATACTTTTATTACCTAAATGTAATAGTAAAGAGAAAACTATTTGTACGTGCTACAGTTCCTTCTCGGTTTAAAGGAATCAAACACCAGAGCCACTTCTGTCTGTGAAATAAACTCTAGAGGGGCAATGGTTGGAGACAACATAGTTTGGCAAGGATCGTGATACAAAGAATTCTAAAAGTTTAGGATCCCATGACTGGGTGGAAGAATCTAGTCTATTTCTGCTTCTTTTCCATAGTTCAATAACAAAGACTATTTCAAAACGCTAACCCTAATTACAATAAAATCTCTGATTATGGAATATAAATTCAGTTTGATTTGATCAGTGCTACAGTTCAAGAGACTTAGCTCAATTAGTAGGAGTCAGTTTCAAATACGGGGAAGTGCTGAATGTTACACTTCACAGAAGAAATACAAACCCTCAACCTCTTAAACCTCAGCAGTGTCGCGACCCTTACATTCCCAGTCCCAGAGGCCACCTCTAATTCTGAATTAAATTAGATGCTTCAATTACTTGTAAGAATGAACAATTGCCTCATAATACATGAAATGAGTCATCTATCCGTTCAACTGCAAGGATGTAATTTAGATTCAGAGAATTTTTAAGCATCATTTTCTATAAATTCTTATAGTTTAATTTCATGGAGAGAAATTTGACAGTTGAGAAAATCAGACTTGTGTGTCATTTTCTTCTTTGGACTTGTAAATAGAAACGCAGACTTGTGTTGAGTCAGCTTCTGCTTCTGCTCTCTTTCTATTTGCAGTCACTGAAAGGTCCTTGGATAACTTTGGCATGGAAAGTTTTATAGATGTGTACACTCTGGGCACTAGCTGATTGGCTGTTTACCCATTTCATCACGCAATTCCCATGATAATAATGATTAGTCAATGTCTAAACAAGTTCATTAACTGATTCCTAATTGAGAAAGTATGTTCTTTGTGTCCTGCTATGTCAGTGCTTCAGAGGAGGTAGGACATGAAAGAATGAAGTTGATAAATAAGGTGATGTAGCGTCTCATACAACAGTCAACTTTATTCAAATCCTCAGACAATTTATACTCTGAGTGTTAAAAAAGTCACCTCAGTAAAGTTCTCATGAGCTCAAGAGGTTTACAATCACAAGGACAAAGAGCATGTGGCAAAATCATAGTTATCCTTAGAGGCATATAAAGGATAGTTTAAACATTTAATTGAATAATAGCATCATCAAGCAGTAAATGAATAATCTGAAGTAAACCTGCTCCTGCTTGTTACACATAGGAGGAGCACAAAAACACGTTCCAAGAGCAGTTTTGTGTTTTCAAAGAAACTGGAGATCATAAAATTCCTGTTTCGTTTCCTTGGAGAGTTCTCACAAGCACTCAGAATTTTCCTCACACAACTTCATTTCTGGACTATGTTCAGACATCTTTCTCCTTTTTATTTTTTAAACATAGGCTATCCAGTATGTTTTTGCCTTGAGATGCTGTGTATAAAGCTAATCGTCACATGATGTATGAATATTCTATAAGCAACTAAATTGTAAACATAATATTAGAAACAGTGACAGCATTGTGTGTAATAATCTGCCACCAAAGACAGGGATTCAATCTTTGTCCATTGTTATTTGTTACATCATTATATCTATCAGAAGAATCCGGAGAACAGTTTGGAAAGAGACCCATAACATTAGTAGTTCTGTTATCTTTTAGAACATAATTTGCCTTTAATTTAATTTGTCCATATTTGCCTTTAGTAGGAATATGAATGTCATGATGTCCTTTGCAAATAGGAAGTGATTTTAATCCCAAGGAAAAAATAAATGCAATCCTTTCTTCAGATGGATGAATGAACCTATTGCTGTTCTAAGGTCTAATCTCAGACACAGAGTCATTAGTCAAAATAAAAGGAATTGAATCCATTCAATCTACAAGTTTAAGCAAAGGAGAATGAGAAACAAAAGACCAATACGTGTGCTCAGTGTGGTCACTGCAGATGCACTTGTGAGCACAGCTAGCATCACCAGAACAGAATTCCCACCTGACATAGGGCTCTGCGTGTTTCAGAGAGTAACTTCTCCCTGGGTACCTAAGGCCTTCACTTGTCCCCAGGTGGGCACACTTGACTTCTGATGATATGGTTGGTATTCCTTTTTTTTTTTTTTTTTCCTGTTAGCTGGAGCTTTGTTATCGTTCTGATTACTTCCGCTGTTTTCTCGCCCTTCATTGTTGTCCTTGGTGTTCGGGGCCAGAGGAGCTAAAGAGGAATCCATAGAGTTTCAGTGTATCCATATGCAATGACTGGTGCATGTCGCTTCCCAATTTTCTTCAGCGAACCAGGCTTTCAAGTCTCAAATAATGTAAACCACACAGAACTATCTACAGACTGTTCAGAGCCTTCTGTAGAGAAATGTTTTTGAGCTCTCAAGCAAATATCACCTGGAGGCAATTTAGAAATTTTAGAGCAAATAAAGAAAATGCAAAAATATCCCTTGGTGCTTGCACATTTTTTGTTGTTTTAATTTGTTCTTTCAATTATGCCCCAGCCACGCAGATGATAAGAGATGCCTGTGCTATGATTTATATTCAATTATTTACAGCTGATAGTAATTTTTTGCAACTATAGACTGCTTGCTCATTGTCAGTTTTTATAAAAAGTAGATACTCCCATAAGAGCAAAAGTTTATGTAAGAGAAGAATATGTAGAGACATTTTCTGAGGACTGAGGTACAGCCCAAAGAAATTTAGAATATATATCAATGCAGAAGGCAGCCAAGGCACAAGACCAAGTGACTAATATTTGTTGGCTGTAATTCATTAGTATTTACCTCTGGGACAAACCCAAGCTATATAATTATGACAGTATAAGGAAGCACAAAAAGTGTTTCCTCCACAATTTGTGTCATTTGTTTGAGCCGAATTTGGTATTGCACATGAAGTCTATTAGAATTAATGTGTAGGTGTTGATAGTCCTGTTCTGGAGAAGTAAAAATTACGGAGGTTGATGCATCAGCTTGCTTATTTCCCTGTGCAATAAAACCAGGGAATTAGAAGGTGCACAAATATGAGCAGTAACCAAGTATCTGTGAAAACGCTGACCAGATCCTTTAGTTCCTGCAGTAATGGGAACATAACAGAACATGAGGATGAAATTGAAGCAGATTCCATATCTAGAAATAATCCTACAATATGAGCAGAGTTAGAAACAATACTCAATGATTTGTGAATTAACTGTAATAGATGAATCAAAAGAGCCAGTTCCACCAAATGGGCTGATGAAAAAGAAGTATTACTAGATTGATGAATATCTGAACCACAAATACATCCTATATCTTAGAGTGAACTGTCAATAAAATGAACATCTGCCTGTGAAATGGGAGAAGATTTGACAATTTTTGTAATCACAAATTCAATTTTATAAAAAAAATCCTGTAGCTTGCCAGCTGCATAAGAATTTCTTATCCCTCTATAGTAATCTGTAAATGAAATTTGAAAATCCATAGAGTTTGGGAATGCTCTTGACAACTGCTTCTTAGTTAAGGCTAATAAAATGCAGCAAGGATAAAATTTATATAATTGTTGACATTGGGTCCTCCCCAATTTACAAATTGAGTAAGAAGAATAAGGGAAACAGCATTTTATGGCCCTTAAGGTATAAGTAAATTCATTCCAAAGGATTATCGTCATGTGTTATAATACCTATAGGAAACACTTTAGTGGGGAAAATAAGTAACTTTAAAGGCAGGAAAGGATTTATACAATACACAAAGGCCTCTTTTAGTCTGGATTCAAATAGCTGTAGTTCCTTTCTTGCCTCTAAGATAACATGCCAGGACTATCCAAAGACATATCTCCTTCTAGAGTTTTAAATAAATTGATTAGTGCATAATTAGGTATTCCTAAAATAGGATATAGCAAGTAGTATCCCTAATAACTTCTGGAAATAATTAAATATTTTTAAATTGTCTTGTCTAATGGACACGTGTGTATGTGTGTGTATGTGTGGTGTGTGTATGTGTGGTATGTGTATATATGTTAACAGTTGTTCTAGTGATTAATTGTTCCAAATATTTCAAGTGTCTTATCTATGTCTACTCCATAATAAATATTTTGATTTTGCTGAAATTGCACTGGGAATAACAAGTGAAGCTTTTGACACCAGGGAGGAATTGGTAAAGGAAATTCCTTTTCCCTTCATTGTTCTCACGTGCTTAGATTGTAAATTTAGCTTTTTCATAGGCTCTCCTAAATCCTCATTGGAAGCAGAGAGAACTCAAGATTAAATTGATTTTCAAATCCCTCACCTCATGTTTCAGGGTCATTTTCAGGCAAAGGAGGAAATGTAGTTAAAGAAGACTCCAGTAAGGCAGCTGAGACATCTTTTTCAACCACAGTTATTGGTGGCACTGTTTTTAACTTTCTATTTTACCTGAATGGGGATAATCATCTTTTCTCTTTTTGCCACTTTTTAAAACCAATTTTAAGGTTTGATTATCCAGTTTATATTCATTCAACTCTTCATCATGATTAATACCCTCGTTATCCTCCTTAAGTATTTTAATACCAATCCAAATCAACGCCAAAGTGACCTAACATTGAACAGAGATCTTTTCCCATGTGTTTATATGCCTTTTGGATATTCTTTCAGCCCCTGTTCCATACTTCTTCATCTAAAGTTCCTTTTCTTCTGGAAATTAGCTATTATAATCATAAGCACTTGCAAGCAATCCAAGAGTTTTGATCTTAACACTTGAACTCCTTCTTTGTTTGAAAAATGATGCTCAATCTTGACATAAGGTAAAGCCTTCTCTGGTTTCTGCCCCATTGTGCTAGCTCACCTCCGTCTGTGAGGGTTCCCTTTGTGTTATCTCTCAGCTGACTTCAGGTCCTCGGTGGGGCACCACTTGTCTCCTGCTCTGGGGGAAGTGAGACCTGGAAGAAAAATAAATGAGGTGGACTAAAGTCCCATGCAACAACTTTCTGCAGCAAGTCAGACAGTTTCCACCCTGAGGGTGAGGAAAGGTCACCTAAGTTAAGTTTTAATGAGTTCATGCTGTATATACAAGGACAAACTGAGCACTGTAAAAGCATGGGGTTCCCTAGAGGCACATAAAGGACAGTTTAAACATTTAATTGCCTAACAACAACAAGCAATTATGGCTACTCTGAAGTAATCTGACTCCTATCTGCTACACCTGGGATGGGCACGAAAACACATTCTAAGAATATTTCCGTGGCCTTGAAGAAGTTGAGGTCATAAGAACACTTCGTGGAGTGTGCACACAAGCACTCAGGATTCTTCTCTCAGTTCTCCATTCCTGGACTGTGTTCTGACAATGCTATGGAAGATTTTTTATCACTGTTTATTATATTAATCTTCCTTCTTTAATATTTGGTCTTTCATTTTATTTGCATATAATTTCTTAAATAATTTATGATGGGAGAAAATAGATAATATAATCATGAGAAGCAAATCAATACATTTGCCAATAGGATTTGATATTTAAAATAAACCTTTAACAACTTCTGAAATCATTGCAAATGCATAATTTTTTATATTTTCTTCCTATGTTAAAAATAATCATTCAGTGGAGCTTACAATAAAATAAATAAATAATAAATAAATAAATGTCAAATGTTTGGTATGCTCAAATGCTCTTTATCCAACCTCATATTTTTTTGCTAAAATGTTTGTTTTTCTGAAAGAAAATGAGGTGAAAAGTTATTTCAGTGAAACGACATTGACTGTCAATATAGGGCAGAGATGTGGATCAGAGAATTGAATCTTTGAAGCTAAATGAAAAATAAACCACATTAATGTGACCTCATATCATTAAAGATATTAAAGTCTTGCTATATGTGGTTACAGACAGAGAGGAGAGTAATAATAGTTTGGCAACATAGAGCTTAATGCTAAAACAGCAAGCAATAAACTAAATCTGGCATTTCACAGTGGTTATAAAGATATCTCATCTGAGAGCACAGACCACATGCATCTGAAGTCCATTTTTGCCACTTATTGTTGTGGTCTGTGCTGATGTACTCACCTTTTAGTTCATTAGTTTCCTTTGATGAGAAAGTGAGGAACTTTTGACATGCTATTGGGTAATTGTGAAATATTAGATAATTATGATAACAGTGCTTAGCGCAACACAAGTTTTCTAAAACCACACACACAGACACACACACACACCTAACACATATATATTCTTTTCTGAAAATAAATTCCAAAGCTTCCCTCATTCTAGAGAGGTATTCTACACCTAAACTATACCCCAGCCCAGTTTCATTACTTTATGTATTTTTGAAAATTAATTTCCAGGAACTTCTTTATGTTTTTGAAACTTTAAAAAAAATCCCAAACTAAGAAAGCAAATAGCAATTTCAAAAAAAAGAGTAACATTTAGAGAATTGGTCTTGCTTCTCATATTAAAGAGTATCTAAGCAAAAATATTTCCACAGCATTTTATAAGTACTTTTTGAAGTAAATTATATATAATTAGAGGGAAATGCAAAGACTTGAGAGAACAAAATGTACAACATAGTGACTGTGGCAAACTGTATAGTGTATCTGCTTGGAATTCACTGAGAATAGATCTGAATGTTCTTACCACACACAGAGAAAGAAGGGCAATGGGGTTGTGGGCATGTGGGCATGCTGTTAGAATTAATAATCAGTTCAGCACACACACACACATACACACACATATGTTTTATATATCTAGCATACGATACTGTGGATCTTATATACATGTGTGTGTGTGTGTGTGTTGCTCACCAATCACATCTATATGGAACTGAATGGGAGGCAGAGTTTTCTGTAGATGACATGGTGAAATGGCTGGATTAAAATTCCAATACTTAGTTCTTAGCATTATGAATGTTATTGACAGTATTACCAAAGAGTTTAGCAATGGCTGGTGGACTTTCTCACATTCTCTAGAAGAAACACAGGAATTTAATTTAGGGTTTGCAATCCACAGTCTTGGAAATTTTGAATCTGTGATTGCGTGCATCATTTTTCCTATAAATACCTGAATACATTTCTATGTTCTCCCTGCATCTTGAAACCTATGTGCTTGGAAACAACCATTGAGTACTGGGCTATGGGCTGAATGATCATAGTTACTTTCTAACATAGCAACCTAAGCTCCATAATACCCCACCAATATGTAGTCATGGTTTGTGCTGATATAAACATGAAAAATATTGAAACTAAAAGTAGCATCCTAAACTCCATATTTTTTGATAGCATCTGTATTGGTTACCTCTCTGATGCTGTGATAAAATGCTAGGACCAAAGCAACCATGGAAGAAAGAGTTAATTTAGGTTGATGGTTCCAGGGCAACCAATGGTTTTAGGTGACCCCTGTGAAAGGGTTATTTGACCCCACAGGGGTTGCAACCCACAAGTTGAAAATAATTGTTCTAGAGAGATAACCATCATATTGGGGAGGCATACCAGCAAGCATTGGACATGGGAGCTGGAGCTGGAAGATGAGAGAACACGTGATTAGCCATACACATGAAGCAAAAAGTGAACTGGAAATAGAGTAAAACTCCCAAAGCCTGTGTGCAGTGATATACTTCCTCTAGCAAGGCTGTTTCACCCCTAATTTCTTTACAGAGAACCATCTACTGGGTGACAAGCATTCAAATTCTTGGCCTATAGGAGAAATTTTTAATAAAAGGTCATGCATGAAACAACTAAGATGGAAGTAGGTGTTTAGTGAATTCCTGTTAGACATATGACAGAAAATTATAACAAGGAATTCTTGAAGTCTTTAAAAGGGGGAGTTGGGGTGTTTTACCAGAGACCCAGCCCCATGATGGTGGAAGATACAAATAATTCCACACTAGTTCAGAAATCCATATCATAAATGATTATTTATTTAGGAGAGACTTACAGATCACTGTCCTAAATCACAGTCCTCTGCATGAACTGAGAACAAGAACAGAGTCTAGCAGCTGGAAGAGAGAGCCAGAAGCAGGAGAGTGCAGGCAAGCTTTACAGCTGCATTTATAGTATAAGAGACCACACCTAAGTGGGCTGGTATCTTAAAGGCTATTGGCTGAAGGAGTGGAATAAGCTCCCACAGCAGCCCCATACATAGTTAAAGGAGATGATCTGAGGGCTTACCTACTATCATGCTGATGAATAATTTCCACTATAAGAGTATCACAGGAATTCAGGTAAATCTATGATGCTTATACTACAGAGACTAGACAAATCTTGATAAAAGGGAGATCACGCTGTTGCCATGGCAACTGTTATTATTATTATCTATGCAATGGTGGCTAAGGATAAAGACCATCCATTTATTAACCACTAGTTCTTTGAGTGTGTGTGTGTGTGTGTGTGTGTGTGTGTGTGTGTGTGTGTGTGTGTGTGATGTTTTCAGGACATAAGAAAGAACAATTCACATAAAAACTTACACTGAGATTTTTTTGTCAGTAATGTCTCTCAGTTCTCTTTCTTTGAGAACCAGAGCTGAACATCACAGTCTTCACATGTGTGTGCTTATGGGCATTCTGGATTTCCTAGTATAATCTTTTAGCATTCTGTAGAGACAGCAGCCGTGTTTACTTCTAGTGGCATACTCATCTGTGCATATCCTGAATACATCTTCATACTGTCTATTTCTAATAAAACCCTAATATTTAATACAAGTGACCGAGAAGAATGTGTTGAGATAAGAGAGGCAGATGACATAGGACTCTGAGTAATTTGATTATATTATTTGATTGTAGTTTTAAGTGAAATACCCCTTCTAAGATTCATTGTTTAAGGATCAGTCCTATGGCAGTGTCATTAATTAGGTACATTCTGAAAACTTTAGAAAATAGGGTCTAAATAGGAATAGATAAATCACTGAAAGCAAATCTGTGGGCACTGTGTCTTTCCCTGAACTATCTTCTATGTGAATTTATCTACCAGGGAATGAGATTATTTGTTTTACTACTGTTATTTAATATTGTGATGTTCTAGCTTCTGGCATTCAAGAAACAATGCCATCTATGGGGCATGAACTGAAACCTCTAAACCTATGGACTGAAATAAATATTATATACTTTAAACTGCTTATCTTAGGTATTGGTACCAAGAGTTAGGTGCTGTGACTAGGTGATCATATGACTCAAAAATCTTTGGAAATGTTTTGTGAGACATAGTTTTGCATATGTGGATCAAAGATTCCCTAAAATGCTAGAAGCAGAGCTTAATGTGTGATTCCATTGAGATCTCAGAACATGAGAATGCTTTTAGTCATGTGCATAATAAGACTATTTACATTTAAGTAAAGCTTAAAATACAGCACCACCTGATGAAACTAGGGATATCAGACATGTGGAACACTGTTGAGAAAAGAAAGCTATGGATAATGCCCAGTAGTTTCAAATGATGAAAGAGGTCATATGGATTCCAAATTGCAATAATATATCAGTAGATTTCTTTGAAAGCTCACATCACACCATGGTCCTTGAATGCTGGATGTGGAACTCTGGGGTGTGGTCTTAATTACTACTTTCAAACTTGTTTTGTTTGGATCCCTCTTTTTATGCCTCTGATTCTTCATTTTGCGATGGGTATTGTGTTTGTTTTCCTAATTGTGCAGACTTCAGACTTCCCTTGGGTTGTAGAGGTGACTTTGAGTATGAACTTTAGAACACCTGTTCATTTCTTGTTGTGAAAATGTTGTGAGATGAATACGATGGCTATGGTTTGAATGTGAAATGTCTCCTACAGGTTAATTGCTAAGGACTTTGCTCCTAGCTGATAGAAATAACATTTGGGGTCTACCTAGATGGAATAGACCACTAGAAGTGTGTTGTTTGCTCGCTCGCTCTCTCTCTCTCTCTCTCTCTCTCTCTCTCTCTCTCCCCTCATTTGCCCACCAATATGAAAGCTGTCTTATACCACCATTTGAACCATTTGATTCTCTGCCATGATCTCTAATCCACTACAGTCCACCAAGGAATCAGCCAAATATGGATGAAGTTTTTGTACCATGAGGATACTCTGTCCTCCTTTTATCTTAGTGATCGTTACAACAGACAAATGATAGCTACGATTTCTTTACAGTTTTACTTGTATTTCTCCCTCCCTTCTTTCAGTTGCTTTCCACACCTATTGCTTTGTTTATACTTCTACAAAGCTGTTCTGATTGTGGGAAAATATTGGTTTTTATTAGCGTAAAAATTTCACTATCATTTAAGTTCAGACTGGCCTTGGAAATATTATAAACTATGTTTATATTTAGTTATAAAGTGATGGCTTTTAAAAGTTTGCTGAGTTCCACTATGTATGACATAGTAGAGAGGTCTTTAAGCTCACAAATAAAAAAATAAGGATGCTGTAGTGGGTACACAAGCACATTGCTGTATCAATATATCCAGGAGCTAATATTACTCTTGAGGTGAATTAGAAAATTATTTTTCTTCTTAAATTTTCATTGTTCAGTATAGTAACAGATGATTTATGCTGTCTACTTTTATGTATTTTAATTAAAAGAGAAGCATCCCGCATCGAATCAATGAATATTGAGTAGCAAATTCTAAGAAATCAGGAAATGCTAATGATAGTGCTTTCTTATCAGTGTTAATTTAATCATCGACAATGTGTCAATCTACTAGATTTAAGAAGGAATGTAGGCCGGGCGATGGTGGCGCACGCCTTTAATCCCAGCACTCGGGAGGCAGAGGCAGGCGGATCTCTGTGAGTTCGAGACCAGCCTGGTCTACAGAGCTAGTTCCAGGACAGGCTCCAAAGCCACAGAGAAACCCTGTCTCGAAAAACCAAAAAAAAAAAAAAAAGAAAGAAAGAAAAGAAGGAATGTAAAGTGAGTCATCTCACAAAATAGATGAAAATTATTCTTTGATATTAAAATATTTTTAGTTATAAGAACTTGATTTTATACACTCACTCTGAAATTTTACATAACCACTTCCAAAGATCAAAAGTATATGAAATGTTGACTTTTGGGGAAAAAATAGGGACAGAAATTAATTTGATGAACCAGGAGAAGAAACCAATTTTCTCTATTTTGGTGACTTGGAAAGTCTTAGACAATTAGAATACTTCAGAGCACTCAAGATATTAAAAAATAATGTTTTATAATTAACATATCCCTGACACTAATATGTTACGTTTCTGTGATTCATGACATGGTAATAGAAAAGCTATAGTAAAATCTAATAAAAATAATGTCTTACAAGATAAGAGAAATGTTTCTTTTTAGCAGAGAGTCCAGATGTTTTTGAAACTATATTATATGTCTGGGAAAAGAGGAAATGGGTAAAAGATATTTTGTCAAATAAATTAGTGAAGAATTCTTCCAGGCAATATCACAGCAGATGTGGATTTGCGTTTTGATGGTAACTACCAGCTGTGGTTCCGGTAACTCACCAGAACTGGTTTACATGTATCATCAGGAGATGCCATGAGATGGATAGGGTTTTCTGAAGGCCTCCTGGAGATGCTACTATTAGTGTAACCCTTACTTTACTTTCTTTAGGAGATGTTAGATTCTGCTAAAATGCATAAATTTTTATTCAAAAATTATGTAAATTAGATATTTTTAGCTATTCAGCAAGAGCAAGTTTTCATATTTTGATACATTTTCTCTGCTGTATATCACATGTATGAGACTGAATCTGAACTGCTTGTTTCATGAGTTACTGCATATGCAACATTTGTGTGCCTAACATTTCTTAAATGCATACTCAAGTCCTTCATGGCCATTTGTCAAAAAGATTATAACGTCTTCTTGGAGTTGTCCGCTCCTTTAGAAGTCAACTTTATTATTCTTTATTAGTCATGTGTTTATTTCTATTAATTGTTGTATTTTACCAGGTCGCTTATTTGTTGCTTCATGAGTAAACAGGTATCTTAGATGAAGAAAATAATTCCTAAAGAAGTGTTGTTATTTCAGAGTTTAATTAGCTGAGATCAGTGTTTTGCCTTTACATATCTCTTCTTAAGCCTTTTCTGTGTTTGGTAAAATGGTAAGACATAATGTGACAACATTTAGATTGAGATTGAATTAAATTTATAGATTAAGAGTTGAAACAATATTGTCTTCAAGTATTTTTATATATAAACTCTTCCATTTACTTAAACTTTCTCTAACTTCTTGAATCAGATTAGTACTTTTTTTAGTTCTCCAGAATTCATTTATTTATTTTTTCATTTTATTTTACATACCAATCACAATTTCCTCTCCCTCTTCTGCTCTCATTACCTCCTTCCACCTTCCCCTCCTACCCACTCCCCCTCCAGTCTCCACTCAGATGGGACAGGTCCTTCCTTGGGAATCAACAAGACAAGGCACACCAAGCTGAGGCAGACTGAACAAGGAAGCTCACCTTAGGGAATAGAATCCAAAGAGCCAAACAATGTATCAGGAACAGGTACTAGTCCCAATGCTAGGGGACTCACAAAAGACCCAGCCACACAATTGCCACAAGTGCAGAGGGCCTAGGTTGGTTCCGTGTCACCTCCCCAGCTCTCCATGCAGAGTCTGTTAGCTCCTACAAGTCTAGGTCATCTGTCTCCACGGTTTTCCCATCATGATCTTGACCCTGACTTGCTCATATAATCCCTCCTCCCAGAGCTCAGCCCAGTGCTTGGCTGTAGATCTCTGCATCTGCTTCCATCAGGTACTGGGTAAAGGCTCTATGATGACAATTAGGGTAGTCTCCAGCCTGATTACAGGAGAAGGCCTGTTCAGGCACCCCCTCTGCTCTGTTTTATTTTGGGTTATCCTTGTGGGTTACTGGGAGTTTCCCTAGCAACAGGTTTCTCCATAACCCCATAGTATCCCCCTCTACCGAGTTATCTCTCTCATTACTTTCCCCTCTGTCCTTCCTCCAACTTGACAATCATGATCCCTCATATTTTCATCCCCTAACCCTTCCCTCTTCTCCCCTCACCCCCAGTTTATTCAGGATATGCCATCTATTTCCTTTTCCTAGAAAGATCCATATGTTCTTCTTAGGGTTCTCCTTTTTTCCTAGCTTCTCTGAGATTGAGGATTGTAGCCTGGTTCTTCTTTGCTTTATATATAATATCCTCTTTTAAGTGAATGCATACTGTGTTTGTCTTTCAGGGTTGGGGTTAGCGCATTCAGGATGATTTTTCCGAGTTCTATCCATTTGCTTTCAAATTTCATGATATCATTGCCTTTATTTTGTTATATATTTTTCTCTACTCCCCTCCCTTCTTCTCCTTTCCCCTCTACCCTCTCACATGACCCCCACTCCCCCAATTTACTCAGGAAATTTAGTCTTTTTCTGCTTCCTATGTAGATTGATATATGTTTCTCTTAGGGTCTTCTTTGTTGTCTATGTTCTCTGAGGTTATGGATTATAGGCTGGTGTATCTCAGTAATGTGAAAGTCTTCTGTTGATAATTCTGTTTAAATCTGTACTCCATTTTTAATGGGAGTAGTTGGTATTTTGATGGCTAGTTTCTTGAGTTCTTTATATATTTGGAGAAAATAAATCATTTTCAACAACGGTGCTGGCATAACTCTATGTAAACATGTAGTATAATGCAAATAGATCCCTATATATCCTCATGCAAAAAAACTCAAGTCCTAGTGGATCAAAGACCTGAACACAACTCCAACTTCACTGAAGTTGACAGAAGAGAAAGTAGAAAATATCCTTGAACACAGAGGCACTGGAGACCACTT
This sequence comes from Alexandromys fortis, assembly GCF_014885135.2. NCBI lineage: Eukaryota > Metazoa > Chordata > Mammalia > Rodentia > Cricetidae > Alexandromys > Alexandromys fortis. The sequence continues at coordinate 36,436 of NW_026067984.1, read as the reverse complement.
CCTGAATATAATACCAGTAGCACAGACATTAAGATCGACAGTTAATAAGTGGGCCCTCCTGAAGCTGAAAGGATTCTGTGAGGCAATGGACACTGTCAATAAGAAAGAGCAACAACCCTACATAATGGAAAAAGATCTTTACCAACTCCACATCTAACAGAGGACTGATATATAAAAGATTATATTTTTATTTTTAACTTTTCTTATTTCAATAACGGTAGAATTTAGCAACTGGTGGAAGCTGATGCAAAGATCCACAGCAGATCACTGGCTGAGCTCCCAAAATCCAGTCGGAAAGAGGGAGGAGTGATAGTACGAGCGAAGGGATAAAGACCATGATAGGGACACCAACATGATAAGGATACTTACCTGGGCTAATGGGAGCTCACCAACTCTGGCCTGGCAGTGAGGGAACTAGCATAAGACCAAACTAGGCCCTCTGAATGTGGGTGATAGGTGTATGACTGGGGAAGGCTGTGGGGCCACTGGCAGTGAGACCAGGATTTATTCCTACAGTTTGTCTTATCTTTTTGAAACCCGTTCTCTTTGGAGAGATACCTTGCTCAGCCTAGATATAGTGTGGAGGGCCTTGGGTCTGCCTCAAATCAATGTGCTAGACTTTGTTGACTCCCCATGAAAGCCTTACCCCCTCTCTAAGGAGTAAATGGAGGGTGTGGGGGAGGAAGTGGGAGAAAACAGGAGGAGGGTGAGGAGTGGGAACTGGATTCAGCATGTGAAATGATAAAAGAAATTTTTTAAAAAATTAATTAATTAAAAAATCATTACATAATATTCTCAAAGAATATATATTATATACATATTTATTTACATATATATACATACATATATGTTACTATGATTCAGTTTAAAAGATAAAAGTGATTTTTTTCAAAATTATGTTAGTGTCAGTTTGCTTTAATGGTTTATGTAAATTCTAGAAATTTCCACTGTATTTTGTTCCTTGTTTGTTTTACAATATTTTCACAGTCATATTTTGTAGAATAAGGGAGCAGACAAATGTTAATTAAACATGTACCTGCTTTGTTCAAATAATTCATGACCAATTCACTTACCTGTTTTTTTTTTTTGTTGACTTTGTTCTAAATGAACACTAAATCTCTAGTAGGTATGTGTGTATCCTGAGAAAGCTGTGGTGTCTTGTTCAAGTCCATCTTCAGGATCTAGAAAGTCAAAGCAACAGACACACTTCAAATAGTTTTGGAACCCGCCTATGAGTTCATTTTATGCTTTTCGGTGCTAACTGTGCTTAGCACTTGGTCTGGTTAGTGCTTAAACACCTGTGTGAAGGTCTTACTTTTTGTGTACAACTTCATGGCTTAAAACATCATGTGGAAGCATGACCCCCAAGCAGCTTCTCTGAACAAGCTTTCTCTGCTATACATGAAGAGAGTGCACTGTCTTATGCATTGTCTCAGCAAGGATATTTAGAGTCAGTCACAAGGTAGTGGTGGCCAAAGAAAAATGATTAACCCATAATAATAATAATGATTAACATTGCCAGGTTCAAACAGACAAATTCAAAATAACCCATGTAAACTGAATCCCCAGACGATTCACACAAATACTACATTCTGAGGAATACTGGCTCAAATCAGCCTCTACTCAATCATCACTCACTATTACTACTTTTTTCTGTAAGAAACAAACACAGAGGAAATAATTTCACAATCACCATGGTTACCGCTCTAATTCTTCATTATCTTTCCACTGATTTAGTCGCTGATGCTTCTTTGTTCTCTTTGCACCGGCCCATACTTCTCGCAGCAGCCAAAATGTTCTTTCAGAATTATCTATCAGATGCTGTCAGTTCCCAGTCTTATCGTCGTGTTTGAAGCTCTTTAGCCTGCTGTGCAATGTTCTGTATCATCTATTACTATCTGCCTGTCTGCCTTTATTGCCTGCCATTCCGATCTCATTTACTATTCTTTAGCTTCAGTAACTTGTTCTGGAAACACAGCCATGTGGTATTCTGTGATCAAGTGCTCTGTCTCCTAGAGCTGGGTACCATGCCAGAAATGTTTCTCAAAAGACATCTAACCCTTCAGTATCGATGGTAGGACTTTCTCTCATACTCCAGGGGTTTATAAGTATTCTGCCTTTGGAAGTCGCTGTAAAGGCCAATCTTCCTCCTTACTTATCAACCATGGTCTGCAACAGTAGGGTCAGTCTTAACAGATAGCTCGCACCATGAGATTGTCAGCCTCATTATAGGAACCAGCTGCAGAGAGCTCTTTGTTGCTCAGCTTCTGACAAGCCTTGTAACTTCCATGGCTCTGAGCATAGTCACTGAACAGGGTACCCATGATGGAATATATTGTCTCCAGAAACAAGAATATCCTGTCCAATTTCTCATTCTCTGTGAGGAGAAGAAGATGTAAGGTGCAGGAATATGTATGGTGTTTGGAGAGAGTATCCCTGAAAATTGTATCTCACTAGGCATTAAAATTTGTACTAAGTGGCAGGCTCCAAAAACTCTGCAGGGCTTATCTTCCAATTTCTGCAAAACATGTGTTACCAGAAGCTTTGCATGCTAACCACACATTACTCTTCTTGTCCAATCAGCATGACACCATCATTAGAATACAGCAGTGTGACATTCCATGACTGGCCATATTATGTCTTTTATGGGAATGCTATTGAAACAGAGGGAAGGGACTTTAACTAGCATCTGTATGTGTGGAGGTGGGAGAATCTACATTTATTACCATATTTTCACATAAGTTTGTATACCCTGATCCACTAGATGTACAAACCATAGAGAAATATGCTCACCGGATCAATGACGAAATTGTAAAGCATCTGAAGAATTTTTAAATTACTTGGCAATAAAAGTGCGTAAACACAGTGCTCTGGCTTGATGCAATCTCCTAGTGATTCTCCAAGATCTCTTCAGTCTCATTTAAGATGAAATGAGTGGATTACACTGAGAAAGCATAGGATTACATACTCCATGTGATTAACATTATCACAAATCTTTTCCACCAAGGTGAAATGAGTTTGGTTTTCATTTTCTTAGCTACAACTGGAAAAAAGCAAGAGAAAAGCAGCACCAATGACTTCAGGCTAGCCCCAAGCTAGCCTTCCCCATAATAACTTTTACCTCATGGTCCAGATACCATACTGAATTTATCTGACTCCAAAATCTCTTTTTGTTCTCGTTTGCTCTTAAGCTCTTTGGAATGTAATTTGCCATAGGCTGAACGTAATATACTCATCACCCACAGTTCTTATTACTTTAGCTCCATTACCCTTGCTGCCATTAAACGGCAAAGCTCTGTGATCCAGTCTGTGCTTGTCAGTCCTGGCTTTCAAAGGCCACCCACAGCTGTGCACCTTAGCGGTATTTGTTCATAGTCTTCTCTGACACTCCAAAGATTGTGGTCTTTCAGATTTCTAGTCTAATTTTGCGTATTTATTTTAGACCATTCACATCCTTGGTCTTTCTCATCCCTTCCTTTCCCAGCTGTTAGGGCAATGTGGTCAAGCTCGCTTTACTTCCAGCAGGTCTTCACTTCCCCAGGGTACTTTGGACCTCACTAGAGACCTGTGTGCTTCATCGTTTGTAAATCTCACGCACATCAACTTATGTCAACACCTGTCAGTCAACGTATGTCAATTTTATGTAGGAAAGCATATTTTAGCTAAGCGAGTCAGAGGTTTCAGACCGTGTTCATTCCGCCTCGTCACCTGTGAGACTACGGTGCCGCAGTACACGAGGGCAAGAACACTTTACAGAGGTAGTCTGTTCACTTCATGGGATTAAAACAAGGGGCGGAGAAGTTGTACAAGTTTCAGTGTCCCTCTCTATGAACACTCCTCACATCAACATAGCGCCCCATCGCTGAGAGCTAAGGTCCTCCACTCCAGGCTGGTGATAAAACCTTTATCTGGTGGGCCTTGTGAGTTACTAAATAGCCATGTCATAACTATGTTAATAATAGATGAATGTTAATTTGCACAGACTTGGGTTCTGGTCTCAGTGATCAATTATTCGTACAGTCAATGTCAGGGGCACTTTCTTGGTTGTGCGGAAACAGATTATTTTTTGAAATTACTTTTCTTTTTCAAATAGTAGGTTATTTTGGAATTAATCACTTGTTTTCATTTGGTACCCAGAATAGGATCTGGAACACTTGCTGAGGCTGATGTCTACCTTTCTGCAGATAGGACTCCCTAGATCTCTCCTAAACAAGGAATGGATGAATAGTATCAAACAATGAGTAAGCCAATTATTCTTGCAAATTGGAAGCATGTGTTAGGACATGAAGAGTCTAAATTCTTCTAGTTGCACTGAAAAAAGTCTAATACTGCATAAAGGTTCAATGGTACCGACCCTTCTCATTGACACAGCATGTAAGCATCAACTTCAAAGCGCCTTGCTTTTCTCTACATATAGATGTCAGCAACAGGACTCAAGAGCCTTTTGTAAGATCTCATGTTTATTTTTTAGTTTTTACCTTTAATTATCCCTGAGTGGATTGCCAATGTAACTTTGCAGTCTGTACTATCTTTGGAGAAATCGTTCTTCAATTCTTTCCAATACTAAACCAACACATTGACATGGAGAATCTTTTAGCTAGTAGTCTTAACCTCAAAATCAGTAAAATTTCAAAATTGGCTAACAAGTTATGGCAGACATCCTTCATATCACATGTATTTATAACAACCTCCTTGCCAGCTCTAGGATTAGGGAATAGTTCCCATTCAAGTGCCAATATTTGCTTGTGATAAAAATATACAAAGATATGCTAAATTTGTGTGAAGTTAATTAGGATAAATGTAAGTAAAACAAAGTGAAGGAGATGTCAGTCAGCTATAGGATTTTGTGATTTCTCTGATGATTTTGTTTTGAACTTCCTTTTACCTTGTTATCCCCGATGTTTCATCGAATACGTGTATTCTTCGTATGAATTGTGGAGAACTTTGAGGAGTGCTTAGCTCTCATTATATTCAACTTTGTTAGAGAATGCAGATTTAATTCATTTAAGGAAAATGGTATTCATATTTTAAGTACATTTTAAAATTACTCAGTTTTACTAAGCCTTCTGTTGTCTTTGAACTCCTCTCTTTGAATTATGAATGGTTACTCAATGTCATTACATGTAACAAGTTAGATAACTTGTATTCACTTTTATAGGCCCCACAGTTAAAAGTCTTTGGACTTTTTATATTGTTAATTTTTTTATATTGTATTGAAAACATTTTACATTATAGTTTGGCCAGGAGTCTTTATAGTAAATGGGTAGAAAGTTATGGCTTCAAAGTAATGTATTTCACTGTTCATTTGGGAAAGGATAGAGTTATGAAAATCATCATTAATTGACAACTTGACTGAATGTAGAGATGGGACTCTGGGAAGAACTGTGGAGGATGCTGTTGGTAACATTGACTGGCCAGTCTACTGGGCATCTTCCCTGTCCCTGGCTTTAGGACACAGGTTGAATGTAGGATCAGAGCAGAGGCACATTTGCTTTGCTCAGCTTCTCTACCGTGGCTGTGATAGGAGCAGCGATTTCAAACTCTTGCACCTGAACCATGATCTCTGCTTCAGAATAAACCCTGTCTCCCTTAGGTTATCTTTGTTAGGATATTTTGTAACAGCAACAGAGAAATGAAACAAGGTAATGTCTGATGGTATTGGATTTAATTTTATGTTTGAGAAGTTTGTTTGATTTCACTTTGTTCCTTACAGGCTGATACACAAATCTTGATTGATAATAATGTTCTCCCAAGTTTATTCATAAATATTTAACTATGTAATCAGAAATTTGTTCTTGTATTGCTTTATTTTTGAAACAGGGACTTGTTTATTTCAGGCTTCTCTTGTACATTTTATGCGACTAACGATGACTTTAAACTTCAGAGTCTTCCTTCTCTATTTCCCTAGTGCTGGGATTATAGTCATGTTCCACCCTGACCTGTGTATTGTTTATGAAACACTAAGAATGTTACTAGGGACATTTTGTGCGCTAGATAATGCCTTTGATAGCTGGGTTATACCTTTTATCCCCTACCTTCTTTCATCAATCAAATTATTATTTATGGAAACATACATGACCTTCTATGCCTTTCAGACAATTTTTCATTTATTTGCTATGCTAGAGTCCAAGTCAAGATATTATGTGTGCTAAGAAGACCTCTCTACCACCGAGATCCTATGCATGCCCATCTCTGACTGTTTCAATTATCTGCTTTGAATATTGTTTCCCTGTGTTTCTATACTGCCTTTCAATGCTCTAATATTTTAATGCATACTTACACTGGTTCCATGAACATATATGTTGATGTCTTCAAACTTTCCTGCAGTTTCTCCGTATTTCACTGTGAAATAGCTGATTAAAATGTGTATAATGGTTTTCCCCTTTGGTTCTTCACCTGTCTGAATTTTATCCATGGTTCTACACCATTTTGTCAACCTAGCGGACCGTATACACCCTCTGTAGGCCTCTCAAAGAGGTCTAGTGTAGTACGAGTGCTCTCATTCACTCACGCTATGACGACCTCCTCTCTAGTCTCCTAATTGTGTCTGATGATCCCACACATCATGGTACACTTTCCCTTGAGTTCTATATGCTCCACCCCCGACCACTCCCCCTCCCCCAGTCATGTACTTTCTAGAGTCCTTCCAACTCTCTACACTTCTTTGTCATTCCTCTTGTAGTTACCATTCACATTTTTTTTAGCTGAATTTTAACCAAATCTCTATGGATATGTAGGCCATAGACCACAGTAATCATGTGCTTTAAATAGAGAAAATTGTGCTGACATCACAGTAACTAATATATCCCATTTATCACACCAAAAAGTTCTCTAATCTTTCTATTCAACTACACATCCTCCCTCCCTAGCCCAGTGCCTCACATCTGTCACTGTGAGTTTCAGATGTTTCTGTTCCGTAAAGCTAGACGTCACTCAGAAGGAAGACCTAATTTCACCTGGAATTGTACTCTTGTACTGCTTCCTAGAAGCACGATTTCATTGTCTCTTTTGTTTTCAGTACTGCTGAGGACAGTTCCCTCCAGATTCACCGATTAAACCCCTTTTAGCTGGAATCCAATAAAGGATGACATGGAATTTTTGTTTATTGTTTGTTTAATTGTTCTGCCTTGTGTTAGATATGAAAGTGATAAGGAAGAAGTTGTATGTTTTGTCCCATGGTACCTACTTGATTGCTGATAGGTATCTGAGTAGAGGGAGCAGAGAGACATAGAGGCAGGCACACACACGCGTGCGTGCGCGCGCACACACACACACACACACACACACACACACACACACACACACACACAGACTGTATACCTGTAACTGACCCTGTCCTGTCTGGGATTGACTCTATGCTATTTCCAAAGAGAACAGAAGAATACCTTGAGTCACACTGAATATTATAATGGGAAATGTGCCTTTCACTTAGTATGCTAGCAAGAAGATCGGAGTTGTTAGTTGTGTGTTTTTTCTCTGAATACTGCTGAGTTTTCCCTGTTTACTTTACCTCCATCTTACTGCCCTGAACGCATAAATTGAGATTTTTTTTTTGAAGCTTCACTTACTCCAAATGAACAATGTTTGTTCTGGAAATAACACTTTCAAAAATAATCACAGTAGAGATTCGTTTCAGGTAGTCCCAGAGCCAAAGCTATTTAGTTTTCTGGTTGATGCAAAATATATTAAACCATGACACTTGTCTTCATCTCAGTCTTGGACAACAGCTAGGCTTGTTTCCACACTTTTTCTTTTTAATTCTTTTGCGATTCAGGCAAGGACTAAGAGTATACTCCAAAGGTTCCTATGCTTAAAGCTTGCCCCCAGGGCAATGCTGTTGACACAGAGAATTTGGTAAAAGAATGGGCTCCATGGACATTAGTTCAGTAAGCTAAGTAATTTGAAGCATCTTAGTCAGAAGAGATGAATGGAATTTAGCAGCGTCCAGTGAGTTCCTGGAGTGATGATCTATTATAAAAAATGGTAAATATGGACAGTGAGACCCTCTTGTGTCTGCCTTGCTGTCATTTGTCCCGCTCTAATTTCTAACCATGTCTTCACCACTATGTTGGGCAACAGCCACTAGACCTTTAGCAGAGCCAAGCAGATACTGACACCAGCTGCTTGATGGTTCCAGTGAGTTGAATGGAAATCTTTTCATCAATAAGTATGTAAGCACAGATATTTTGGTTTAAGAAAATAAATTCAGATATAGGCTCACAGGACAGGATAGACTTAATTAAGTTTTGTTGGGGGAGTACATATTTTTATTTCAAATAAAATTTTATGTAACATTTTAAATATTTGGAAGTTAATAATCTCAAAAATAATTTTATGTAACATTTTAAATATTTGAAAGTTAATAATCTCAAAAAGTAACAGAAAACCAAATTCATATTTATTCAAAACCAGAATTTAGACTATTTATAATAGGAATATCTATTTTTATAATCTACGTAATGTATAAGCTGTGAGGAGACATGTAATTTTAATCAGTACTTAGAAAGTTTATTACACCAGGGGATATAATACAATATCTAAGACATTAGGAAATTGTAGTAGCAGGGATTATATGATCATGTGGGTAATCTTCCTGGGTATTCTATTGTGGTTAAATGAATATTTGCTGTTGAAGTTAAACGCATAGCTACATAACATGTGCACATGATTTAAACATATCTAGCATGTTTTAACCTTTGTTTTTATGTGGCTTACAATAATTATGCTTATAGCATTTATAAGTCCTACAGATTGGCAAGATCTTTAGGAAAGATAGATTTAAAAAAGTGCTTGCTAATAATGAAGCCGATTTCTCTTTAGAAGGCCAGAGCCAGATTCTATGCCAGTGTAAAAGGTGAGGCAAGCTGTACACCTGGGCCAATGGAAACTTTGTCTTCTACCTATCTGTGCCAGAACTCTACCTCCTCTGGGATAGGTATTACCCACCACACCCTTTAAAACATTAAAATACGAGGAACTGATAGGCCGACACCAATAAACCATCTTCACGCTTTGTCAGCAACACATGAGCCAAAAATAACATGCTGATTAGAAAGCATCAAATATTTGGAACCAATTCTCTTCCTAAACTATTGTAACTAACACAGTCCTAACCCTTGTTGTACTAACTAAACTTTAGATGTACTATCTTTTTATTTTTTAGAAAATGGAGTAATGTGCCTATTTTTATGTCTGGAGTATATAATCAGTTTCTGTATTTCATACAGAAAAGCCATTTATTTGTCTCCATGTTTATATTATCAATAAACATAATAATACTATCTATCCCGCACATCTAATAATTATTTACACATAAATACACTAACTTGAAAAATTATGAAAAGAATAGGAGAGATGAATAAAGAATATTCCTGCACATTTGCTTAATGTGCTCAGAAAAATTCAAATACTCTGCCATTACACTTACACAAAAAAGCTCAGTGTATGAGTAGACTATTCTGATTGGGATAGCGTATGCCTACGGTATGCCTTTTAAATATAGTTTCTTTAGACAACATGCTTTCTTCAACCTTCAAACTTATTGCAAGGCTTTAGTGAATTTAGAAACTGGTTTAGTTTTCAGTAAAATCTTTATTCCAGCTGAAGTATTAAAAGCATTTTCTTTGTAGTACAAACCAAATTGTTATATAATAAAAATCTGTCAAAAAAAAAAGAAAAAAAAACCTAGAAGGCAAAATTCTAGTCTGTAACAATAGGTATTGTCACTAAACAGCACTCTTTCAGCAATGTGACAATGTCCCCTGTGGGGCCACAGTCCCCATTCAGCAGGACACTGTGTGTCATTATGGCATTATTGGCCATTAAAGGCACAGAAGACTAGCTCTGTGGAGGAACACTGGTCACCGTGTCTGAAGTAGTTTCCTTTGCGCTTTATAAAGAGGAACATGCTAAAGTGACATGTGAACACTCTGACAGCTTGCCCACAGGGCCTTCATTAAAAGCATTTACCTTTTTTGAAACCTCCCCTAGCAGTCTTTTATTGGAATAGGAGCTGGAAGCTGTCAGACTCGGGTCTTTCGCTGTGCCTAATGAGCTGTGGCCAGGTGCTATTGTCCTGCCCAAAGCTAGGCTGCATTTTGTTTTTCAGAAACAGATTTCTACATTTCTCAAATTTAGATGCAATTTATAAGTTTTATATTGAGCATGTGTAACATCTTACACCTGGACTCTTTAAAGTGTACTTCTGCCTCTGATACCAAAACAAAGCCCACTAGAGTGGTAGGCATGGTTGTCACTCCCTGAGTGATTCAGTCACACCTTCTAATCCCTACTGCTTGGAAGACTGTGTTTTATGGGGCTTGGTTTGATTGACATGATCCTTTTATTTAGATTTTAGTTTGTTTATTCTTATATATTTAGAAAAAATAATACATCTTAACAGAAACTAAACATTCTCTTATTTAAAATAAAATACAAACATTTTCTTAATTCTTAGACTTTATAGCAGTAATTTTATACATAAAATAAAATACATAATTTAAAATCATATATCCTCAAGATTATTTGTATGTAAGTATGTATATGTATATGCAGGCACAAATCTACATTGTGTACCTATGAATGTATATATGCATTTACATATGGGATGTACATATGTGGATATATCTTAAAATCTGAGAGGTACAAAAATAAAGATATGCCCCTGGTTGTTTTGTGGATTTTCAGTGCTAAGATATAACCAGACGAGAATTATTTTCTCATATCCTAGCTATACATTCTAGTGCTCACTTTTTCTTTGTCATTTTTTTAAGTCTGATGGCTACCCCAGTTCTATCTGCTCAGAACGTAGCCAACATTGCATGTCCTGCATGTCCTAATCCTGATCCTACTTGTCCCCACAAGAACTGTCAACACATTGACCTTACCATGCAATTTCTAGTGTTTATTTCTGCTCAGTTCTCACTCTTCTCCACGTGAAAGCTAGAATCCATGACTTACTATTTTCACTCCCCTGAAGCATCCCCACAGCCTATATAATCTATGTTGAGCATAAACCTGTTTGGAGCATCTACACTCTGGGATCTCCTATCAATTCTGCTTGCATAAAAACCATCCGCCTGGTTGACTAAACTCATTTTACAGCATGATCACTAACCTCAGGTGAGCCCTAAAGGGGCTAGCAGCCTTCTCACGATTTCTCCATCCAATAAGTCTCCCGAAGTGTTTTATGGTTTCTTTTCTCTCCTCTAAATCCAACAGTGCCACCATTCCCATTGTACCCATAACTGTCTTCTTTAGAAATAGGAGAAATTGAGAAAATAGAAATAATCACAGGGGAGAAATTTGCAGTGTGCCCCATGTCCACTCTATATCTATCTACCTGCCTGCTACACACCCCCTTATTTCTGTGATTGAGGATGCGCAGCTTTAATTTGCCACTTGACCTCTCTTCTTTGCTTTACCCCAGGACATAACTCAAGCAATCATTTCCTCTCTCACCTTTTCAGTCTCTCCTTTCCATTAACACTTGTCTCAGCTTCGGATTCCCATGGTAACCACGTTCACATGTCTGTCCTACAAGCTGCATTGCCAAACGGTTGAACTGCCACAGTCACACTATCTTCCTATGAACTGTACCGATGTCACTCATTTTCACTTTTATTGCTCAGCTAAAACTTTATCACTTTCATTCTCCTTAGCAAATCTACTGGACAATGTTTCTGAATACTGTATTCAATTGTTTAGCTGTGTTTCACCAGAAAAATGTTAAACTTAAACTGTTTTTGGAGGGGGAGCAAATACTTCTGGTTGGCCTTTCCCCACAGAGTTTGCAATCGGCCTTATTTGGATTTCAACTGCTGTGACAAAACACCATGACCAAAAGCAACTTGGAGAAGAAAGGGTTTCTTTGGCTTGCAGATTCTGAATCACAGGCCTTGATGGAAGCCAAGGCAAGAATCCAAACTAGGCAGGAACCTGGAGGCAGGAGCTGGTGCAGGGGCCATGCAGGAGTGTGACTCACTGGCTTGCTGTTTGTGGCTTGCTCAGCCAGTTTTCTTATAGAATCCAGGACCAATAGCCCGGGGCCGGCTCCACACACAGTAGAATGGGCCCTTTGCCACCATCCACTAATTAAGAAACAGCCCTACAGGCTTTTGAATCCTAAACTACAGAGGCATTTTCTCAATTGAATTTCCTTCCCATCCAGTGACTCTAGCGTCGGTCAAGTTGACATAAAACTAGCTACCATATCATCTTCATAAGACTATATGCTAGACTCTATAAGCATAAAACTTTACCTTTCATATCCACATTAAAGCTTAACTTCTCTCGCATTTTTATTCATTTTGAGAAAGTAAACTTTATCTTTGCTGTTATATGAAGAAAATGCACATGGAGTATATTTTAGAGTCCATTCATTCTTTTTACACTGCACAATCAAGTCGTCTTCAAATCTTTTCTTTGCACTAAAAATCATCCGAAGTGTTTTCATCACACAGACTCCACCCGTGGCAGCTTTCCCAAATTACCAATATCACCAATCAAGAGTATGCTTTCATTTCCCTACATACTCTCTCTAAAGAGACAGGGAGAGATGGAAGTCAGGCCACTGAGATTCTCAGCACAAAACCTTTCAATGGTTTTCTAGTTGAGTTGAGTAAAACTCAAAATTCTTCATTCTGCTTATGATTTCCCAAAAGGTCTGACCTCACTGCCAAGCTGACAAGTAAGGCTTTGCTGATCACTGTTCATTAGACATTTTCCTATCATTATACCTTTCTAGAGTCTTATCTTCTGCCTAAAATTGGAGTTGTTCCTCATCTGAAAAATTCTTGCTGCCTACAAAATTGATAGTTCCTTGTTTTGGTTGTTAGCTGAACTCCTGTCTCCAAAACCTTCTTCATGTGTATTGTTATATAAATGTATAAAACAATATATGTGTGTGCATGTTTACATTCCTCTTTATCATTGATTTACCTTCTCTCACTGAAGTTATTTGTGGTGTGTCCAGATGCTACATCATCTAACACATTTCAGAAGTTTCTTACTTGTACAATCATCTTAGGTGAAATAAAAGTGCAGTAGCCATGGTTCTTAGTTCCTGGTTGTTTTTTTAAAGCTCTCTATGCCAGCATACAATAATATTTTTAAAATATTCTGAAATATTTAAAGGTATTGCCAGTTATTTTTATATAAAAGTATATATAATTTGGCAAAACTGTTTTAATGACAAATATAGCAAGCAGAACGTCATGTTTTTTAATTCAAATCCTTGTCTCACTTTCATGAAGCACAACTTAAAGTTTTCGATTTTCCATTTTTTCTCTCTCCATATCTCTCTCTCTATGTATATAGACATTTTTTCTACTTGATGTGATTTTGTATCCTAAGTTGTTTGTTGAAATATTCTTAGATATTTCATGTTGAAATTGTCTGAAGATCTGTTTTTATTAATGTCTTAGACCTTTCTGATTTTATCTCTTAGCCTTTGTCCTGGTTTGTGTCCGCAGATGTGGTAACTTAATTATCATGTTTCGTCTTTCCATTGTTGGAGAATCTTTGCAATAATTTTTATTTTATGCACTTTACCCCATATGGCGTTTTAATGTTCTTAAAGATAACAAGAATAGGTAAACGTATTAATTATATTTCTTGTTGCTAAATCAAAAGTCCTGTAAAGAAGCAGTGTAAGGAAGGAAGACCTTTCTGTGGGTTCAGGGGATGCGCTCTGACAGCAGAGAGGGCACAGGCAGGGCAGCAAGTCTGTGAAGGCAGCTCATCACTCTGTTTCTGCAGTCAGAAAGCAGACAACAAATAGGAAGCGGGTCATGCTATAAAATGTCAAAGCCCACTCCAAGTGACCCATTGTTTTCAGTGAGAATGTATTTCCAAAAACTTCAACAACCCTCACAAAAAGGTGTTCAAACCAAGATCCTATGGAACATTTAATACTTAAACAACATTAGCACATATGGAAAAACTGAAAAGTAAAAAGGAATATTGAAAATAAAATGTGAACTATGTCTCTTTCACTATATATTTCCACAGATGAGGAAAGACTTTGCGTCAGTCTTTGTCATGCACAACATCTGGCTAATAGCTGGAGGTAGAGTTCTCTCTCCAGGGGAGTCTGACCATGGCAACAGCTGTAGCAGTTTATAGCCATCTGGTCTTGCTGCTCATCCATCCAGGTTCTCAGTGCTACTCTGGTACCTGTAATGGTTTCTTTTGAACCACAACTATCAGTGCTCCTGAGATAACTTCCTTTTTTATGTATTTTCCTGATATTGAAATTAATTTTCTTTTACCGTATTTTAAGTAATTATGTCTCATTAAAATGCTTACCATTTATAGTTAGTGCCTCCTGTGTTTAAAATTGCTATATTCAGACTCTGAAGCTTTGCAGTGCAAGACAAGATATTATAAACTTATTTTCATACTAATTAATTGTTCCTTAAATTATTACAGATTAACTTTACGATTTCTAAAATGTACTTATCTTACATTGATTTTTATGCTATGACTATTCAAATAACATTTATTTTGCCTAGAATTATAATGCTCTGGATTTTTACATAGCTTTAATCTCATAAACTTCCCTTTTCTACTGCAAAATGACTCTGGCAAGTAATTGAGTTTCTTTTTATTTAAAATGTCAGATCTGGCAAAAAGTCCAATAGGAATCCTAATACATTAATCCTTATTGTGCTTAACAATCTATTTCAACTGACTTATATTACACACAGTGATTTGTTCCATATGACTGATTATTTATGATCAAAATAAAATTCTGTGTTCTTACCTCATCTATCACACATGGAAAACAAAAACAACAATAAAATTCTTTATTTGACTAACATCTTTTTAAGACAGTAGTAACAATCTGTTTTTCTCACTGGTAAGAAAAATCTATTGTGTCTCTGTGCCATTAGCTACATAACACAAAGAGTGACTGACTACATGGCCTTGAGGTTATTATATCCTGGAATCATCTCAGTATTTGCTTGTAGATGGGTAGAAACAAGGCAAGTCCTACAAACATAATCATAGCCAACTATTTGTCCAAGTTAGTTGTCAAGGTCTAGTATTCTTGTTTTAATAACAATTCTATGCTTCTTATTATCTCTGACTTCAACTTAATGACAAAAGTATAAGAGAATATCCTCAGGAGGACAAGCATTTAGACACCCAAATATTTTAGGTACTGATAAACTTGTAAAGTAATAGAGGGGAAAGATGTTAGTGAATACTATATTCATAGAATTTAAAACACAGTAGTGGGAGAAAAAATAGACAAAATTAAGCAAGTCGGATTTGCAAGGTGTGCTACAACGGATATTAAAGATGGATGAGAAATAGAGACATGCATGAAAAGGAATTCATCTAAAATGCATGCTTTAAAATGGAGGCGGGGAATATGCCAACATCAACAAGTCAGAGAGAGCAGAAGAACCAGTGATGGAGAGTGATGGTGAAAAGTTGGTTGTAAACAGGAGTCAAACAGGACAGATGTGGTTTCTTGTCCAAGTAGATGATAGAGTAGTGTGTTCATTTATGCTACATGGACATATGGAGTAATATTAAATAGAGGTTATTGAGTTTTACAAAGAGATGCAATTTCACAGTGAATGTGATATGGTGTTATCAGTGGGATTATTAATTATGAACAAACATTGGCAGATGTTCAGGGCAGGGGAAATATGGCCAGGGATATATCCAGTACAAAAAAAGTGTAATCTATAGAGTTTACAAAGATGAAAGAAATAATTATAATATTAATATGAATGATATATAAATAAATATTTGATAAAACAGAAGATAGTGAAATCAGTATAGCTCTACCAACACACAGATTGCTGTCTACAGACCTTGTCATCAATATACTTCAAACCAGCTGACCAAAGCAGACTGCATATGATGTCTCAGTATACTGGCCACAGGTCATATGTGAGGGTCAAAGGACATCCTGTGGAAGTTCTGGGGAAATATTACTTTTCCACTGCGTGGAACCTGAAGATACATCTCTTGGCATCAGGTTTGGTTGTGCCCATCTATATCTGCTGAGTGAGTCTTCTTTAGTCAGCCTTCCCTATAGACTAACAAAATTCTGTTGCATGATATGCATTAACAACCTATAATTCTTATGAACAGCAAATATCATCTATAGATATGGGACTTTCACTTTTTATTGAATCTGTTGAGTGTTTGAGTACATTTTAAGTAATCTATGGATTTAGCTCTTTTTTTTTCCTTACTTAAAAATTACTTTGATGAAACTGGCAATCTTGAGGAAGAGGGGGAAGAAGGATTGTGTGAGCCAAAAGAGTCAAAGACACCACAAGAAAATGATGTGGGATGTCCTTTTATATATGTGTTTTTTCTTTCATTGTTTGATGAATAAGGCTGTTTTGGCCAATGGCTTAACAGAGTAAAGCCAGGTGGGAAATCTGAACACAGAAAGAGAGAGTCGGTGTAGTCGAGCCACCCGAGGGGAAAGATGCCAGAACATAACTGGTAAGCCACAGCCTCATGGTGATACAGAAATTGGTTAATTTAATATGTCAGTGCTAGCTAGGAATATGCCTAAATATTGATCAAACAGTGTTGTAATTAGTATAGTTTCTATGTGATTATTCAGGTTTGGGCAGCTGGGAAATGAAAGAAAGTCTCTGTTTACAAGAAAACCCATAGAATCCCCTAACCAAGGTTCAAAAAGGCTCATAGAGACTGAACTGTTAAAAAGAGCTGACATGGGCCTGAGCTAGACCCTCTGTACATATTTTACAGTTCTGGAGCTTGGTCTCCTTGTGGAAGTCCTAGCAGTGGAATTCGGGGGTGTCTCTGACCCTGTTTCCTGCTTTTGGGATGCTTTCCTCTTACTGAGTTGCTTTCTCCAGCCTTAATAAGAAAGGAGGTACCTAGTATTACTGAAGTTTGATGTGTCCTGGCTGGCTGATAAACATGGGAGGCATGCCTTTGTCTGAAGAGAAAGGAAGAGAAGTAGATTGGAGGAGAGGTAAGAGATGAGGTTGGGGGGAGTGACTGGCAGGAGAGGAGAAAGGAAATTGATCAAGCTAGGAAACTGATGAAAAAGAAATACTTGGATACTCTGTTATTTTAAAAGTAGTTTTCCATATTTACTTCTAAATAAACATTTAAGCTTTTACATTATATTTTATCCATTTTTCAATGACTATTCATTAACATTCAAAAAATGAATATTAAAGGATACCATTACAATGTAAAACACCTAACACCTATGGCTATGCTAATATAAAATTTATACACCCAGCATGAAATAAAAAAAATTCTTTACTATAAGCAGACTTGATTGTACTTAATATGTTTCGAAATAAAGAAAAAAAGAAAGAATTATGAATACGATAAAAATGAGTAAGCAAGGATCTAGCAATAGTTTAATATACCTATTTACTTTCCAGTTACTTAAGGAAACATGTCTTTTTATTGTGAACATTTAAATTATTATATTTTTTGTCATACATTTTAAATACCCTAATAATAGCACTGCCTGCTTGGTGCATTCAATTCTATTGCTTGGGTGTACACACACATGTGATGTGTATTTCCTTGTCTGTTTGGATGACATATCAGGTTTTATTACGTTCAATACTGTTATGACTAAGTTTTCAGCCTGATATACTTACTATAAGAGTATCTGTCAGTATTTTGCCCTATTATCCCAACACCACTGATGAGTATTGCTCTAACTTGTTTTTAAATGTGACAAACAGTGATCTGGAAACTCTATCTAACGTTGTTCTACATCAGTCTAGCTTTCTTTCTGTATTCTGCTTCTCAGAGGCTGTTGCTACATGAATTAGATTTTTTTCACATTTATAAGATAATATATAGTACATCCTTTAGGCACAAGTAAAGTGTATGCACTCTTGAAACCTGCATAGAACGTTCTTGACTCCAGCTGCCTTCAGTGCCCATGTGACAATGACCTTACCAATCAATATAAAGAAATTTTTAAAATAAAATCTGTTGTTTTTCTGGTTGGCGTTATGTGAATCTGGACTTATTCTAGGGTAATTGAACCACAAACTTATTCTCGGGTGGCACAAAAGCCTAGATTATTTTCAAAAGTTTAGTGTGGTGGGGGAAACACAGATGGGTGAGTTGAATTCTAAACCCACTTCTGGGTGGTCTGGAGTAAGGTTACAGAACTCGAAAGAACTCCTCAGAATCATCTTTTGGGAGCCCCAGATCTCACTCATAGGCTGCACCTCTGGTTGCCAGCAGGTTAGCTTCCTCTATATGCCACGGGCTTGACAAATTCACCTGCAAGGTTATATTGCTTCTTTATGAGCTCATGCTAATCACCACATTAATTGCAACAATCTTTCTATCATTCTGAATAATGTCCTTCATTTTTTTTTGTTGTGGAAATAGTAATAAGGATCTTCAAAAAAAAAGGACAATGCTCAATAACAGTAGATATTTGTTCTGCTTTATAACCTATTGTTCCTCCTCCACACCCGTAGAACTGATGTGCAAATTCCAGGGTAGTAGGTTTGTTTTACTTAATACTCTGCTGCAGCATTTAACCAACATCATTCACAGAGCAATGAATGTGCCATTTATGAAAGGAGTTGGATTTTCGGAGATTCCAGATCAGATAGCTATGTGTAGGAGTCTAAAAGGGACAACCACTCAATCCTTCACTGTAGGCAAACCCAGCCTGAGTTTCAGACATTGCTTGACACTTCATATCTTAGCTCAAATAGTGAGGGCCAGATGTCTTCTGATGTCTGACTTATTGGACTAAATGTGAAAGGAACCATGGTTATCATCTATGCCATTTTATAATAATATTTTCTCTATTTTTAAAAATAAATAATATAAATATTCTCTTTATTCTATAATTACTATCTGATTTCTGTACCCAGAATCTTCTGGAAATTACTGGAGTCATTCAATATTTTCAACCTTTCAATGATTTTTTTCATGTGCTGTTTTGTTTGTAAGTTGTAGCGTATTCTTTCATTAAATATTTCTTACTTTATTTCATTGTTTCTAACCTTTTACTGTTTTCAGTTGACTTGTAGAGTTGACATATATCCAACTATGCAAAAGTTTTAGACTAACAATATTTAAGTAAATTTTAATCTGGATTTCATCATATTCCTCTAGAAGGCAGGTTTTCTAATATGTGCTTGCTTTAAGATTTGTATTTATAGATATTAATAGAAGGTGATTATTTTTGATTATGGACTTAGTGGTGAGCATACTCAAAGTGATTAATAACTTACTATTATTTACTAATTTAGTCATAGACTTGCTAAATTATAGATTAATACTAGCAAGTATAATCTCATGGTCTGGCAGGTGGAGGCAGGGAAGCAAACTACTAGCCGGACTACGGACTATAGCAAGCCCTTATCGTCTCCTCTAAAAAATAGAAAGGAGGGAAAAGGAAAGAAAAAAATCATTCAAAAGGCAAAGAAAGAAGAAACAGAGAGAGAGAAGGTGAGGTGGTTGGGGAGAGAAGTTGAGATGGACTATCAAAATTAAGTTATGGAATATTACATGTTTATTACAATTATTTATTAAAAGCTTATATATAACAAAATTTAAAATTATATTATCTATATTAAGTGCATTTCTTTAGATCAATTAACTAACGATCTATTAAAATAATTCCTGATGTAAATATATATTTACATATATTTTGTCAAGATAAAAATATCAGTCTTTGTTTATATTTATTTAACAAATTAATCTAAATTCTTTATATAATATACTGAATATTTTTCTCAGGTATTTAGAGCACAATTTATTCTTATATGTTCTTCTAAGATCAAACTAGCTTCATAAGAGTACGTTACTATAAAGCCAGGCAACTTTGTGTCAATATGGCTGATGTCTTTTCTCCTTCTCTTTGAAGATCTGATATTGTACGCCTTATTTTAATCTGACACCTGGCTTTTTAAACTTTCTGGAAGCCATGATTATGAGATGAACTTATTTTTTAAGTATAACCCAGTGTCAGGTGTTTTATTTTAGTAAAACAAAATTGACTAAAACTGTAAGAAACACTAGCACAGAAGATGGAGGGGTTAATAAAAGTTGATTAGTCTCAAGAAAGGGGGAGATATAACAAAGAAAAATAAAATGCAAATAAGACAGAAAATATACTTATGCAATTTAAAATGAATCATTATATTCTAAATTAAATTACCAATATTTGCATATTAATCACAAAATAACTATTACATGTAACATATTACATAATTTTCTAAGCCAGGATAAAAAATAATAAAACAACACAACACTTTGCATGTCAGTGTAGCAATTTCTCAGAAAATTAGGAAACAACCTTCCTCAGGACCCAGTAATGCAACTTTTGGGTATATATCCAAAGGATGTTCAATCATTCCACAAGGACACATGCTCAATTATGTTCATAGCAGCATTGTTTGTCATAGCCAGAACCTGGAAACAACCTAAATGCCCCTCAACCGAATAATGGATAAAGAAAATGTGGTACATTTACACAATGGAGTACTACACAGCAAAAAAATGAAATAACGACATCCTGAATTTTTCAGGAAAATGTATGGAGCTATAAAACATTATTTTGAGTGAGGTAACCCAGACACAGAAAGTCAATTATTACATGTATTCACTCATAGGTGGTTTTTAAACATAAAGCAAAGAAAATCAGCCTACAAAACACAATCCCAGAGAATTTAGACAACAATGTACACTTACATAAATCTAACCTACATGGGAAGTAGAAAAACACTCCTGAGTAAATTGGGAACATAGGGACCCTGCAGGAGGGTTAAAGGGGAAGGGAAGAGGCAGGGAGGGTAGCAAAGAAAAATGTAGAGCTCAACAAAAATAAAAAAATAGACATTACAATAAAAGGTCCCCACATGGATGTAAAACTAATAAATGTTAATGTACCTAACAACATAGACTCCAGTTTAATGAAGAGATAAACAACAGAAGGGAAATTGTGAATAAACCAACATAGTAAACGTGATCTTAACAAAATTTTCAAAGAAAATGGTTTCTGGACGTAGCTTTGGCTGTGGAGATGACCACACGCAGGCACAGTGGAGCAATACAGCCGGCTGTGTGAGTGGGCTGCCAGAGACACAGAGAGATGCAGGCAAAGGGCCAGCTGCAGGTGGGCATCTGTACCTCTTGTGCAGACAGGGAAATACCCAAGTCTCATAATGGCTGTCGGGAAGCTTCGGCTTTGGTGAGAATCCTGGATTCAAGCCTGGGCCCCCATTCTCTGCTGCTCTGCGGTGTAGCCATGCTGCTCGTCACCTCTCGTCTGAGGACAGGTCACACCTGGCTGAAAGGCCCAGCACCCTGGCTGTCGGTTGTGTGCAACAGATTATAGTATCATGAAAGATTAGTTGCTAAGAGATAGCCGACATTCAGAAAGAGGAAGCTGAAACCTAAATCACTGGTGGATGCCACAGGGGTTGTGAGAGAACCCACGAAAGATGTGGACAGCCTGGTAAATAATTTGTGCCTGTTCCATCCCTATTCAGCGTTTTCCTCAGATCTCTGAAATTGAACTCTGCAACATCAGCAATGTGAATATTGCCAGAGCCCCTCTGATGATCCACGTGTAGTTACGAGTCATTGAGAAGACACAGAAGCTTCATCAGTTTTCCGGCAGCACTGCTAAACCGCTTCCCAGTGGTCTGCGCTCTGCTTCAAAGCCTGTGGTAACCCTACAGAGCTTACAGAATGATTCCAAGGGGATCACCCAGACAAGTCCCACTCTGCTTCTCTCAGGTTTTTGAACAAATGTCTTTGTCTCACATATATACACAGCATGCCTTATCTACAGGATGCTTCTCCCATCCTGTTCAGGTGCATCTTGCACAGCTTGTGTATGAGCATCTCTGGATGGGAATGAGATCTCAACCACTCCCCGATCCGAGGAGTTGATTTTGTCAAACCTGACTCCAGATAATGAACAGCAGTTTGCTGGCTAATGGCAGATTTCACCGTTTCAAGAACTGATAAAACCCATCTAATTTATCTTCTGTATTTTATTTTACTGCTGATTTCCTGGCATATTCTTAGCTCATTTGCAAAGCAAATTTTCAGACAGCTCCATGAACAAGCCACAAGGGCCAAGTGGATGAAACCCAGTCCATCTACCTTTGTACAGGAGCTGATAGGAAAATTCTACAGTAAGAGCTTCCCCTCCGCCTAAGCTGCTGCAAAGATTTTGCGATTCGCTGCATTCTAGGTTTCACAGCAATCTAACACATACAGATTCCCAGTTATTACCATATCTTGTTTTTTTTTTATTAATGGGGAATTTCTTGCTTTCCCTTTATAGATGCCAAGAGTATTGCTTTTCAAAGGTTCACCCGGAGGGCTGTTGAAACGTGTTACTTTGTAATGGAATGTAGGCGATGTGTTAGCACAGACACTGTGTGCCACTCCAAGAATCTCCTGTCTTGGGACTCTATACACATGATGCTCTCTCTTCCTTGGAGAATCATGTGCTTTGTGCTGTGCGCCAAGAGCACTGGTATTTTTGTATATTATTTGGGAGGTCTCTTGTAATTATGAAATAATGTGGGATATTTAGGGAGAGGAACTATTGAAATTCTACTGGCCTAAGGATACAGAAGAGGGATTACCCAGAAAGTGTGAGACCAAAAAAAAATGTATTATGTAGGTTATTATTCTTCATATTAGAGATAAGTGCTACTGCTCTACAGTCTCCATAATGCTGCTTCCTAAACTCTATGCAATATGTAACGGGTAACCCTCAGCATATTTTGACATGTTTTGTAATTGTGGTTTGAATAGAAATGACCCTCAAAGACTCACAGTGAGTGGCACTCTTGGAGGTGTGTCCTTGAGGAAATGTATCACGGGGTGGGTGTAGAAATCTCTACCACCAGTAGCATTCAAGTTACCCACCCACTTGAGTGTGGCCTCTTATACTACATACATGGATGTAGAGCATGTGTCTGGCCTCTTTTCCAGCTGCAGGATTTGGTTGCTGTTCTTTGTTCCAGCAGAGGACTGTGGCCTGTGGGTCTACCCGTAAATAAATAACCTTTTATTATGGTCAATTCTGAGCTAGTGTGGGATTTCTTTTTTAGCATCTTTCTTGAACAGGGACTGGGCTTTGAGGTTTCAGAAGCTCAAGCCATGCCCAGTGTCACTCTCTTCCTACTGCCCGCAAAACCAGATGTTGAGCTCTTGGCTGCTTCTCCATTACCATGTCTACCTTCATGCTATCATGCTTCCTGACATGCCAATAATGAACTAAAAGTTCTGAACCTGTAAGCCAGGCCCGATGACATGTTTTCCTGTGCAGAAGTTGCTGTGGTCATGACGTCTATTCACAGCAATAAGACCATAGCAAAAACATATTAATTGTTTAATAACTGAAACTTTGCCTTTTTATACATCAGTAAGTCTTGTTTTCATATGCATTTCAATGCTATGCTAGATCATTCCAATAGCTAAGTCCAAAGTTCTTCCAATTGTGAATCAGGTCTTCAAAGTTTGAGGAGCTTAAAACTATTCACTTAGAAATGCTACATACTGGCACAGTTATCAGTGGAATATAGGTTTCAGGGTGTATTGATGTGAAGTTTAAGGGGTGTGTAACAACACCTTCATATGAAATCATCACAAAGGGGGTCATGGTGCTGTATATATATTCTCAGCATCTAGGTGTCGGTGAAAGGCAGGCAGCAAGTTTGAGGAAAACCTGGACTAGGTAGCAAAACCCAGTGTCCAAAGAGGGGAGAAAAAGCTTGATATGTACGCGGTTCTGTTTTCTGATATTCAGACTTTCAATTGTATATGGAGTCTTTGTGAGTTAATGAGAAGCAGGTGAGTATATATGTTTTGACAGTGAAGGTTTGAGCTCTTCTCTTGGGATGACTTAGCTACACAGGCCAACTGGCATATGGGTGATACCAGTTGCGTAACTTCATTGAAGAAGATCAAACCAAAAAAATTGTGTATATCTTCTCAAGACTTTTTGAAAGTTAAGTGCTCTGCTGCGGATGGAGTACTCTATAATATACGCTGGCTGCCTGAGCATTTGAAGTGATATGTGGCATCAAAATGAAGAAATAATAATAGTGCTACTTTTATGCTGGAAAAGAAGTCAAGAAAACATATACCGATGATCAAAAACACGGTTTCCTTTCCTGATAGAAAAATTGCACACTAGATTCTTACTCAACAGTTACTACAAGTTCATTTAAGTAGTTGTGAATAATTCATAAATCTTGACACTCTCAAGTCAAGAGAGGATAGTTAAAAATGTCCAGAAATTAGGTTTCACATGCAGTGGATTCGTCCAAAGATAATTGCAGGGATCAAAGAAATATCTCAGTGATTAAGAGTACTGGTATTCCTTGCAGATGCCTCGGTTTGGCTCCCAGAATCCACATAGTGGATCACAGTCATAAAACATACAAGCATTTATGCAGACAAACCACATATGCAAAAAGTAAGTCTAATTCACAATCATATGCTCAATAATTGAGATGCTTTTATTTAACTATGTATAATTTGTAATGGAAATTGAAATATATTTGTAACTATGTCACCATGAGGCCATTTTACAAACACTTATGAATAACATTTAAATTGATACATATAAATTATGTTTAATTTTATACATGAAGAGAATAAAAGGTTTAAAGGTTAAGTAAGCATTCAGGTCAAGGAGAAAAGTAAAATTTATGTATGTGTTTAAGGGAATAAATTGAGTGAAGGGAATAAATACACATACCTTCAAATAAAGTATAAAACAAAACTATAGACTTTAAAAATTAGAATAAAGAAATTATTGAATAAGGTAACTAAGACAAATATCAAGTGTAACAAGAAAAAAAATCCAGAAACGATCTCAAATAAATAATAAACGTAAAAAAAGCATTAAATAAGTTTATATATATGATATAAAAATCACAGGATGTTTTCAAAATAATTTAAGAATATAAAATTGAAATATAAATAAAATGAATGCATTTGTTTATAAATCAAATTGCAATTTAATTAAAGAGGAACTTTTTAAACAGATTAATACATAAAAGTTGTTTTCAAATAACATTCAAAATATACAATCAAATCTCTCTAAACTTCAAAAGATAATTTATAATTACCTAACAAAACTTAAATCATAAAGGAGATAGATGCCTGATATATTTAATTTCTAAGTCCATTAAAAAAAATCAGAGAACTGTTGTACAAGAGAAAGAAAATTATATATACTCATCTGACTTTGTAACTTAAAGACAAAAGCAGTTGATTATTAGCAAAGGAAACCCAGATCTTTATTCCAGATAAACCAGCACCACTAAGGTTTGAATATAGCATTTGAAATGGCTAATCAAGACACGTCACAGAAAAACTTACTAGAAAAACACAATGAGGGAGAAAATTAAGCAGGATTACCACAAAGGATAATGGGTTTTCCCAAAAGTTTCATGCATAGGGAAGCATAATGACTATGGTACAAGACTTTAAGAGAAAAATAACCAATTCTTCAATTTTATGATGTTAAACATTGATTTGCATCTTACAAAATTCAATGACTAATGTCAGCCATCAAGATGCCTTGTTAATCCACTGTATGGTCTTCCGTATTACTGCCACCTTGTAGGAAGGGATTCCCTCCCTGTTCTGTAAGTCAGCATGCAGATTCAGGTCAGTTCACATTCTAAAAATACTTCGGAAATACAAATAAGAAATAAAATACTAAAGTAATAAAAACCTTTAAAAGTTTGTATTAATATAGAAATAATTTCATCAAAGCAGAATAAAACTAACTAGAAATTTAGAATGCATAAATTTGGATAATAAAAACATTATTTAATCCTTATTTCCCGTGAAATTGGTTATTATTTTGCTACATCACAAGTTTGGATTTAATATAAAATACATGTACAGATATTTCTAACTTTTTTAGAAAATGTTTAGTGTAGAATCTACTGGGAATTTGTATCGTAGCCTCTGTAATCACCTATTTCAGTATAAAATTAGAAATACAATCCTTTTGGAAATAAAGAAACCAACAACAAATTCAAACAAAAATTAGCATTCCCGTTCTCTCACTACACTTTCTGCTGTGGGAATATACAGAATCAAGAAATACAATAGATTTTACATAGCTGAGTTTTTTAAGGTATAATAGTGCTGAAACATAATTCGCAATAGCATACTAAGACATATCCAGCAACTAACTGCAGATGGTGCTCAAAGGGTCTGCAGAACAGAGCTGGAGGTACCTGTGACTGAGATGTGTTCCAAGGTAATAAAGGCAGTTGGCAGAATCCTCGCCAAATGTTCCCTCTGAAGCTGCTGGCTCCCTTCAAAGGTCACACCATGCTGGTGCCAGATCTGACCTGCTAACGTGCAGCTGCACGAAACCTCTTGGTCTTCATCCTGTATTCCAACCACTCAGTCGTGAACCTGTGCTTTCTCAAACTGGATGTTGCTATTGATTCTCTAAAACAAGCATGTTTTTCTCAGTGTTAAAGATAACCAAATGTTTCAGAGAAAATTATCTTGCACATTTTAATATTTACTGGTCTTAGGGTTTTGGCAGCACTAGAGTTTGGAAGAGTTTATTAAAGTTTATATGAAAACCAGATGTGCTGGTAATTTCTGCACTTGGGAGATAGAGGCAGGAGAATCGAGGGGTCATCTTAAGCTGTCTACTCACAGTTCAAAAACAGCCTAAAATGAATAAGACCCTGTCTCAAACAAATAAACTGTCCATTTGTAGTTCTAGATTAAAGATAGAATTTCTATATGTTCTTAAGACACTCGGAATTGTTGCATTATCATTTACAAAACAATCATCATCATAGACATATCACCTACACAAATTGGAATCTACAGTTATTCTCATTAACAGCGTATCCTTGATTCATCTCATTTGAGTTTGGATAATAACATTAATGATGAAAATCACTTAGTGCACAGGTAGCTTGATGTATCTTTAAAAATACAAAACAAAACAAAACAAAAAAAACAAATTCTGTGAATATGGAGAGCAACCTTGGCTTAAATCTCCAACCACAGATTTAAGGTGGACTTGTGGGGAATGCTTCAAGATCTTAAACTATCTCTGGATATAGTTATAAACTATATAATATATAAACTATAGGAGGCTGAACACTCTCCTATGATCAGAGTCTGTCTCTTGTTGTAGAATGAATTTTCCTGGAGATACATGAATGGATGTCTGTTTACCTCAGATGGATCACTAACCACACATTAAAGACACAATAACATTTAAGGCGCGTTAGCCATCCAATGTGTTTTTGAGAACTGCTTACAGAAGAAAGGGTGAAAGCTGCTCACAGGAGTCTGAGTGACTCCAATACAGGAGTACCACAAAAATCCTCATTCAAAAAGGCAGCGAACTCTCGAAATCTGCATCTGTGGATGTTCTTGTACAACTTACACATGGCTTCACCAGACAGTCTTCCCTCCCTAATAGGAACTTGCTACTTTAACCTACAAGGTAGGAATGTATGGTCTGTTCCTTCCTGAGTTTCCTCAGTCTTACAAGCCTTCCTACTGTGTATGAAGGGCAAAGTTTCAGTTCAGAGCAAGCTATACAACATCCTACTCCTTCTAAAGTCCTCCATGACATTTCTTGAGATTTTGGGGGAAGGGTGAGTTATATAGATATAGGGTTTTCTTCTACTTGTGAAGAAATATTGGGAGATTATACTTCAGCAATGGTCATTTATTTCTAAAAGTTTGACCAGGTTTAATCTATGTAATAAGTGGTGGTTACTCATTGCAACAAAAAAAATTTCCATGACTAAATTATCTTTAGTTCATGGCCATCAACACACTGAAAGATCCATTGACAGGCAGAGCATATTTCTTTATGAGAATAATAGTAGTCATTTCTCATTTCTCTATTGGGACATAAGACCTGCTCAGCAATGGGTTTTTACCCTGGCTTACAATACAAGATATGAGATCCCTGTTCTGGAGCAGGCCTTAAATCCAATCAGAAGCCAAGAGATTCCCTCGACAACTGTTGTGGCGTAGACACAAAGGTAGGCACTGCTTACCTGTCCTGCTGGTAACACATTATGTAAGGTCCGTTATCCAAAGGTATGTATGTGAAATTTCACCCTGAATAGACTAAATAACACCTTTAAGCTCTTCAAAAGCCAGCTAATTGAGATGGAGCTTCCAGTGAATTCCAACCTGATTCCTCCGTGCTCTATAAACAGAGTGGTTTGGCTTTATCTTCTTATGCAACCCACATCGATGTCAATAACACGTGTTTTTTAGTCTCTCCCTGCCCAACAATTTGTAGAGATATAGTTCAAATAAATAGTGAGATTTTTATTGAAATCTATGGCTTTTAATAGTGTTTTTTTTCCCCATCTGTGTAGGGTGCTTTCCTTCAAAGTCTGTATTGTTTTAGCTATGGTTTTACAAATATATAAGAAACCCAGAGGTTGGCACTATTATATAACGAAACTTTATTTTACAAAGGGTAGGTAACGATCAATCATTATTTGTTCCCCCAAAAAAAGTGCAGCTTGTCCTAGACAGCTAAGGAAAAGTAAGACAAAGATTTTAGCAAGATCCAAGGCAGCGTGAAAATATCTCATCACTTACGCCAATTGTTTGACCAATACAATTCCTCAAAATATTGATTACTTAAGCACATAGGGGAACACTGCCTCATATAGCCCTCCATAAACCACATGGTCTGTGAGTCGTCCTGCCTGTTTGCCCAGCGGTACATTTCCCCTCCTCTGACAATCTTGGCAGGGTCGGCTTGTACTTCCCATCCAGGCTCAGACAGACCAGGACTTGCTGTGTTTACTGATGAGCCTACACTCCTGGTTCTGACAGATTGTGTGGCCCGGCTCCATGATGTTTGCTTCCTATAAGTCACATGCAGCTGTTGAAATGGCTCTAAACTAGATGAGCAGTCTTCACTCCGGTATATTTTATGGTAGGGGTGGGGGTGGGAACAGGCTCACTATAGATTTTGTGGGCAAGTGCCCACTCCTAGGACAAGCTTAATTGTTTTCACCTGTGATGTTTTATCACTGTTATGTTCTATAAAATGGTCCTCAGTCCTTATAGACGTCCAGTAGTTCCAAGCACAGAATTTGGCTTTCTGTCAAATCTATATTTAGGAACTTTATTTTGGCACAAATTCTGCCTTATTTGCCCTCAAATAACCCAAACAGGCTCTTTTATCTGCTTTGTCCTTCCCATTTCCTTTTTGATGACTTTACTTTAAATCTTAATAAATCAGATTTATATGGCAGCCTAAATCATTTAGATCTTCCCGAATCCCCCCTACTTCATAAATATCTCAAACCACCAAAGCACTATAGCAGCCCTGAGTCTCTGCTCAGTTAATTTCCTTCTTAATTCTCTGATAGTCTTATCTTGACTAGGCATCAAAGACCTCTCTTATTGTCAGTCCCCACAGGAAAGTCTGTCCTTCCCCTGTGTCTTCTAATTGTTGATATCATGAGAACTTCAGCTGGCAATGACTAAATGTCCTCAGTGACATGCATAAGCCAGCCTACCAGAGACAGACTTCCCTCCTCAGCCTCAAATGAGGCAGCATTGGACTCACAAGCATGATTAGCTGTATTTTCAGTCTGTATAATTCCATGACTCTCAGAATGATCCCATTAACTCCAAGTTTTGCAGCCTTAAGAGCCAGGTTCTGAGGGACTCATTTACTTTTTTTTTTTTTTTTTGAGATAGCTTAAAAAGTAATTTTATTTTTTGTTTTTTTTTTCAGTCTATTATTTTTTATTTTTCCATTCAAAAATTTACACTTCCTCCCCTCCTCCCATTCCCCTACCGCTCCCTCACTCACCCTCCTCTGTCCCTCTTTCTCCTTAAGAGAGGGCAGGGTACCCTGCCCTGTGGAAAGTCCAAGGCCCTCCCCCTTCCATCCAGGTCTAGGAAGGTGAGCATCCAAATAGACTAGGGTCCCAAATAGCCAGCACATGCAGTAGAAACAGGTCCCAGTGCCATTATCAATGGCTTCCCAGTCTGCTCCCATTGGTAGCCATATTCCAACAGTCTGGTTTGATCATATGCTTGTTCAGTCCTGGTCTAGCTGGATTTAGTGAGCTCCCATTAGATCAGGCACACTGTCTCAGTGGGTAGACAAACCCCTCGTGGTCCTGACTTCCTTGCTCATCTTCTTCCTCCTTCTGTTCTTCAACTAGACCTTGGGAGCTCAAAAAAAAAAAAAAAAAAGTCTTTCCAAATTTAAAAATTTAGGATGCAGTATATTCCCTGGTTGTCAAAATACCCTTTCTACATAATTATTAAGCCTCCATCTGTACACTGAACATTTGTAACTTCCTCTGTGTTCAAGAACAGGCTTTGCCGGGCGGTGGTGGCACACGCCTTTAATCCCAGCACTCGGGAGGCAGAGGCAGGCGGATCTCTGTGAGTTCGAGGCCAGCCTGGTCTACAGAGCTAGTTCCGGGACGGGCTCCAAAGCTACAGAGAAACCCTGTCTCGAAAAACCAAAAAAAAAAAAAAAAAAAAAAAGAACAGGCTTTGAGAGTGTCTCCTATTTGTTCTCTCTCATTTTATTCATCTCTACCATTTCATTCTCTCTACAAGTACATGTTTGGGAGAACAGGGAAAGGTTCGTTAGCCAACATTTTTAATTTATACTATTTGTCTAGGTCCTGGCCATTAGAACAACAACAACAACAACAAACCAACCAACCAACGGGGGGGGGGGGGGGGCTTCTTTTCATCATGCAATTTTTTTGTGCTTTCCTGGCCAAATCAGAGGCTAATATGGAAAATATTCCCATGTTTTATTCTTGTTGTTCTTGTAGACATTTTCTCAGCTTGACACAAAGTAGAGTTGCCTGGCAAGAACAAATTTCCATTAAGGAATCACCTCCATCATATTTGCCTTTTTGCTTTCCTTTCGGGTTATTTCCTAATTGGTAAATGATTTTAGAAGTTCCCAACCTAATAAGGGTGGTGCCATCTATAGACAAGGAGGCTTGGGCTACATGAGAAAAATAGCTGAAGAAGCCAGAAGAGGCAAGGTGGTAAGCAACACCCTCTATTTTTCATCCCAGTTCCTGCTTTGGCTTCCCTCCATGGTAGGCCATAACCTGTAAGATGAAATAAACTCTCTCCTCCCCAGAGCAGCTTTTAGTCATGGTATTTATCAAAGCAATAGAATGAAAATGAATATATTTGTTATATTTCTTCCCTTAAGTGGGTAAGTTCTTTTTTTTTTTTTTTTTTTTTGATTTTTCGAGACAGGGTTTCTCAGTGGCTTTGGAGCCTGTCCTGGAACTAGCTTTGTAGACCAGGCTGGCCTCGAACTCATAGAGATCCACCTGCCTCTGCCTCTCGAGTGCTGGGATTAAAGGCGTGCGGCACCATCGCCCGGCTAGTGGGTAAGTTCTTTTTGGGCAGAAGGCAGCATATTTTATCATTCAGAGCAAAGGCCACAAAAGAATCAGCACAGCATTGCTTATGATCCCATTCTCTATATGTTCATTACAGAAATGGTTATAATATTCTCTTTCCTATCAATCATTTAGAAACCATCTGTGCCTTTTTGTGGTAGACCTTATTCAACAAGGAGGTATTCGTTTTCATACCAAGTAGAGAACAAGTTTGTAGTTGTATGTTTTTTCACTGTTTACTCTTTTGGGGGCCTATGGCTCAGCTTTCAAATAAACACAGGGAGGCTTTTTATTACTTATAAATGGTTGGCTTACTTCTAGCAAGTTTGTCTTAAGTTAAACCATCCCATCTACCTTATGTCTTTTGGCCTTTTCTTCCATCTAAAATCCTGTGATTACTCTTACTCTGTGGCTGGCTGGGTGGTTGGCCCCTTCTTTTCTTGCTCCTTGATCTCTTTTGCTTTTTTCTTCTGTTTGTTCTCTCTCTCTACCAAAAAAAAAATAGATCTAAGAAGCAGGCTGATACAGCCATTTTATTATTTAATAAAATAGAGCAAAACCAAATGAATTAAAAGAGAATGGGAAGGACATAATATATTCACCAAAAATAATCCAACAAGATGACATTTCAATTATTAGCATGTGCTCCTCAACCACAAGAGCAACCAAATTTGTAAAAGCGAAACTATTACATATTAAAGCACATACTGACTCTCAAAAACTAGGAGTGGGAGACTTTAATATGCCAATTTCACCACCGGAAAAGTCATTCATAAATAAACTAAATAGACCGTCACAGATTAAAGCTACTTATCAGCAGCAACAGGAACAACAACAGTATGCTGCCAAACTCATGGCAACTAAACAGCTGTCTCCAGAATGAAAAATGTGGTAAGACATCAATAAATAAATTAAAAACCTGCTAGAATTCAGTGAAAGTGAATACACAACATACCCAAACTTAAGGCACACAGCGAGGAGGGAAGTTCTTAGCACTAAGGGCCTACATTATAAATAAAGTAAAAAAAAAAAAAAGGGAAAGAAAGGAAGAAAGAAAAAGAAAAGCATTCACACATGTATCTCAATACACAGACATTTACATTAAGATAAAAGTAAAACAAAAATGAAGTAAAAAAAACTGGAGAAATTTAATTGTGGCAATTTAACAGCACACCTGAAAGCTCTAGAAAAAAAAAAAAAAAAAAAAGAGGCAAGTACCCTAAGAGGAGTTGCTGGCAAGAAATAACCAAACTGAGGGCAGAAAAACAATCAGTGAAACAAAGAATTGATTCTTTGAGAAAATAAGCAAGGTAGACAAACACTTATCCCTAACTAAAGGACCCCGAGACAAAATCCAAATTATTACAATCAGAAATGAAAGCAGGACAAGAAACAGAAATCAAGGAAATACAGAGAATCATAAAGACAAATTTTAACAACCTGAACTCCCCAAAATTGGAATATCTAAAAAAAATGGATAATTTTCTCAAAAGATATAACTTACTAATGTTAAGTCAGGATCAGATAAAAATTTAAATAGCCCTATAGCCCCTAGTGAAACAGAAGTAGCCGCTAAAATCTCCTAACAGAATAAAATAAATCAAAGGCCCCAGGCCAGAGAGTTTAGCACAGAATTCAAATAGACTTATAAAGAAGAGCTAACATCAATACCCGTCAAATTATTCAGCAAAACAGAAATACAAGGATCACTGCTCAGTTCCTTTAATGAAGTCACACTTACCTTCATACCCAAAGCACATAAGGACTCAACAAGAGAGTTACAGACCAGTTTCTCTTATGAATTTAGAAGAGAAAAAATACTCAATAAAATGCACTAAAAATAAATCAAAAATACATAATAGATATCATCCACCATGATTGTATAGGCTTAATTCCAATTCAAGAATGGTGTAACATACAACACAGCATGGGACATACAACACTACTATGGAACTCTGGATAACATACATACAGTAAATGTAATCTACCATATAAATAAACTAAAAAAGGAACATAGTCATCTTACTTTGAAAGGGTATAGTGGAGAAAAATTTTGCTATATAATATCACATATCTAATGTCCATTTGTAAAATAAACACAAATTGTCCCCCAACTTCTGATGTTTCAAGTTAGAGATTTTCTACTGTATGATAATATGGAAGTGAAATACTAAAAGTTGTATTTTACTTTTTAATTTTTTTTTTCTCTCTTGATCTGTCAGAAAAGAGAGAGAGATTAGTTCACAACGGTGCGGGAAGTCAATAAACAACAGCATCCATCAGCCATGAGCTAACTAAAGAAAATAGCTTCTACTCCACAATGTACTCCATTACTCTTCAGTGAACGGTGAGGATTAAATTCAACTCACCTTTTATTATTTCAACTTAATAGTGCATTTATTGAGAATTAACTCCAATATAAATCAGGGAGTGCATGCATGGTGGAGTATTATTTAGCCACAGAAAGAAATGCTAGATGGTGGTGAATGTCACATTTCTTTCTATGGGTTCTTGACTATTCAGATATAATTGGGAAGCCTGACAGTAACATGATTCTCATTCAACACCATGAAAAGCTAACTCGGGGAGAAATTGGACCCTTTATACTATACATCCTCTTTGTGCAAGATGCAAAAACACACTTTCTCTAAACAATGAATTAAATATGGACCAGATTAAAAGTGAGATGACTGAGTGTGTCATAAAAGAAGAGATTGAGTTGCATTTCTGTTTCCTGAGATATAAAGGCCAATATAAAGTGAAAGAAAAATATGGTTCAGGGTAGGGCTGTTATTTATCTTTATAAATATTTTATAGACCTTAAATACATTAAAATTTTAAACAGAATGAAATTTTGACATTTTCAGCAATGTGCATGACCTTAAAGGTATTATGTAAAGTATAATGAGTCAAATAAAGAAATAGTGTATAGAGTCAGTTATTCATAAAATCTAAAAGATACAGTTATGGAAACAGAACAGTAGCTGTTAGGAGTTGGTGATGGTAGAAATGAGGATTTGTTCATCAGAAGCCACAAAATTCCAGTTATAATATGAGTGGGTCCTGTGTATATATTGCTGACATCAGATAACTATGTAACCAGTACCCAGCTAAGCCAGCTGTTTCAGAATGAACCTTAGTAAAGTATGAACAGTCAATTCTATAAGGAGATTCTTCACTAAACTTCGTCGTTTATGAAATGTTATCTGTTCTCAAGCAATGTCATTTAGAAGCCCTTTGTTAACATGCCAATGTTGGATTTGACTGGAAAGATAAATCTGCATTTAGAATAAGGAAAAAAAATCTTTCTTTAGGAGGAAGGTCTTATAGGTAATCTGTTTTAGGCCACGACTTCCCTGGGCATGCTGCTATATCAAAGGGTGACTGTGTTAGCTTAAGGTTCACCCACACGTCTCTAACCAGTCAAATACTAAATACTTGATTTTTTTTAGTGGGCTGAATTCCTGTTAGCACAACCACTTCTTTCATGGGCAGTTTAAAATACAGTTATTCAGAATAAAATATTGAATGGTAGCCTCATGGCATGGTACTTTATGCTTCACATTACCACATCCTCTTCTGCTGATATATCTGCTTAAATAATGTTTATGTTTGGAAATATAGCTTTACTTTCAATGTCAACTTGAATACTCTACCCATATGTTTACCCAGGGAAAATAATCACGTAAAATTTACATGCTGTGTTTCTGAAAAGCCACTCACTACATAGGCAATATAGCAACATCCATCAATTTATCACCATCAATCAATTTAGATCTATATATAAATTTATCAGTTTTTAACTTAAAAATTAAGTGTTATACTCAAAATTCTACCTACAGAGGTTTTTATTCACTCTTATAATTTATAATCACAGTAATAGCCATCAGACAATACTAGCATTATATTTAACTTGCCAGACAGAAATGATATCACAATAACACTTGAATATTGTTCACAAGATTTTCTACTCTCTGGCATTCATGGTACTTTTCATAGTTTTTTATATGATTCCCATTTATTTGACTTGTTATTTTCAGCAAAGATATTGGATACACCAGAAAAAGTTTCTCTTTGATGGAGAGCCTTTCAGGAATGTTCGGTTACATATTTGATATGGTTAAGCAATGAAATAATGAAGACATGTATGTAATGACTTAGGTGGAAGTCAGCTTCTGGCGGTGTTTATTAACAGAGTGGGAAGGATTCGTTGAATATTTACCATATTTTAGACTTCAAAAGATTGGCTGATCTGTTTTAGATGCAAAGTCAAATCTGAAAACTTCCTAAAGTTGCAGACACGTTTGCTTTAATTCCCCATAGCTCACCTTATTCTTCATGGAACATCTATGTTGCTCATCAGTCAAGTAGGCAAATTGGTGACCGATATGATAGGAATCATCCATCCATAATCACATCCATTATGTCTGCAGTTCTTCTAAGAGGCAATATTCAAAAGATCTCTACATTCTCGTGGCATTTTAACTAGAATCACCGTCACATCATAGGGATAGAGAGCATATTGATGTTCTTTCAGTTCATGATGACACCCTTTCATGACACATTAGGAGCATGGTTAGAGGAAGCTAGGGCAGTTTTCAATTCATCGCTATCCTCCTTCAGCTCCTACTCTTGATGGTGGACAAATGATCTTTTAAATTTTTCGGAAAAAAACTTCTAGTTGAATGATTGTATTTAGATTTCCCCTCCCTGATATCAGATCATACTACTTTCTTTATCCAGTGTTCCAACTGTGTGATAAATGGAATTCAAAAGTGAGCTACAATTTCAGATTATAAATACCTTGTGAGGTAGCAAACACTTCTTAAAGTGACAACAAATCAAAGCCAATGTTATTTTCAGGGCAAACTATTTTGGTATTTGCTATTCCCCTGCTGTCTATAATAACCACCCTATTCATCATATCCTTAGAGAGTTAGTACCAGAAATTAGTCATTGACGTTGTGAAATGCTTCTGCTCTGACCAATTACAGGAAGCCATGGGGCGGGTCACAGACGTC
>NW_026067983.1:6723597-6731130 GCF_014885135.2 Alexandromys fortis | reverse complement strand
ATATTTTCCATTTGTAACTTGAGTTTAAGAAGGAATCTGTCTTAGCCACTATGCTGTTTCCACTTATTATGTATTACAAAGCACATTTTAGCACCTACAATGTTGTCTTACTATTTTTATGTCTTTGTGAAGAAAAAGTCACAAATAAAAGACCTGAAAATGCAGCCTGTCTTCATTAGAGGATTTTCACAATCATGACCCAGAAAGCCTTAATTCTTAATTGCTACCTTGATACCCCAGATTGTTAGCCTGGCACCCTGTGACTGAGCCTTTGCTGGGACTTAGCTCGGATCAACTAGGACAGCCTTTATTTTTATGAACTTGATTTGCATGTTTTCTATTTTATATCAGAAAATGCGTAGCTTCAAACTTTGTGCTTTTGTCTCCTGCTCCCTTTCGCGTGTGCTTACACTACTGAAAGTAGACAAGAAAATACCATTCAAAATAAGCATTTACTGGGCTTATAAGTAAAATGCCAGAGAAGATATTACAGGAGGGTATCTCTGGCCAGCTGACCCAGTGAATCCAGAAGC
The DNA here is from genome assembly GCF_014885135.2 of Alexandromys fortis. NCBI lineage: Eukaryota > Metazoa > Chordata > Mammalia > Rodentia > Cricetidae > Alexandromys > Alexandromys fortis. Next base: position 6,730,597 of record NW_026067983.1, on the reverse strand, counting down.
CTGCTTATATTCCTGGAGTAGTGGTGCTTGTGCCAATCAAAGCAAACACCACATGCAAAGGAAACATGTGTTTGCACCAAGCACAGCAATGACCCTTTGGCATCATTCACATCTGGACCTCTGTCAGACCACAGGAAGTCATTTCCTTCCAAGTCTTTAGTAGAAATGTTAAAGATTCACTGAGCCTTCCGAGGCAAAGTCACCAGACACAAATAGACTGAGACACTCATTGCTCAGACTGTTTCATCAGAGGCTAGGAACTCAGTAGCCATCTTTGGGTAATTGGCCTGGAGTACTCAAATAATGAGTGTTGGCAAAGGTAGTTCAGTTTTATAGTCCTTTTACTCAAAGGAGCCAGCATGAAGGAGATTCTAACAGCTACCATTGCTGAGTCCAGCTACCCCATTCTCCACAATATTTTCTTATTTAGCAGAAAATGAGTATCAGAAGGAGCACTTGTAATAATAAGTACTTAGTGAATGTGACAGTCAAACCAATATTTATTTCAATAAATTGTCTTTTAATTATCATTGTGACCCACCCAGTGCTGTAGGATGCAGGTAGTCATCCTTGTCTGACTCCTTATGAACACTTATATTATCCAAATATTACACTAAAGGCCCTCATGTATACTTTCTTATTTCCATATTAATGTTATGTCTAGGAGAGGTTCCTGCTCATTAGACTTGGGAAAAAAGGTATCTTCATTTCATCGTGACTCTTTCATAACTCCAACATTTTCAAAAGAAACAATATTTCTATGAACAATACTTCTTGCATGAGTAGCATCTAGCTATGCCCAGATATCACCCTTGAGTAGATAAGAAGTGAAGGACTTTTATAATACTAACCCACTAATGAAAAATCTTTGGATAATCTGCAGGTTTTACAGATATTTAAATTTTTCAAGCATGTTATACATGTTATACAGCCCCACCAAATACTGACAGATTGCTGAATATTTTTATTGGATGATTGATGCTTTCGTACAGTTGGTCACACATAGGCCTTTGGTGAGAAACCTTTAGTTACTAGACTTCTGTGTGGTACTGCCTGAAACTCTGTGGCAAGGCACGCTTCTCCCAATCGCTAGTTAATCATCACAGATTTTATTTATGTCGAAGGACTTTAGAAGTACATTGCTTTGCCTGTTTTATTTATTTTGGAACGTCAAATAGAAGGATGGCTGCTTTTATTAATGTTGTTATGATTATACTGGTCTTAGAATTTGTAACTCTTTTGGGGTCATTTTTTTTTACATTTTTAGATACTCAAACTTACATAATTTTCCAAATAAATTTTATTTTAATCATTGAAATAATAAGTGGATTGTGTTTGAATTTATTTTCTGCAAATACTTAAGTAGATTGTTTTCTTCCAATGAACAATTCTCCTGAAGAAAGCTTAATTTCTATTACTGGAACAACTGTAAATGCCTGTTATGAGGTTGTCATTTGGCAGTCTTTAGATTATCTTAAACAAATCAATTATGGTGTTGGAACAATTACCATGAATTATATATTTGGGCATACTAGAAAGTTTCTGTTCCTCTGTGAGATATGAGCAGTGCACACTCAGTAGTGAAGAAAGGTGATTTTTGTGAGCCAATAAAAATGCCCATGTAAGAGGATGTCAAAATTGGGATTTCAATTTAGGCCACAAAAACAATAATTGCCAGGAGAGGTGCCAAGTCAATATTACAAAGAAAATGGAAAATTTTAGATCCAAGACACTCAGAACTCTCCAGGCAACATTCCAAAGAGGGTATCAGATTTTTATAAGATTTTGAAAAGCAGAAGGTTTCTAAAGTTTCGATTGCAGCTCAGTTTTCTACGGGTCTATGGGAGAAAGGTTGTATGTGTGTGTGTGTCTGTCTGTCTGTGTGTGTGTGTGTGTATCTGTGTAGCTTTTAACATGGCCTGAATGATGGTGAATATTAATATTTTATGCAGAATATTTCCTCCCTCTAAACTAAGATTGTTACCTCTCCAGTTGGCAACATGAACCTGGGAGACTGGAGTTTAAAACTGAGGCAGAGTAAAATCCTAGGTAATATCCAACTTTATTCTGGGCATCAGACAATTTATACTTTGAGGGTTAATCAAGGTTATGAGCAAAGTTCACATTAGTTTCAGACTGTCTACAGTCACAAGGACAACCCGTGCTTGGAAACATTTTTTAATAAAAAAGTAAGATGATGGGTAATTGAAACACAATAAAAACTCACAGAGAGAAATCGGGGATCAACCTGAAGGTCAGAAAAGCAAAGCAGCCAGCCAATGGCTCTTACTGTTACCACAGTCCAAAATGGGAATCCTGCCTTTAGAAATCTAAGAATGAGACTGAGAGTGAGAGCTGTCTCCTTCCATTTTATATTCCTCTCTAAAGCTGGGATTAAAGGTGTGCGCCGTCCGGTTTCTATGGCAACTAGTGTGGCTACTGGGATTAAAGGTGTGCGTTACCACTGACTGACAAGTGGGACGGTCTTACACTCTGATCTTCAGGCAAGCTTTATTTATTAAAACACAAATGAGATGCCACTACAAGCAACCTGAAGCAAACTCAGCCCTATTTACTACACCTGGAAGGGCACAAAAGTACATAAAAGAACGGTTGCCTTTTTTGTTGTTGTTGTTCTTCGAGTCTTCTCACAAGCTCTTAGAAGTTCTCAAACAGCTTCCTTCATTCAGGGACTATGTTCTGACATAAGACCATGTTTTTAGTTATTTGCTTATTTGTGTTACTCTAGGTAGTTTAGCACCACTCTTTGGCGACCACCCTTTAATCCCCAGCTTTCATTTCAATGGTGGTATTGGCGGTGAGATGACCCACAGGCTGTATAGCTCCAACCAGTCAGTGTTTACAATCACTTAATCATATTGCTAAGAGTTTGAGAAAAAAAAAAAAAAAGACAGAGTTAACATGGAAAAGTCACAGTGCCTGCCACTGTTTTATCCAGTAAGCGAATACCTTTCCTTTTGGATATAGCTTCAAATGAAAAATCTGTTTTTCTTTCTCACCTACAGTTTTCCTATCTCAGCATATTGCTCACTTCAAGCTTCAGGCTTTAGTTGTCATCACTATGACTACAAACCTGATCAGAAAATTCTTAAGAGAATAGGGATGTATTCTCCTCTGTGGTTTGAGAGGACATAGACAACCGTGAAGGAAACATGAGGCAGTTCATCACATAAAATTTAGAGTTAGGAAGCCAACAGATGTGAACTCTTGCCCTCAGATAATTTTCACACTTTTTATTCAACTTAAGACCCTAGGTGAGGGAGTGTTGGCTATTGCTTTTAGGGTGGGTCTTTTCGCTTCAGGTAAATCATTCCCTTAGATGAAAAGCAAACTTGGCCCAGTGAATCTAGATCTATCCAAGTTGGCAACCAAAATTAAACATCATGATGAGCTAGTTTTCTATTTTATGATTCAGATAATAATGGAAGGTCATTGGAAATATAATAAAACAAATTTAAGAGTACTGTGCTCTTAAAATGACAAATCTCCACATGTTACCATGATGTCCTATTATCTAACTGATACATCAGTAAAAGGTGTTCTACCTAAAAATCAAAGAATCATAATCATTTTTTTAGTAGCATGTTCTTTTAAAGACTAAGTAGGTAGAAGAATTGAGACAGAGAATTTTAATGTATTGTGTTGGAGTCTTGAACTAAACTCATGTTGTTTTTCAAATGGAATTAATAAGAAAGGAGTTCAGGTCAGATTTTAGATTTTACAAACAACTTAAGAAATAGATCAAACTTGCATCTCTCATTTCAGTTCTATTATATATGAACACTCCTTCTCAGTTAATCCTGAAGGTGATGTAACCATTGCATATGAAATCTGTTCTCAGGGAGGGCATTCCTTTACACGGTAGCTGCATAAAAAATGACTGGCTGAGAAGCCAAAAAGAAAACACAGCAAATGGTAGAGGAGAGGCCTTTTCATACGTCCCCAGGAGGGCCAGGCGGAGAAACTTTCCTATATGTATGAAGAAGGAAAATAGAGTCAATCAAATAGTTTTATAGCAGGAGAAAAGAAAATGAGGAAGAAAGGACAAGAAATAAAAGCAAACACTGGAAGTCATAAAGTCAGGGCAGTGAGTTCAGATGAGTTTGTGATGTAAGCTTTTCCCCACCAGTTAATAGAGTAAAAGAATGAAGGATAATGCCAACGCCAACATGAGAATGTGTTCTCATTTCACCAATCACGTCACTCATGCAAAAGTCCTTTTAATAGCCTGCTCTTGACTTTCATATGGGTCAGCATTGTTCCTAATGAATCAATGCAAGAAAAACACAATAATATAAAACACTAACTTCATATAAGTTTTCAGTCATCACCAAACAGAACAGTACCACATTGACAGCAGGAATTTAAGAAGCTGTGGAGAAGTGGAACCCTGCCTGAGTAATAAAAAGCAGATGAGCTATTGACATCTGCATACCATTGCATTTGAGAAACAGCACCACATAAATTCAGGACAATTAACATTTTTTATTGCACTCCTGTTTTCCTAGCTTGACCATGTGGAAATGAAAACACATTCTTTTTCTCATAACTACTTTTCAATCATTTCATTTCGTGCCAATAGTCTGATCAAAGCGTGGGAGAAGGATGACAAAGAAGACTTGTAAAGCTGCAGTGAGTAGTATTTACAAAATTGCTAATCATACTGCAAAGAGACAGAAACGAGCCCCGAAATTTACACAGGGGCTTATTTGTGGTGTTAAACTATCAATGTGATGTTTGTCTCTTAACACATGTAACTAGGTAGATACTTGTAAAAAGGCAATTAAAAAAACTGTCCTTTGTAAACAAATGTATTTGCTAGACTTATAAAGGGTTTAGTTTATATAATTATCTACTTTCTACAATGCTAGTGAGTATGTAAATGAAGCAAATGTCATTGTTCAGAAATATAGGACAATTTATCCCATTCCTTCCCTGTTTATTTTTGACATCTAATGCGATTGACTTTCTAAAACTATTTTCTTATTTATTCTCAATTGCAAAATTAGTTTACTTAGAAAAGATTAAAACAATGTAGAGAAGCCATAAGCCTAGAACACTTTTATGATTATTGTTGCTATACTTATAAATATAATAATTATAATTGAAAATTCAATTTCTAACTTCTTTTACTTATTAAAATTGAAATCAGTACTTAGTTTAAGGTTTAAATGCATGTTGCTCAATAGCTTTCCTTTCTTTAGCTTTCCTCATGCATATTCTGTTCTTCTTTTCATGGCTGCTTGATGGTCAAGAATTTAAAATTGGAACATAGAAGAGATGGTAACATGGTTGGCATACCCTGCCTACAACTGTCTTGATCTTGACCTTTGGAGACTATCCATGCTCCCTCCCCCATCCATGTTTGCCATTGCTGGATCTTGTGCAGCTCATGTGCAGGTAAGCAAAACCGCTATGAGTCGACATGAGCATGTTGTGCTAGAAGACAGCAATTAAAAGTTCTCCTTGACTCCTTTGGCTCCTTATTTCTGTCCCCACATCTCCAGCATTCCCTGAGACTAAGATGACGGTGGCTAATGTAGATTATCCGTGTGTCTGATTATCCACTAAAATTCACATTCTCTCTCTCTCTCTCTCTCTCTCTCTCTCTCTCTCTCTCTCTCACACACACACACACACACACACACACAGACACACAGACACACAAAGAAAAAAGAAAAAAACAACACACCAACACAAAAAACTTTTTTAGCCAATGCTGAGGGCACAATTTTCTGGGCATAAAAACATTAATATTAAGAAAGTACTTTAGCAACACAATTGTTAAGTCAAAGATGAGTTTAGTTCTTCACGAGCAGTTATGATTTCTTTTGTTTTAATTTGTATGTGTGCTTGTGTCTTCTGCCTATGTGTACATATGTCTGTGATGCCCATAGGGGCCAGAAGAGGGCAATGAAGACCCTGGAGCTGCAGTTACAGTGGATTTGAGCCACACAAGATCAACAGTGATCTCTATAATCTGAGCCATCTTTCCAGTATCCACTTTTTCAATGAAAATAGCACTATCTATATCTTATATATGCAAGGAGCTGCTTCATAGAGTTAAAACCTACTTGTATCAATTTGAAAAGAAATACAGCTAAAAAAAATAACAAAAAACACTATTCTCCACGAACCACATTGCTATTACATTAAATTTTAGAACTTAATTCTTTAGAATTTTAAAGAAACAGAGGTCAATGTCAGCAGATCAGTGACTCAAAATAGCAGGTAAAAGAGTATAAATTATCACGTAACAGTACAGGAGAGTCTGAGAGATGACTGAAACTGTTTCTGCCCTGTGATGGTAGTTACATGATATTGCACTTGTCCAAACTCAATCACTCATAAATTCTAATGTAATTTTGTGATTTTGCATTAAATTTTAATGTATGTAAATTGTATCCAAAATGTTAGAGGGAAGTGGACATTGATTAATTAGCCATTTATATTTTGGCCTATTATCTCTTATCTGTTGGGTTTGCTTTTTGAAATGATTTGAAATAATATAAAAATTAAATACCAAAATTTTGTATTTAGTAAACGCAACATTTATTTCTGTAAAAAACTTAATTTTGCACCATTATGCTATAGAAAGTAGGGCTTTTACATAAATTTCTTTTCTCTTTGTGACATTATATTTTTATTCATAGGATTTATCTGCTCATTAATTTTCTTCTTTAAAGTTGTCAGTTTTAGCAAAAAAAAAAGAAAGATCAGGGAAACTTATTAATAATAGTTTTCAGGCAAACCACCAATAATATATTGTTGGATATTGCATGAGTATATTTATATCAAAATTTGTTAATAAAAATTCTAATTTGACAATGTGTCTTATAGTCACCAAATCACATTTTTTCTCATTCTGGATTGTTGGTTAACAATATTTCCTAAAATTTGATAAAATGTGTTACTTGCATTGATGTTACTTTTGTGAATGCCTTTCCTTTTTTTTTTTTTTTTTTTTTTTTTTGGGTTT
>NW_026067983.1:6697435-6723530 GCF_014885135.2 Alexandromys fortis | reverse complement strand
CTCCCGAGTGCTGGGATTAAAGGCGTGCGCCACCATCGCCGGGCTTGCCTTTTCTTTATTAATCTAAAGTGGCAGCTTTATCAAAAAGGCAATATTCTTTCTTTAATAAGTGTGTTTTGTGTCTAGGCTTTCAAAATGGTCAGTGATTTTATCATATGCTTTCAGAGATGATCACTCCATTTTTTTTTCTAGAAGAAATCCAGTTCTAAGATTTCAAAAATTAATAAAATTGGGTTGACTTTATATTTTATGCATTAATTTGAGAATAATATCAACATTAATTTGCACAAAACGTGTGACTTTTTGCCCTGATATTTCAACAACTAGAATTATCTTCAATTTAATGCTATTTTATTTTATTTTTTTTAAAGATTTATTTTTAGTATCTATACATTTGGCCTCCATATATACCTGTAGGCCAGAAGAGGGCACCAGATATCATTACAGATGGTTATGAACCACCATGTGGTTGCTGGGAATTGAACTCAGGACCTCTGGAAGAACAGTCAGTGTTCTTAACCTCTGAGCCATCTCTCCAGCCCTTAATGCTATTTTAAATATTTGAAAAAGCTCTTTGTATATATGAGACATTGAAAATGTTCATGGATAAAACTCCATAGAATCTGTATTTCCTGATGAAATTAATCTGCTTTGTTAATAGTTGAACAGATTTCTTGCTTGGTACTCGCTACCTTTGTGACCATTTTTTTTCTACACGGAAATATAAAATATTTGAGCTTTCAAACTGCAGGATAGCACATAATCGTCACACTGTTTGGCAGGATTGATATCTATTCTGCTCTCACTTGAACGCACTAATGCTAAATCATCAGAAGCCTTGATATTTGACTACTCTACTTCCTGTACAGAGTCATTGGAACACTTAATCAGTGTGACTCTCACAGCATTTGTAATTCAATATCTCCTAGGCTTAATTGGATTGCTGCTCTACGTTTTCTACAGTTTGGTTTCAGAGTTTCTGATTTCCTGAATTTATTGGTGTCTTATCTAAGGTCAAATGTATTATCATTTATTTTAAACACTTATTGGATACTATAAAAACCTTACTCTTTTATTGAAAGGTCAAAGCTTAGACATGTAATTACTATATAATCTTTAATATTTTAACTCAATTCAGGTATTTCATTTATTATTCTTCTTAGTTATTAAAATCTGAGGAAGCTTTATTAATAGCTTTAATCTTTGCTGAGTTATATCATTCAATCCACAGAATAATGACATATAATGATTTCCTTCTATAACTTTATATTGTTTTATTTTAGTTTTTAATACATGGATTTTCTTTCATTGAAAACACATTTTCACATAATGTATTCTGATCATAATTTCCCCTGTCCTACTTCTTCCAGATCCTCCTCGCATCAACTCCACACCCTTTCTTTCTTTCTTAGGGATGAGAGCACATGTCTACTTCCCCCTGTCACTACAAGGACCCCATCGGTCTTGAACTCATGCAGGCCCCATCTGGCTCTTCTTCCTCATTGCTCCCTGAGCCCAGGGAGTGATGTGTAATGAATGCATCCCATTTAGGACTGAGTATTCCAAAGCCTATCACTCTCTGTACATTGTCTACTTGTGGGGATCTGTTTTGCTCCGATCTACTGCAAGCGGAGGCTCATCTTATCACAGCTAAGCAAGGCATTGGTCTTTGGGCACAGTGGACTGTAGTTAGGAGTCATTTTATTGCTGTATAGTATTTTTGTGGACCACTAGTATTTGTTTCGCTGAATGGCAATGGTTTATCTAGTTTTGGACACTTTTAGTGTCAATCAGCAGCGTCACGCATGGGTTTTATTTAATGAAATTGGCCTTAAAAATAGAAGGAGAATGGTTGGATCCTCCTACAACATTTTGGCCACTATGATTGATTGCATGTAGCATCAAAGCAGCTCGCTATTGCAGATTGCAGGTTTTGTAACTCAGTTGGTGTTTCCTCCTCCTGTAGCATGCAGAGTACCTTCTAGTATTGTGAACACTAGTCATTAGCCTCCAGTGTGGCTCCTGTTTGGCTTTCCATTCCCAATGTGATATGTAAATGCTGTCTTCAACATTCTTACCATCAACCTGAAAAAACAACCAATAGTCTTGACAATAGCCTGAGCTTTAGGGAAATTCTGTTGGGTCCCTTTGTCCAGTGTTTCAACAGATATAATCCATTCCTGGTACTTGAGGTTTTACTTGCGGGTGAAAGATGTTTAGTTGGAGCATTGTCTCCCCTGTTGTTTGGTGACTCCATTTAGATTTTCTTCATATGGATACATTTTAAGAAGCTTCTTGTCATAAGAAACACATTTTAAAAATTTACTGAGAAATTATTTTCAGGTATATTTGTAATTTAATTTCTGATTTTTATTTCTGAAAGCCTTTGCCAGGTATTTTTTGTTTTCATATATTTACCTCTTTTATTATCTGTGGTAGTAGTATTTACCTAAATTTAAGTCCTTTTTTTTTTTTTTACTGATTTTTTAAATCTATTTCGGTATAATATGCTGCCATGTTTTGCTGATGTTTTTACATAATGTAATTTGGTTTCACTTCACTGTAATTATTAGCTTATTTTCTACTCACTTAATTGTTCATTTCTTAGTTATCAGCACTTACTCACAGGTTATATTGTGCTTCCAGTTAGTGTGTCTCAGAGGCCTGTGTGCTACAGGCAGGGTATCCAGCCTGGTACTGCCGGGAAGGGACACAGCCTGGAACTATTGTGTGGGGATAGAAGTTCAAGGTTCCCAGTCTGGCACTGCTGGTTCAGCACAGGAGCTCAGGGTTCCCAGACTGGCTCTTCTGGGAAGAGACAGGAGCTTAGGGTTCCCAGCATGGAACTGATGGGAGGAGACAGAGCCTTTGAAGCATATCCATATCCAAGTGCAACTTTCCTGGTCCTGAAGAGTCATGCCATTTTGTCTTTCTCTTTCTTCCTGGCCTACATGGGGAAGGCAGCACTTCAGTTATCCATTCCCACTGTAATACACACCCTTAAATCAGCCCCAAAGACAGCTCTTGATTACAGTTAATATTGTAAGCAAATCATTTCAGTAATAGGAAATTAAATAACTAAGACCAAGTCTGCTCCATAGAATGTATCAAATCCATATATTTTTACATCTTGCCCTTCCAATATTTAACACATTCTTAATTTAATTCAAACATCAGAAAAAAACTAAATGTCTTCAAAACTTCTAATATCATATAGTTTCTAACAATAGCTTACTCAAAAAATGAGTATATATGCTATAGTTTTGTATAAAATGTCAAATTGTTAATATCAACTTCTCCAACTATTTTATAGCATAATACTTGAGTTACTTTTGGAAGTATAATCCTTAAATGTTTCCAACATTTTTGGCTCAATTTCTATAAGCTATTTAGTCGAGGCAAACAATAGACATAATTGCTATTTATTCAGAAAATAACCTCAATGAGCTGTTGAAAAAAATGTTTGGGGAGGCAAATTTCTTTTCATGTGAATTAGAATGATTAATAAATACTTTTGGAAACCAAACATTGTGATGTTCTGGTCACATGCTTAAAGGGATCATTTATTTTGACCTTCTTTTTAAAAATTATTCTTTAATCAGATTATTTTCATAGTTTATTAGATGATTACCTACAGATTTATTCTGAATTGTTTACACTAAATGTTACACAAAGGTAGCAAAATATGCTTATATGAAGTACCTGATTAAAAGATAATGAGAATGAACACAACTGAACTGGAGGATATTTTTTCATTAAATGTAAAGGCCTGTAATAAACTTAGAATTGCCTTGAACACAGCAGAACCCAGAATCTTTTATGTTTATTCTTTCTGATACCGGTTGCACAGCTTTCTAAAACTGAAATATTTTAATGTTAATGAAGATCTTTAATATGTTAAATGGTGATGGTACACATACAAAGTTTGGATTATTTAGGAAAGAGAATGGAATTATGTACTTAAGAGGTTTATGATATTACATACAGTCAGTAAAAATTATGATCAAGACAAGAGTCCAGGCCAGAGAGACAAACCTTCTAAGACTGTAACATCAAGTGCATTTCAGGAGCAGCACCATGTCAGTATTTGTTCACCAAGAGCTCTCAGGGCTCTCCTGGAGTTCTGACAAAGCTGATTCTTTCCTTCATGTTTTGCACAAATAAAATGAATTTCTCATTTCCTGATTACATTAGTGAAAACAACAAAAGTTTCATAAACACTTTCTAGAAGTCCTTAGTGCATAACAAGAGGATTGTGAAGTAAGGAAACAAGGACTCACAATGTATTGTGTTGTACATAAATATGCACATGGGTTTCTATATGCATCCATCTTCGTGTTTTAGGCTGCATAAGCATCCACACTGACAGTGGGACACTATCCTCTTCCTTCTCTGCACCTATTCCATCTGTGACAATTCAGCTTCTCACCACCCTGTTAATTTGTGTGGCTGCTCAATTCAGAACTCAGAGAAAAGAGTTTTTAGAATTGCCAACTCATACCTTGTGGGAAACAAATTTATCAAGTAGAGTATAGAACTGTACTGGCTTTTCTTTTTTGCCCCTCCTTTTTAAAATAATTCACTTCACAGCCCACTTAAGTCAGAATCTTTCTTCTTCCCTCAACGTGATTGCTTTATGAATTCATCTATACATTATCTGAAGCACTGCCACAGAAGTTTACTTAGCTTTAAGAGTGTTCACTCTTTCCTTATGCAAGAGTAAGAATGACACTAGGAAATTATTTGCATGTTATAGATGCTATAATGATTTGAAAACTTTCTTTTAAATCCTTCTCACTTTTTCTTTCTTCACTCAAAATTTTAATTAGTCTAATACAACGTACCATATATATTTATGCTTTCTCGCCTCTTTTCTTCCCTTCCTCCCTTCCCTCTTCTCTTCTGCCTATATTCAACCTCTTATGCCTCAAGTTAATTTAAAAATTTATACACATTATAAAGATTGAGTTTAAAAATTTGAATACACCTTGTGGTGGTTTGAAAGGGAGTGGGGCAGTTGGAAGCTATGGCCTTGTTGGAGGAAGTGTGTCTCTGTGGCGGTGGGCCTTGAGATCTCCTTTGCTCAAGCTACTCCCAGTGACACAGTCTACTCCCTGTTGGCTGAAGATCAACATGTAGCACCTCCTTCTCCAGCACCATGTCTGTCTGCAGACTGCCATGCTCCCTACTATGATAATAATGGACTAAATCTCTAAAACCATAAGTTGTCACCCACATTGAATGTTTTCCTTTATAAGAGTTGCACATGGTCATGGTGACAGTTCACAGAAATAGAAAACTTAACTAAGACAGACTTCATCTGCTAATTTTCCTCTGTTGTAATCTATTGATTATGAATGTGTTATTTATGTTCATAATTCTATACAATGTAATTTATTTTCCCAAGTCCTGTACTTCTGTCCTTTCCTTGGACCTTTATGTTCCCATATTTTTGTTTGTTTCTGCCATTTTTATTTCATGCCTGAATATGTTTGGTATTTACACAAAAACATGAGTAAGGTTTTACGATGTTAATTTGTTCTTTTTGTTTTTGTTTTGTGTGTGTGTGATATAGGCAGACAGTGTGAGGAAGTCCCTCCTGCCTGTACTGCCGAGGGACTTTGTGATCTTTTATCTGAAGTGGAGGCAGTTCTTAGAACAACAAGGAATTTAAACGGGAAAGAGTACAAAGAAAATTGCTAAAAGTCCTGAATTTTAGAGATAGACTTCTATGTGCTCAATTTTAACTTTTGTGCTATGCATTCCTGACTTTGGCTCTTTTGGGAGTGATTTGTATTTCAATTTTCCAAAGTTTGCTTAAAGCTTGCTATTTTTTTTCTCTTGAATTTACTCATAGTTATTAGGAAAAGCTCTTGAAATTATAAAATTTTGCTAATGTTAATTAGGTCGAACTCTTTTTAAATGTATTTATATATTTTACATTCTGACTGAAGTTTCTCTACTCTCTTCCAAGGATTCCCACCTGTGTTCTCCACATCTACCCATTTGTCCTCTGCTTCTATTCAGAGAAGGGTAGGCCTCCCATGGATATCAACAAAACATGGTATATGAAGTTGTAATAAGTTTCCTCTGGTCTTTTCCGTTAGGGAAAACTATTTCTTTCCTCTTAAAAGTTAAATTGCATTAGTCATTACAGAGGGGAGAGAAAAACATGTTACCATCATTTCATTCCATGTAATTGAAATCCTGTCCAGATATCTTTTAATATTTTGGTTTTCATTAATAGTTAAAGATATAATATTATTGTTGCCAGTGCATGATGATGATTTCCATGTGTTTCAAAAGAAATAATAACAATTGTAATAATATATTTTGTGTGATTTTTTTAAAAATATATTATGGGTATCTGAAAAGTTTTTGTTTCTAGAGATTATAAAATACTAACACTTTATAAACATTCTAAATTTAACTGTAATCTTTTAAAATCCTTTTTGTTCACATACAGTTAGGTTTATCCACTTATGAAAATCATGAAGTCAGAATATATTCTTAATACACTCAAGGAATATAAATTTTAACAGGGAGATTTAACTGCTGACAGGTGATTATCATAAGTATTATATATCTATCTACTCATTTAGTTTAAATTCCAGGTCTTTATTAACAGAAATTTAAATAATAATGCGTTGTTCTAAACACATGAAAGATTATAACAATTTTAATGCAACTCTCTGTTTGAGGTCAGACTCATTTTGTAAAAAGGCATTGACAACCTAGGCAAAGGTAGCCTCTCTTCACTGTGTTTTGGTCTCCCTTGTACACACATCTCAGTGTGACTCCTTTTCTCTGGTTCTTCTCTTAAAACAGATGAAGCCTGCCTCAAACATGAAGGCTGAGTGGTGGTTCCTCTTCCTTTTCATTTTCACACTTTTTTATATGTCAGAGGAAATGCCAGATGAGGATTTCAGCAGGAGCACACAATGCTATGGGTGGTAACATGGTATGATCATGGAATGAGTTGCAAAGGATGAGGGGAGGGGAGCTGCAGAACGTGAATAACAGGTGAGTGGGCTGGAGTTCAGGAGAGTCAGATGAAGTTTCCTCTTGATTTAGTCCTCGCCTTTCAGTTAGAAGGGCTCTTGTTAGCACTTTGAATGTTAATAGCCTAGGTGTGTACATCTGCAGCTAGGCTTAGGACTCCACTCATCTGTCATTTGCTAGTTTTGTGTTTGAACAAAATTAAGTTCACAGACAATTCTGCTCCTGGTAAGCACATTAGAGGACACCTTGCAGAGAGGTCTCAGTAGAGAATTGAAAGAAAGAGTCATTTAAGAGAAATTCAATGTGAAAACAGAGGGGGGTCTCTCCCTGTGCTTAATCAGAATTTGTTAAAATGCTTGGTTACATGGTTGGAATGGTTAGCAGAGTATAGCAGGTTTCAGGACTAGACCTTGAGGCACATGCCTGCAATCTAAGTTCTCCGGAAAAACAGGTGTGGGATGATTGCCAGTTTGAGGTCTCCTCAAGGAGGGAGGAAAAAAAGAGAAGGAGGGAAAGAGGTAGTGAGGAAAAGAGGGAGACAGGGAAATGGGGGGGGTATTCAAGTACTTAACTTGTTGGCAAATTAAAAAACCCAAGACAAAACAGTTTTCTATTGAAAACTCCCATGTCCTTATAGGTGAAGGGTATTTCTTATTTCACAACCTGTGTGGTGGTTTTCCCTTCCTCTACTCCTTACACTTGTTCCCCACCTGCTCTCCCATCTGGATCTACCCCCATCTGTCTCTCATTAGAAAACAAACAGGATTTTTAATAAAATAAAAATAAACCAAAACCAAACACGTTGGAATAGGGCAGTAAACAGAAGGAAAAGAGCATAGATATAGAGTCAGAGACAGACTTGTTCACACATTCGTGAATCACCTAAAAATGCAAAGCCGGAACCCATAAAAGATGCAAAACCTGTACATTAAAATATAAATAAAATACTAAAATAATTAAAGAACAAAGGAAAATAGAACATTCCTTTGATCAAAGGAATAAATTCTCATTTTGTGAATAATCAACTGACAACATGCTAATTTGGAGGATTATCACTTTTTCCTCAAGTCTGCACCATCTGTTTCTCATTCTAATTACCAACAGCAGAAAGACCTAACACATGACTGCATAATAAAGATCACCGTGCTTTAAATGCCTTTGTTTCTCCTCTATTTAAAGATGTTTTAATGATATACATGTTACAAATTTTTCAATATTTTGACAAAAGAAGGGATTTTTAGCAAAGTGTATATAGCAAGCAAGCCAACAAAGGCCTGAATCTTGTCATGATAGAGACTTAAGTTTCGTTACTGGTGACTATATTAATGGTAAAATAAAGGATTTATTCTAGAGTAGTTGGATATTTTAAATAGCATATTTTTAAAATTCTGATTATCTTAGAAATGAGGTGAATTTGAAAATTACTGTAATTCCTTAGGGATCAGTTTATTGATCTGAATAAATTAGTCTTTGTTAAGTAAGTAATAATGTGGTGAAGTACAAGACTTCCACACTATTATCAAAATTTTAAAGTAGTTATAATTGGATGATGAAAGAGACGTTCAGATACATGTTTATGTTTTTGAATGCACTGATATTGGTGGCTAAAGCATGTTAGCAAAAATCTACCTTTGTAAAACATAGCATATGTCTTGGGCTAGTCTTGACCATTCAAAAGCTGTAACATCTGTTTTGGAGTGATATATTTCTTTCTCCTTTGGAACTGTTTCCTCTTCTGTGACATATTGCCAAGAATGCACATCAATCACAATGTCCAATCTATTCTCCATTAGCCTTCAGGAGGAGGCATACAGCCTCCACTGTTCTTCTGGAAGCCATGGGGAGAAGTTTGGATTGTTGTTGCTTAAGAGAAAAGTTTCAGCTCTCCAGAACCACGTGACTTGTACCACGTGGTGAAGAGAATTGCATTTCTGACATGGTTTGAACTCTTAGACCAAGTCGTATTTGAGGTCCAACATTTCCTGAACTTACAATCAAACAATACCTGATTATTGAGATTGATATACATTTTTACAAATTCTAACTAAATTGTTAATCAATCATTAATACTTGATTGAGTATCAGTAAATAAGCAAATATCAATTCATATAAAGCTAGTTTTATAGCATTATAAACTTTAAAGTGAAGTGCATGAAGATTCTAGTATAAAAATTTTATATAAGAATAATGTTTGTTATTGGACCTTCACAGGGTTATATTCTTGTGGTAGGTTTTGGATTGAGTACTTTATATGCATTATTTACTTTAACCTCTTACATAAAATGAAGTTCTTTTTTTTTACTTTTTTACTTTTTTAAATTATACAACATATTATACTAGAATATTTCAAATATAGATAATAAAACAGGAAAATAGTATATTTATTTAAGCATAAACATAAATATAGAAAAATTGAAATTTTTCTCTCTAAACACTTTTATTCATGTGTTCCCAGAATTTGAAATCTGTCTTTATTTCTTTTAATCCTCATAGAGATCATATGTACTTGTTACAATGTATACCTACTTACATAGATGGTCGCATGGATGATTTTTAGTTTTCATTATAACAAATCCAGCAATGAATCCGATAGGTGATGATTATTGGTGGGAACGTTGGGGGATGCAAAGGGAACGAGGTAAGAGAACAAACTGGCTATTATTATTAGAAACTTAAGGAAACAAATATGATTATAGAACTGTTCATGCAAACTGTTAAAACTGGAAAAATAAAACGGTTCAGGCTATCTTGTTTGAAACAGTTGGTCGGAGTTTTCTTCATTTCGCCGACTTCACATATCAGAAAGAAAACTACAGAGAACGGAAACAGATGTAAAGGACACTGAGATAATGACATTAAAGAATAATTAAAAATTTACTTAGTAGGTTCAGGGATTTTTAAAAAGGGATTAAAAATTTGGCAAAACTGGCAGCAAGATGGTTTAGTTGACTTAAGTGCCTGCCACCAAACTTGGTATTCTATGTTTGGTTACTGAAACCCATACAGTGGAAGGAGAGAACTGATTCCTGAATGTTGTTTTCAGACTTCCACATGCATGCCATGACACGCATGTACACATGTACAAATATACACACATATGTACAAATCCATACACAAAATAGAAAAATGAAAATGTTATTACTTTTTTTAAAAAATAGCAAGAAATTGCTAGTACCCTAAATATAATGAAGTTGAATTTCTATAGTAAAGATATAGCAGCTATCTGGTACATATTATCAAGATTTAACATTTAAATCAATACAGATAGGAAAAGAAGCAATTAGATGGTTAAATAGAAATATTACTAACAGGATAAATTGAAGTTAAATATTGAGAGAAAAAGAAAACACTTGGAGGAAACAGTGAAAAGTTAATAAATGCCTTAATTAAGAATCAGAATGCCTATATCAGATGTAGACCAATATAATAGAAAAAAGACAGAGAAATATCCACACAGTAACAACCATCTAATTCTTTTTTTAATTTATTTATTTCTTTATTAATTAATTAAAGATTTCTGTCTCTTCCCCACCGCCACCTCCCCTTTCCCTCCCCCTCCCCCTATTAAGTGCCCCTCCCTCATCAGCCCAAAGAGCAATCAGGGTTCCCTGCCCTGTGGGAAGTCCAAGGACCACCCACCTCCATCCAGGTCTAGTAAGGTGAGCATCCAAACTGCCTAGGCTCCCACAAAACCAAAAGGTGCAGTAGGACCAAAAACCCATTGCCATTGTTCTTGAGGTCTCAGTAGTCCTCCTTGTCCGCTATGTTCAGCGAGACTGGTTTTAACCCAGGCTTTTTCAGACCCAGGTCAGCTGGCCTTGGTGAGTTCCCGATAGAACATCCCCCTTGTCTCAGTGTATGGGTGCACCCCTTGCGGTCCTGAGTTCCTTGCTCGTGCTCTCTCTCCTTCTGCTCCTGATTTGGACCTTGAGATTTCAGTCCGGTGCTCCAATGTGGGTCTCTGTTTCTGTCTCCGTCTCCTTTCATTGCCTGATGAAGGTTAATATTCAGGAGGATGCCTATAGGTTTTTCTTTGGGTTCTCCTTCTTATTTAGCTTCTCTAAGAACCCGAATTATAGGCTCAATGTCCTTTATTTATGGCTAGAAACCAAATATGAGTGAGTACATCCCATGTTCCTCTTTTTGGGTCTGACTTACCTCACTCAGGATAGTGTTTTCTATTTCCATCCATTTGCCTGTAAACTTCAAGAAGTCCTTGCTTTTTACTGCTGAGTAGTACTCTTAGACTACTACTTAGCAACCATCTGATTCTTAACAAGTTGCTGAAGCATAGCCGGAGAGGATGCACACCCTTTAATGAAGATACATAGGTTCATCTTCCAACAATGACTTCCAACAAAATCTTTGCTCTAGGAACAAACAACATGGCTCATGCTTTCAAAATCCAACAGAACTCAACAGTATAGTAAAATCAGGCATATTTGAGGCCTGATTTGAGGCATATCACAGTGAAATCAGTAATTCATGATTAAGATCATCAAGAAAGATGACTCAAAACAAGTTGACACAATACTTACTAATCAATAAAATTTTACCTAAAGAAAAATTTTAATGAAACCTTTGAAGACACGGAAGTAACGATGTTTAGTAAGGAATGAAAAATGACTTATAGGAAACTAATTCAGAAAGCTCAAAGTTAAGGGTATATTTTTAAAAAATAAATGCTCATACTAATGGCAAAAATATGTGAAAATTAAATTATTAAAAAATATACAACATTCACATAAACATTTATATCAACTATATTGATGAATATGGTATACTAAAGCAACTGCATTTTTTTCAGTAAAAGTGTGATTACATTTGCGGAAAGAAATATTCTAATGTTAGATTTTGTGATATCCAATAGTGTAAGGACTCACATGCTATGACTGAATTCAGAAATAAAATTCTTTATAAAGCTTGTCATATATCTGTAGAGTCCATTTGCAATTCTGTATGGTGAATATCTTTTGATTTTAAACACACATACACACTTGAGACAATAATGGACTCTAATCATTAGTGTTTACAGTGAGCAATAAAATATATGTGAAAATGTACTTAAACTCTTCAAAGTCAAATCTTGATGAAATCCCTCTCTAGCGGTCACCGGAACAGATGAGGAAAAAATGGTATGAGGAAGAGAAAGGATGGGTGAAAAAGTTTAGCATGGCAGACTCACGTAAAGTACTACTATGGAGGAAAAGCTATGCAATATCTATTGTACTCAAGGCTTATAGGGTTTGGGAAACAAAAATCAGTGTGCATGGTTAGATGATCAAGAGCAGTTCATGTATGCTCTCTTCATGCCGCAGATGACCAAGAGCAGATCATGTGGAGTGCCCTCTTCATTGGTGCAAAAGTGCCCAGCAGTCATAAATTGAATTCCATTCACATTGAAACATATGCTGAAACTGTGTTTTGTTTTATGAAATAAAGTAGTCTGCGAGGAAATGAGAAAACAAATTCTGTAGCACCAAATTCCATCACAGAATGTCATAAAATCAGTGTTGAACAAGATTAGCTAGAACAAAAACATGCCATGTGAAATACCATGATCGACTCCAGTGTGGTTTTTAAACACATACAGGAACACAGAGATGATTGAAGTATAGTCTAAATGTCCCTCTCATTTACAACTTGTTAATGACCTGCTGAGCAGCAGCCTCAGGCGATCCTTCCCTTTTACTAAGTCAGTCATTAAGGAAAGACCGTAAAATGACCAGCAGGAAGTAAATTGCCCTTAGTTAAAAATGAAAATGTGTTAGCTTCATTTGACTAATAAATTTACTTTTGGCACTGAGCCACAAAATGGAAAACAGCTACAATTCCTGCTGCGAGCCTCAAGTGGGAAAACAAATTGTGTGTATTGTGATGCTTCTGGATGTGACACATCTCAATTCTGACAACCATTTCAAAAGGCCGGAAAGGCCTTGATCACTGACAGATTAAATAGGTTTTTTGTTTTTGTTGTTTTGTCAGAAGTACTATCCAAATGATAACAGTGTGCCGAGAAACGTAGCTGCATGTTTTGTCATTTTCCCAGTGTGGATATGTGCACACAATCCCATGTTGAATGTATGTGTTGGGTCATGTACACGACAGTTGATATGCATGGGTGAGTGCTCACTTTATTTCCTTTCTTTGCTTCAGCTTTTGTCTCTGATTTGCTCTGAAAGACATGTCTCGTTTTTCTACTTTCTTACCTACCCACTAAGTGGCCTATGTTTAATACTACTTATCCCAGGGTCCTCCTTCAATTTAACTTATATTTCTACTACATAAAATATAATAGTAATTTATTCCATGATCATCTATACATGCTTTTGTGACTGTAAGGAAAAATTCTTTAAGGTGTCTTTGTATGCATATGATACACAAAGCATGCTGTCTTGGAGGGATGGGGGAATATTTGTCTACTATATTGAGTGGAAACTTCATGTGTTCTCTGTTCAACCTCATTTTCTGATCATTTTTGTAACTGTTTAGTTAGTCTAAGTTTAGAGTGTCCCCGTTTATCTCATTTCCAATTAGTGAATATCTGTGTAGATGTGCATGTTTAAGGGGAATAAATATAAGTGACCATACATACATGTAGACATACACACTTGTGTATCTGGAGATCAGAGGACAACCTTGGGTATTGGGTGTTGGGTGTTGCAGCCTTACATCTTGTTTTTTTTTTTTTTTTTTTCTTCTTCTTTTTCTTTTTGACAGTTTTCCTTTGTTCTGGTAATTAAGAATTTAGCTAGGTTGGCAGGTTATCAAGTTCTTGAGATGCCCCTATTTGTGCATCTCCAGCGTTGGGATTAAAAAGCACTTAAATCTGCGGGGATTTTTCTCTTTTTTTTTTTTTTTCACACTGGTTCTTGGGATTGAACTCAGCTGTCATTCTTGATTGGCAAACACTTTCGCAAATGAGCCACGTCCCAGCCCTCAAGTGCTAAATTAGAAGGGCAGATTGAAAGGCTGCTGAGTAGGATGGCATTAACTTTACAGTAATGCCTTGAGGATCCACTTACCTAATATACATGATTAACCTGATATTTATTATTTCTTAAATTCCTCTTCTCCATTAATAGAACTTATTAAGTATCTTGTGCTAGGCGGCCTGCTCAGCGATGTAGTTGATTTATCAACTGTCAATAACACCAGGGACCTTAGTTGTACTCTTTCCTCTCTATGAGCTACTAAGAAGGAAAAAGTAACAGTGAGCACTCGTTATCATGGGACAGCCTCAGTTGTGGACCCATTCTATAGTCATTACCCTGGGTGGTCAAAGTCAATACATTTAACAGCTTCTGGTGGATTCCTCTAGCAAGCTACATGTGTGCAAACCTCCAAATGGCTTTGTTCAGACATCAGGATTTCTACACGGTCCTTGCCCTCACAGCATCACTCATATCAGAAGGTTTCATTTAATAACATGGAAGTGACAATTGAAATACATGAAGGGAACAGAAAAGTGCTCAGAAAATCATAAATATTGGTAGCTCAAAATTGCGATCATAAAAAATGATATTAGAAATTTATAGTATTATGAAATGAGTTCAATATTAACATTTTTGGCCGTTTTTAACAAGTTACTTGATAGATGGGATTGAAATTATGATATTGTGGGTCATGGTTGGGGGATTTATAGTTATGTATTTGAAAGATGGGCCCTTAATGACACTTTGACTTAAGTAAATATGAATTTTTATTTTTATTATAATGCTTCAGATTTTGTCATGGCAAAATATGGTATGTGTGCTTTGTAATGGAAAATCCTTAAAACATCAGTTTAAAAAAAGAACTGGCATGGTCTGTGCTGTCAAATATTTTATTTTTAAATATAGTTACCCAAACCAGAATACACTGAGTACTTACAAGGCTCTACCTAGCAACATGATAATTAAAATTATGCCATATCTCATTGTGGGTTTGGAGCATCAGCGCAGCACTTTGGTACTGATATTCACATACAGGAAATATGAAGTCACGGCTTTGAGAGGAATTAACCATGGACCACATGTCCTCAGTCCCATCCGCAGACATTCTTATGACAATGGAACCGTACTTCTCACTATCTGTAATTTTCATGGGATGCAACGACATAAACTCTTTGATGCAATTGAATACTTTTCTCTATACATTGTGGGAATTTTACAAATCAGGAAAGATTAATTAGATCAAAGTGGGATTGAAGACTCTATCAGAATTTCTCAGCCAGATGCAACAAAAACACAGACCATGATTCTAAAATATGACGGAGTGACAAAAGAAAAGCCATGTTCTAAAAATTGAATGGATTTTTTTTCTTGTTGTAAGACAGAATTTTGTGCATTCAATTTCATCATTGATTTTGCCTATTTATTGTTTCCTTGAGTGTCCTGGAGCTTCTAGCTGAATTCAGTCCCATTTGCCTATTTTTGGTTTAAGAGTCATATTCAAACAGAGTTGACAGACTAACATCAAGAAACATTTCAAATGTGTTTTCTTCCAGTACATTTTCAGCGTCTGGTGTTAAACATAAACTTCTCATCTGTAGTATAACAAAAGAAATTAAAGCTTAGCACCTCTCCTGAATCTTGAAAATGTTGACAATAATAATTTGGCCAAAACATATGGATTTATTTCTGATTTTACAGACTCTTACCCAGTTTTTTAATGCCTGGGTCATGTTACTTGAATCACTATAGCTTCGGAGTATATTTACAGATGTGGTGATGTGATGCTTCTTGTCTTTTTGCTGTTTGTCTTTTTTATTGTTGTTCTTTTTCTGTTAGTTGTTCTTTTCTTAAGAATAAAATATAATAAGATTTTAAAAACATACATTGGAGTTGAGCAAGACCAAACAAACAAAAGGGAGAAAAGCCTAAGAAAAGGCACAAGATTTAGAGATTCGTTCTTTTGCATACTCACGTATGCCATTAAAACACTAAATTGTAAGCCAAAATACAGATATAGTGAGCGGATTTGGTGCAGACCCATGAAGGCCTTGTACATGTTGCATGAATCTCTGTGAGTTCACACAAGCTTTGATAATGTTGGTTTTGAAGGCCTGGTTTGTGTGGTGTCCTCCATGTTCTCTGGCTCTGTTCTTTCTACTTCCTTTTCCATGGTGCTCCTTAAGCCCTCAGGGAAGGGAATTGACAAAGACATCCCTTTTAGGGCTGAGTGTTCCTAGGTCTCTCACTTACTGCATAATGTCTGACTGTGGGTCTCTGTCTCTGCTGACCATTCTCCACAGGAGGAAACATTTCTGATGATGACCAAGCAACGCACTCACCTGTGCGTATAGCAGGATGTCTCTTGGAGTCATTTTATTGCTGTTTTATTTTATTTTTATATTTTATGAATGGGAGTATTTGGTTTTACCTAAGATCATTTAGCTATCTCGTCCCAGGTGTTTGGTTCTCCAAACAGTGTTGAATATGGGTTCCACCCATCTCAAGGTGTGGGCCTTAAGTCAAATCAGATATTGGTTGGCTATTCCCAGGAGTTTTGTTCCACGGTTGTCCTAGCATACCTTGAGTCATGACACCTCTTAGGTGTCGGTGTCCTGTTTTTGCTTTTATATTTTGGTAGCATGCAGAATGCATTCTACCTTGAAGCTCGAATGTATGTATGAAAACTCTATGTAGTCACCACCTCGACTTTTCCCTGTAAAGACAGGTTTCTTGAGGTATCTGTACTTTTTCTGATTTCACACATATTTCCAAATGCGTTCTTTTGCTTCTCTGAAAAATGCAATTATAATGTTAATACATATATCATTGACTATACAGAGCTCTTGAAATGCTATACTCATTTAACCATATCCATCCAATCAATCCAATAAATTAAAACAAGATACCATGCATTATATTTCATGTGTTGTTGATATTGCAATGGTTACTTTCCTTTTATGAAATTTCGAATATAATTTTGAATATTTTCTGTTTATGAGCTAAAAGATAATTAATTTTTATATATGTGCATGTCAGTATGATGAAATGTCTGTAATTTATACAACAAATTTGTCTTCTGAATTCCAAATTCAAACACTCAAGTGTCTCTTTGACTTCACTACTCTGATTCATCTCAGACATATCAAAGACAAATAGTCCATAGGAGTCTCTTGACATTTCTTTTTCTACATCAATCTTCTTACCACCTCCTTCCTTCCATTTTATTCTGTCATGTACATATCTATAATAGGACTATACTCAAGACAATCAGAAAATATCTTTCTTCTTTTTTCATTTCATTGAACCAACTAGTTTCTGGAAACGGAATTCACTCTCAAAGGCTGATATTGTTAAGAGAGTTCAGATAAGGTTCATAAAATTAATAAGAATGTCTAGCAAAGCCAGTGCAACATGGTTCATACACTATGCTTAGTAAAAGTGGAAAACTGGCATTACCCATGCCTGAATGACCCTGAAAAAGGCAGTTGCCAATATACAGACAATAACCAATGTGGATAGATCTACCTTCTTGAGAAGCTACAACCAACTCATTATGAGTTACCTGAATGTGTGAGAGAATGTAAAACAGGCTTTCATCATCCTTATATACCAATCTTCTGTTCTAAATACCACTGACTGAGTACAGTTGGGTACCAGGGAGCAGTGGAACCCATTGTCACAGCCCACAGAAGTCAGGCTGTCAGGAAGCAAGGCAGTGTTGATAGAGTACAAAGGAAACTTGAAAGAACATATCTAACACTTGTAGCATATCCCCACACTACCTTCATGCAATTCATCACACATTACTGACAAGCTCATGTACAAAATGTATCTGGATCATGTTTCAGTCTCTCTGCATACTGTTTTATGACAGGATCATGGTTTCAGAGGTTAAAGTCTTTGATAGGAGAGAGAAGCATCTGAGAACACTCATATATTGACCCACAATTACAAAAGGGATGAGAGGAGAAGATGAGGACAGGGGTGGAAGAGAGGGTAGAAGGTGGAGACAGAGAGAGACTAAAAGAACTATGAAGTTAAGGGAGTCTTTTGAAACATCAGACCCTGCCTCCAGTGACATATCTCTGCCAAAACAGCCACACTGCTAATCCATTGCAAATATAGTTCCACCAATTGGAGAAAAAGTATTCAAAACTATGAGCCTATTGGAGGTCATTCTCAGTCCAACATCTGCATTTCTAGAATAAGAGGAATCTCATATATTTTCTCTATCCATAGTCTATAAATGTAATTCTACAAAATTAAATATTGTTATCAGTCTATTATTTTTAGTATAATGTCTTTAAAATTTATTGTCTATCAATTTCTTTCAGAGGTGATTTTGATTCTTGAGGTCAAAAACTATATCATGTGCAAACACCAATATCAAAAGTCAGTGTTCTTTATATAGTTTAAAGCTAAAGTTGGTTTATAACTTTTTGTTAGTTGTATAGCTTTTGAAAATAAAGATCAGGAAGGAAAATTGCTTCTATCTAAATTTCTTCTCAAAGACACAGGTGGTAAGGCTGACACCACTGAGAAGTTGAAGCCATCATCTATCTGTGAATACATCAAGCCAGACTTGCTCCTTTAAGTCATGACCTAATCTCACACACTCTGAATATAGAGCTCCGTATCCTCAGTGCCTACTGGAGCATATTTTCCTTCCGTAAAACCATAGTGCCAAGCATAAGATATCACCTTTAAAGTTCCTCTTCAGGAGCATTTAAAAGATTTTCAAAACAGTTCCAGCAAAGGAATTTACTTTGGTTACTCCCTGGAAGTTGATTCCAAGGTCTGACGTTTTTCCTTTAAAGATAACACCTCATCCTTGAACATTTTTTGAATAGCATGCAGATTGCCTTCCTGGAGAGATACTCTATCTGCTCACCTATCATAACTTTTTAACAAATTTAGATTGTCAAATTCAACAGTATGAATTCTTTCAGATAATTTCTCAGTATCCTTTGACATGGATTCAATTTTGTCTGTCAAATTATTGTTACCCTTTTTAATAATATTAATTTTTTCAGGTAACTTTTGATTTTCGATGGCATTAATCCTATCAGCTAGCTGTTCATTATTAGTCTGTAAAGACTGTATCATTTCTAAAAGTGCCTTATTCTTGGCTCTGTTATCAAACCATTTTCTTAAGGATGTAATATAAAGAAAAAAAAATAAGTTCCAATATCCGATAAACGGATGTATCAAAATAACCATTTAAGCCTTGCAGAATACAACCCATAATATTAGCAAAAATGTCACTAAAATTTTCATGGTAATGCTGTTTGCCATTATATAACTTTCAAGTTTATTGATTGATTAATTACCTGTTATGAGGTCCGGTAAATTGTTTTAGGTGTAATAATCTCTATTGTCCAATAGGTGTCGTCGTTGCTGAGTTGTAACTAGTGGAGCAAAGTGCCACAAAAAGTCCTGCGTCATTTTGTTTTTTTCACCTTGGTACTGGTTAAATACAGAGGAATATGCTTTGCTTGGCAAATTAAAACCAATTAAATCAATTACACATATGGAGTAAGGGACCCAAAACTCAGGAGCTGGGAGTACAAACCAGAGGCTGTGCATGTCGTCACACAGCAGGGAACAGGGCACAGAATGCGGTGTGTGTGTGTGTGTGTGTGTGTGTGTGTGTGTGTGTGTGTGTGTGTGCATGAGCTTGGGAAATTTCCAAGTTGCTGCACGCAGTTAGCTCCTCTGTGGCATGGGTTTTACAAAAACCGCTTAGGTAAAAGCAAGCCACGTGGGTGGGGTTGGAAGTCTTTCTGGGCTGTGGACTGGTTAGGCCTTTAAGCCTGTCCACACAGTAGGTGTGGAGTTCAGATTCACGTTGGCGCCAGACGAAGAAGGATGCTTAAAAGAAATCCCACACTATCTCAGAATTGAATATAATAGAGGTTTATTATACTTACAGATTACAGTCCTCTGCACAAAAAGGAACGGAATCATGGTGCCTGAAGAGAGGCACGCTTTACATTGGTATATATAAAATAAGAGGCCACACCCAAGTGGGTGGGTAACTTAAAGACTACTGTCTGTAGGAATTCCTACAGCAGGCATTGGCTAGGTTTCTACTACTAGTAACGATTTCTCTCCCTCTAAATATGCCTTACCTCCAATTAGACAGTTGTTGGCTACAACCAAGATATGAGCTCCACTATTTCATACAAGTCACACTAAAGAGATTCAGACAGTAGTATTTTTATCTCATGCATTCCTGCTTATATGTAAGTGTAAAAATAAACAAGAGGTCATCAATTTGAGAAGGAAGGAGGAAGGGTATGGTGAATATTAGAAGGAGGGGATATGGTAGGCTTTTAAATAAAGACAGGGAATGTGGAAAGTAATGTGATTACATCTTAATTAAAATTTCAATTATTTTTTTAAAGAAAAAGAGGCCATGAATCTGAAAGGAAGCAAGACATGATAAAACATGAGAATGACTGGAAGGAGAAGAAGAAGGGGGAAATGATGTTATTATATTTTAATTTTTAAAACTTGCAAAGAAAAATAAATACAATCCTCAATAGCACTTTACCATCACGTATAGCATGTTTACCCAGTTATACAACCAGTGCTCTTTCTCAGATTTTATTCTTCACCCAGGTTCAGGCCAGAGTGAAGAAGATCCGACACCCAAGCTTGTTCTGTCTGTTAATGACCAGCCTGACCTCTAGGGTCCCACATCATTTATCCCATGCTCCCGGGATACAATTCATTCTCCCCCATGTCTGCTGCCAATTTAATAACAATTGAACACTATTATGAGGCAAGGTAGAACCACCTATGAGAGTAATTGTTTTCACTTACTTAATCCAGGATGGGAAAACCTGTACTGAATAAATACTTGTCCCCTGCCTGCTTGTTTCAATCCCGAGTTTAGATTATTTGAATTTTACTTTTGTTCATGATTAACTTTTTGTCTTCGTTTTGTTATAATTTTCTTCTCTGTGTATGTCTATTTGAATTTTGAACCAATATGAGCATTAATGTATGAGTATTACCAACTTTATATCCATTTTTAAAATACACACTGGAAATATTGAAACAACTATTCAATCATGTAACAGGATAGAAGGAATGATGAAGTTTAAAATGACTAAAGAAATGAACTTATTTCAAATATGGGCTAATATTTGCCTCATGTTTTATCTTTGCAAATGGGTTTAATCTTTAGAGAAATTGCATTTGGTAGTCATCATCAGTAGACACACTCTAAAATTAAAGCTGAATACACTGAGGTGCAAAGCATATTAGCTAAAGTTGAAAATATGTAAAAGAGTGTCTGTTAATAAAAGAAATTATTATATTACTATAATTTACAATTTTCCTTGTCGCATTTATATGAATGTAATCAATAAATGGTTTTATTTGCATGAAGAAAAATAAGGTTATTTGCATAAAAATAGACTGGAGAACAAAGATTTTTAGAAAAAATGGAAGTAATTTTAGAAAGATTATTTAAAAAGAAAGTGTTGAGACATCCTACATAATTTATTAACCTGATGTCATATGTTCAAATATTTGAGACCTGCTGGTATTTGTCATTGGCCAGAATAATATCCAATTAAAGCTGTTAATTTAAAGCAGATGTTTTATTTTTATGAAAGGATGGTAGTAACCTGAATAAGAACGGGGGAAAACACAATATTTTTTCCAGATTGCTAATTGTTTATAAATATTCTACCTCAGTAATGACCTGAATATAAAAACAGCAATTACAAAAGCTATTTTGAATAAATTGTACTATTGTCGCATGATAACTGCCCAACTCTTTTTAAAGAATGCCTACCACAATCAAAATATAATTATCTTTAGAGTATAATTCAGAGTAAGAAAGCACTTTTAGAAAACATATAGAGCGCAATTACATTTATGTAAATCAAAATGACACTAAGCTAGGAGCAATGATACATGTCTGTGATCCCATCACCTGGTAGACAGAGGCAGGAGAATAAGATGCCAAAATGTTATGTGAGGAGTATATGAAACTATTTAAAAATATACTTTTTACACATACAGAGTCTGTATGGGGGGATACACGTATATATATGTATATAAATGTATATATAAATGTATATGTATGTATATGTATATATGTATGTGTGTATACATATATATGACAAATTTCTATACATTTTGTGAGCCCAAACTCAAGCATATAGAAGTCATGTTCTTATTTTGCATACATAAAAACGATACCTAATTTCCAAATGCAAATGTTATAGTTTAAAGCGTGTCATGCAAAGCATTTGGAATTTATATTACAACGAAAGTCATAGGTTAAAATGTGGTTATGGAAAGACACTGTCTATAGTGGTGTCTGCCTCTCTGCCTCTTTGTTGAATAAGATGAAAAGAGGGGAAATGTTTGCTAACAAAATAAACCAAGGAGGAAAATATAGAAAGAAATTGGTATTTTATTCTTATAAAAGTCAAAGGAAAATTATTCCTTTGTTATTTCAGTATGAGTGAACACTATGAATGTGTGTGAATGGAAGTCTGATTTCACTGTGGAGGCACTTCAATCAACACTTTCCCTCCCCCAACCCCCGAGCCCTCCTTGTTATCTAGCCTCTCTGGGTCTTTGGATTATAGCATGATTTTTTTCTTTACTTTATGGCTAAATTTCACTCATAAGTACTTATAAGTAAGTACATATGATGCTTGTCTTTCTGGGTCTATGTTACCTACCTATCACAGGATGATATTTTTGAATTCCATCTAGTTGCCCTTGCCAGAAAATTTCATGATGTTGTTGCTCTGTTAAAACATTAGTAATACACCGCTGTGTAAAAGCATCACATTTTCTTTATTCGTTATTCAGTTTGGGTACATCTAGGTTGTTACCAGTTTAAGGTTATTACAATTAAAGCTGTTATGGACATAGTATGTAAGTATTCTCATGATATAGTGGAGCATACTTTGGGTGTATGCCCAGGAGTGCTATAGCTGGTTCTTGAAATAGAGAGATTCCCAATTTTCTGAGAAATCATTATATTGTTTTCCAGGGTGGCTGTACACATTAACATTCACACCAGCAATGGAGGAGTGTTCCCTTTGCTTTTAACAATTATAACAGGTGTTATAATGGAATCTCAGAGTCATTTTGATTTGAATTTCCTGATTGATAAGGATATTGGACATTTCTTTAAGTGATTCTTGGTCATTTGAGAGTTTTCTGTTGATAATTCTTTATTTAGAACTATACTCATTTTTTTAGAAAATTGTACCATTTGGCTAGTTTATGCCTAATTTCTTGAGTTCTTTATATATTTTGAAAATCAGCCCATTGTCAGATATGGGGCTCATCTTTTTGTATTCTGTAAGCTGCCATTTTCCTTTTGACAGTGTCTTTTGCCCCCTCAGAAAAGTTTCAATTTTATGAGGTTCCATTGATTATTGTTCTTAGTACCTGCCTTGTTAGTGTTTAGTTTAGGAAGTTGTCTCCTGTGCCTGTAAGATCAAGGTTATTCCTTTTTTTTTTTATTCTATGATGTTTAGTTTATCTGATTATATGTTTAGATCTTGAATCCATTTGGACTTCACAGGGTGATAGATATGGATCTTTTTGTATACTTCTATGTGCCAACATTCAGTTAGATCATCTTGGTTTGTAGAAGAGGCTTTCTCTTTTCCATTGTATAATAATGGCTTCTTTGTCAACAATGAAGTTTCTATAGGCATCTGGATTTACTTTTGGAACTTTGATTCAATTCCATTGATCAACTTGTCTGCTTTCATGTCAGTGCCTGATGTGGGATTCCCCTCTGTATGCTGTAATTACCATTAATGAGTAAAGAAAACTGGCTTGTTCTGATAGGGGAGAACAGAGCCGGGTGGAGAACACTACACTAAATACTGGGAGGAAGAAGGTGAAGTCAGAGAAAAGCCATGGAGACACTGCTAGAGGCATATGTGCCGAAACTTTGCTGTAGGCCACGACCTCATGGTGATGCACAAATTAATGAAGATGGGTTAAATTAAGATGTAAAAGTTAGCAAATGAGCTAGAGCTAATGGGCCAAGCAGTGATTTAAATAATATGGTTTTGTGTGGTTATTTTTGAAGTCTGGATGGCTGGGAAACAAACAAACAACCCCTTACAACAAATGCCAGGTGGTTTTTATTACTATTTCTCTGTAGTACAGCTTGAAAGCAGGGATGGTAATACTTCTGGAATTTTTTTTATTGTATAGTGTTGTTTTTTCTATCCTTGGTTTTTTATTTTTCTTCATATGAATTTGAATATTGGTTTTATACGGACTGTAAATAATAGTGTTGAAATTTTGAGGAAATTGCATTGGGTAGGTACATAACTTATGGTAAGATGGTCATTTTTACTATGTTAATTCTACTGATATATGGGCATGGTAGATCTTTCTTCTGTTAGCTTTTCCCATTTCTTTCTTCAAAATCTAGTAGTTCTTGTCATACAGATATGTCACTTGCTGGATTAGAGTTACACCACTGTAACTCTATTATTTGCATCTATTGTAAAGGGTGTTGTTTAAGTGATTTCTTTCTCAATCCTTCTATCCCTTGTATATAGGAGGGTCACTGATTTTTTTTTAAAAATAAATTTTGTATCAAGCTATTTTTATGAAGATGTTTATTACCTGTAGGAGTTCCCTGGTAGTTTTTTGGGGAATTGCTTGTGTATATTATCATATCATCTGCAAATAGCTTTATTTTGATTTCTTTCTTTATAATTTTTGCCCCCTTTATCTCTATAAGCTTTCTTATTTTCTAATTAAAACTTCAGGTAATAGATATGGGGAAAGTAGAGTTTTTTTTATTGTATCTAATTTTAGTGGAATTTCTTTAAGTTTCTCTTCCTTTAATTTTATGTTAGCTATTGCTTATTGTATTTTGCCTTCAGTATGTTTAGGCATATTCCTTGTACTTTTGATTTCTCTAAGACTTTTATCATAAAGGAGTGTTGGATTTTTTTAAAATTTTTTTTGTGCATCTAATAGGATGAACATGTGCTTTACTTTCTTTCCCTTTTTATATTGTGGACTGCTTTGATGGATTTTTCTCTGTTGAACTATCCCTTCATCTCTGAGATGAAGCCCACATGATCCTCATTGATAATCTTTTTTTATGTGTTTTTGGAGTAGGCTTGAGTACTTTTGCATCAGTGTTCATGGGGGAAATTTGTCGGTAAGTCTTCCTTTGTTGATCTTTGGATGGTTTGGGTATCAGAGTGACTATGGCCCCATAAAACAAATCTGGTGATTTCTATTTGGTGGAAAAATTTTAGGAGAATTGCTATTATATCATCTTTGGAAGCCTGATATAATTCTGTTGTAGAAAAAAAAATTCTGCACCTAAACTTTTTGCTTTTTCTTTTTTGTATAGATGATTTTTAATGACTGCTTCTATTTTTTTGATGGTTATAGGTTAATTTAAATAGTTTACCTAATCTTACTTTAACTTTGAAATGTGTTATCTATCCAGAAAATGGTCCATTTCTTTTAAATTTTCCAATTTTGTGGAGTACAGCTTTTTGAAGCTCACAGTTTTTTGGATTTCTTGATGTTATGTCTCCCTTTTAATTTCTGAGTTTGATAATTTAAATGTCCTAATTCTGCCTTTTAATTACTTTGTATAAGGATTTGTCTATCTTGTTGCTTTTCTAAAAGACCCAGCTCTTTATTTAATTTATTCTTTGTATTATTCTCTTTGTTTCTATTTTATTGATTCCATTCCTCAGTTTATTTCCTGCCTTCTACTCCACTTGGGTGTGTTTGTTTCCTTTCTTTCTAGATCTTTCAGGTGTGCTGTTTATGTAGTTAGTATGAGATCTCACCTAATGATGTATGAAGGCTCTTAGTGCTATGAATGCTCCTTGTAGAACCACTTCCATTATGTCTCATCAGCTTGGGCATTCATTTCCATTGTATTCTAGAAAGTCTTTAATTTCTTTCTTATTCTTTACTGTACCAAGTGATAATTCAGTAGAAATTTGTTCCACTTCCTCTCTCTATTGTAATTGAAAGCTTTGCTGGGTCTGTTAGTCTGCATTAGTATCCATGGTCTCTCAGTGTCGTTAAGACATCTGTCCCTGTCCTTCTGGATTTTAGAGTTTCTATTGAGAAATATATATATGTATATATATATATATACATATATATAT